>NC_085872.1:22234501-22429501 GCF_034702125.1 Engraulis encrasicolus | reverse complement strand
TCTCTCTCTCTCTCTCTCTCCCTCCCTCCCTCTCTCTCTCTCTCTCTCTCTCTCTCTCTCTCTCTCTCTCTCCCCTTTGATACAGCTTATTGCATCTAATGTGGAAGGCCACAGCCACCCCAGCGAGGTTCTGGTGTGCACCACAAGCCCTGATAAGCCTGGTCCCCCATCCAAGCCCTGTGTAAAGGGAGCCGTCACGCCGTACAGCTTCACAGTGAAATGGGGTGTGTGTTTGAGAGTGTGTATGTGTTGTGTGCGTGTGTGTGCATGCATGTGTGATTGTGTGTTTGTTCCTAGAGAGACAGGCAAACAAAGACTGTGTGTGTTTGTGTTCCTCTTTGATTGCAAAGATGTTTCTTCCAAGGTACTCTCTTAGTACAAAAGCCCCTGCATGCAGTTCTTTTTGCTAACCTTACCTTCATTATTTTCATTCTCTTCTTTCTTTCTTTCTTTCTTTCTTTCTTTCTTTCTTTCTTTCTTTCTTTCTTTCTTTCTTTCTTTCTTTCTTTCTTTCTTTCTTTCTTTCTTTCTTTCTTTCTTTCTTCCTTTCTTCCTTTCTTTCTGTTGCTCTCTCTTTCTCTCTCTGGCTCTGCCTTTGAATAATGTGTCTAGCTGTTTGGCATGCCAACGGCACACCAGCAAATGTTGATTCATTGTGTCTTTCTGTCGTAGACCCTCCACAAGATAACGGAGGCTCAGAAATCTTGACATACCTCTTGGAGATTTCCGAAGGCAACTCTGATGGTGAGAATATCCCACAGAATATCAGGCATCTCACTATCAAGTGAAAAAAACTAGCACGAGCATAACTAGACAACTAGTTGTCAATACAAAAAAATCCTCTTAAAAATTGTAGAATACCAAGGCACTCATCTTCTTTGTAGTTAAAATGCCTTTATTTTAATGGGCAAAACATAATTACAACACTTTGACGCGTTTCGGCATGAAGCCTTCGTCAGAAAGTGAGCAGTCAGGAAGTGAGCAGTCTCTTGTGAAACGCGTCTAAGTGTTTTGATTGTGTTTTACCCATTCAAATAAAGGCATTTTAACTACAAAGAAGATGAGTGTGCTGGTATTTTACAACTTTTAAAATGAGCTAAGCCTGTCCCCAAAGAGCACCATCTTCCAAGTTCCTGGTAGAACTCCAAATGGACTTGATTCTCAAAAAAAGTCCTCATTTTAAAATCTCATTTAGAAAAAAAACAACGAACTATCCATGTGTGTTCTACCTGTTCCATTGGTGCATCTGTTCATGAGTCATGTGATGTGTTGAGCACTGAACAAACATGAGGGCCAATGAAATGTGTGTCTTTTACACTCCTGAGAACAGCATGAATCAGTCGTCAGGTTAACAAGGACACTTGCCTAGAAAAGAAGTTGTACATGTAAGCCCAGCAAGTGATCCAAGGCACATCCAGTGGTGTAGTCTACGTAGAACGCGGGTATACGGAGTATACCCACTTCCAAATTTCAGGGATTTCAGTAGACCAACTTAAAATTGAATGATCCATTATTTTGAATGGCACAAATATATACAGTATACCCACTTCAAAAAATGCTGAAATATACAGTAGACCCACCATAAAAAAGAAGACTACACCACTGGGCACATCAATAATATTTTACCTTTGTTTGTCTTAACAGCCAACCAATGGGACATTGCTTACAGTGGGCCATCCACAGAGTATGAGTGTGATGACTTGAAACCCGGCACTTTGTACAGACTGCGCATCTGCAGCATCAGCACCGGTGGCCACAGCCAGGTAGGTTCACCTCTCATCACCTGATGCCCAGCCCATGACTAGACAACGGGCCTCCATACTCATGAACGGCCATCCGGGTACTTTGTTCTTAAATTTGCGTTACGCCCCATTATGGGTGAAAACAAACCGAATGTCTCATTGACTTACATGCTACATCGGCTAGCCTAAATGAACACATTCCATGCTTCAGCCACGGCTGTTTGGCTATATTATTTGAACAGCCGGCCACACAACAAGTTTTCGGCATGTTGCGCGTGAACAACGGTAGTCTACAGGTCCGTATCTTTCGTTTATTGAACCCCAACATCACCAATTGACTTGCATGGGTTGTTGTCCCCCACAAATGGGCGTAACGCACATGGAAAACGTCACGCCGTTCATGAGTATAGCAGCTAAGGGTTTGCTGTAGGCAGGAACGAATGTGTGCTGTGACAAATACCAACTTGGAATTAAAATGTTACTAAAGTCACGATATTTCAAGCGAATGTGCCACTGGCTCACAGCTATCAACTCACATATTGGCAGCACGTCTTCCTCACATTCTGACATTTCTTTTTTATCCAATTTTATCCAGATTTTTTTTATCCAACGTTTTGGACTCAGTTAAGCAATTTTAATTGCACTCGAGTGTTGTTGTGCTTAGCGAGGGAACCTGAGCGAGGGAGCCAATCAGAGAGCGGACGGGGGTGGAAAGGCGATTTTGCAGTTTGTTTGAATAGACGATTGGCTATATACAGGGTGCGATTTGTAGGGGGGGATGGGGGGATTGTCCCCCCTTCTGGTTTTGATATTGCCACATTTTCTACCTAATTTTAATCACAGTTTAATGAAATTCCATTGATATTGCTTAAAATCTGAAACATATCCCACCTTCTGGTTTTCTGACAAATCGCACCCTGGCTATATATACAGTATATGAACAAATGATATCCAATGATACCCAATTAATGAGCATAGGCATTCATAAACCACACCTTTACTACGAGAAATTGCATAGGTAGCCAGGCAAGTATTATTTAGGATGAGAGCCGAATGCTTCATGACCCCCACCCCCCCCCACCCCGCCCAACCCCCTCTGCATTCACTCCCCTTTGTCCACAGTGCTCGGAGAGCCTGCCGGTCCGCACATTAAGCGTGGCACCAGGACCTTGCCAGCCCCCACGTGTTGTGGGCAAGGCCAAGCACAAGGAAGTCCAGCTACAGTGGGGTAAGTGGCGTTGCTTGTTTCTTTTTTTACGCTCGTATTAATGTAGATGGATTTCAGCGCCCAAAAGGTGCCAGACATAAATCTGAGAAAATTGAGCCCTGATGAAGGTCTTTGACTGAAAGCTTGGCATGTAAAAGAACAAAAAGGATTTAAATGTGCCGACATTTTTCTTTCCATTTACATCCATATAAATAAACTACATAAAAGGTATTTCGTATTTATGAAATAAAATGGCGATAATCCATGATTAATATTGCATAATTACACACACACTGTACTGTACTGAAAAATGGAAAGCATGTCTGTTTACAATTTGTGCAGACACATTACTGGTATCTCAATTAAAGACTGATTTGACTTTGCTTTCACTTTGAGGTGCTTGGTGCAAACTTTGCTCTGGAAACTTCATTGGCAACGTTACTTTCCTTGAGTCAAACAGCTAAGTAATTGGGACTAATAGCTTTCATTATTGAACTAGATTGTTGCAAATAAAATGGAGCACTCAGATGCTACTAAGCAATAAAGGCGGCGTTGAGGTGACTGCATTGATATTTTGTAAGAGCATCAATTTATTTGTTTTATTGAGTTGTTTTGCAAACAAAAGTTTGAAGGCAGCCATTAAGGTTAGCCCTGAAAGGATGGAAATGGTATGAAATTATACACTGTGTGATTTCAGGAACAATTAAAAGCTTTTCACCTGAGCAGTCACAGAAGATAAAACTGATTGTCTGAGATGCTTTGAGCAAACCCATATGGTACGCACAAGCCAAAGCTGTCTCTACAGTATAAGGTAAATGGGGGGAGGCTGGTAAGGAACACTATAGCTGTAGGACTGGCAAGGGACCCACTTGCCTGATAGCTGCATTGTGATGGGGTACACACAATGGTAGAGCCATTTTTACACAAAATGGAATTATCGTTCAATTACATACCTCACCACACTCACACACAGTAAGTTGACGCTCACACACACAGAGACACACGGACAGACACACACACACACACGCATGCACGCACGGGCGCACGCGCACGCGCACACACACACACACACACACACACACACACACACACACACACACACACACACACACACACACACACACACAATCAGTGCGTGAGTGCAAAAGTGGTTTAACTGAGTAATTTGCACATTTGCAATTGACTATCTAGGTTGCCCCTAACACAAACAAAAAAGACGACAAAACAATGAATGTCTCATCTCATCTGCCTGTAATTTGTTTAATTGTTGTGACGTGCGTAGCTCCTCAGGGGTGAGTCAGGCAGAAATGTCACTATCACAGCAGCACGCTACCCGTAGTCTGTTAGAGAGCGTCTGTGGGAGTGAATCTATCCGTGGGTGGGAGTAATTGTGCCAAAGTGAATAAGCCAAAAGGTGAACTCCAGTTCCGGAACAGTCAAGTCAGCAGAGAGCACTGCAGCCCTTAGGGATAGTGGCCCATGTTTTGGAACCATTATTCATGTCGATTGAGGAGTCTCCTTCCATCACATATAAGCTACTACTGTAGGCCAGGTGTCACCAACATGGTGCCCGTGGGGCAAGGTAGCCGCGGGGCCAGGTAGCCCTCTAGGAGCTTCTGAGGTGCCCACCCAGGATGTTAATAAACAGTGACGACTACCCGATTTGAGTCACAGTTAATGCTTTTCTTAATTTAAATATGATATATTTATTCTTTATAACCTATAAGCATAATTATCATTCAATCATAGTGTAATTTGGGAATGATATCAAGACGTCAGTAGAGGATTTTGAACAAAAATAGCCCTCGGGTAGCCCACAGTAGCCCTTGGATAGCCCGGGGGGCAACAGGCCATTCGGACATACCGCCGTTCTGACAGTATTTGATTGTCATTCTGAGCCATTCCGAGTCATTTGAACATTGTTGCAAGTATCACAGGCGCGTGAACAACGTTCTAACTCAATTGACATTTGCAACAATGTTGCTAAATGAGCGGAAGTGGAGAGTGACAGCGCAATTACATGATTAGTGTATAATTTAGTGTCTAATTTTATCACGGTCCAAATGCCCTTACAAGTAGTGTCTGAAAACAGTTCCTGCAAGCTGGAAAAATGGTTCCTGCAATAAAAAGTCAATGTCGGAATGGCGGTATGCCTATGTCTGAATGGCGGTATGCAACCGGGTAGCCCTTGGTAGCCCTCAGACCCAAAAAGGTTGGGGACCCCTGCTGTAGGCAATCAGACCGAACATAAAGTTTTTGGTGGTTCATAAGATTAATGTAGATTTGGGGAAGAGATAAAGTAGAGAAATGCAGAGACGGCAGAATGTACAACAATCCACCAGTGACTGATGACCTGTCATGGCCTTGGGCATTATCTAATTGCTACATGTTTGGGAATGTATGATTCTCAATGACATGCACACTACAGCATGGGCTAATTGGGTTAGGAAGATCATACATCGTGGTCAGCCACAAATGCATAATTCCCTGCCTGTCCAATTAATGAGTTATCGCCCTTATTACGCCCACCACCCCCATCCCTACACCCACCCCCATCCCCATCCCATTCCCATCCTCATCCCCATCCCCACCCCCACCCCCATCCCCATCCCCATCCCCATCCCCATCCCCATCCCCATCCCCTCCAAGACGTGCACACACACACACACATATTAACATACATACACGTGCGCACACACAGACAGACACACACGCAATCTCAATCTCACACACTTATCATGCTTTTCTGTGTCTGTGTCTGTGTCTGTGTCTGTGTCTGTGTCTGTGTCTCTGTGTCTCTGTTTCTCTCTCTCTCTCTCTCTCTCTCTCTCTCTCTCTCTCTCTGTTTCTCCCCTCGTCCAGAGTGTCCGTCCTCTGAGGGCTCTTGTGAGGTGACGGAGTACAGCCTGGTGATGAGCGAGGGCGAGGGCGAGGGCGAGGGCGAGGCGGAGCCGGCGGAGGTGTACCACGGCCCGGAGCTGGAGTGCACGGTGGGCAGCCTGCTGCCTGGAGCCTCCTACAGCTTCCGCCTGCGCGCCGCCAACGAGGCCGGGGTGGGTAGTTGGGCAATATGCCCCAAACACACACACACACACACACAGATACACACACAGAGATACACTGATGCACACACATACCATACTCTGTCTTTGCCGTAGATACTCTTCTACACACACATGCATGCACGCACACGCATTGCACACGCATGCACGCACACGCATGCACACACACGCATGCACACACATACATGCATGGACGCACGCACACACACACATATGCACACACACACACACACGCATTGCACACGCATGCACGCACACGCATGCACACACACGCATGCACACACATACATGCATGGACGCACGCACACACACACATATGCACACACACACACACACACACACACACACACACACACACACACACACACACACACACACACACACACACACACACACACACACACACACACACACACACACACACACACAAACAAACCAATCTCTCCTTGTTTGTTTCCGATCTTTTTTGGCCCATCATTCTTACTTCCGGCCATACTCAGCAGCAGCAGTGTTAAATAAGACTAGCGGGTTGTAATCTCCATGAACAATCTCCTCCTGTCACTTCTCATTCACAGCCAAGCTCACTGCCCCAAAGATTAGACCGAAGAAAGACGCCCTCAGAGACAGGGAACAGACTGCTGCAACTGTGGACTTTTAAATTGATTCTGAGCACAAAGTCGGTCAGCAGCAGCAGTGCTACCATCGTACTATCAGTAGTAGTGGTAGAGTCACAGTGAACGAATTAGGGAGGAAAAGGCCTTATGTCAGTGGTCCTTGTCACATAATGTTACAATAGCAGCACACATGTAGCACACCGGCGCTGCTCCAGTGGCCTCCTTTTACAAATGGGAAGATAAGCTTATCCCGTTAATGCGTTTGCTAATGCGGCACACATGTAGCAAGCAAGACCCCCAGCCCCCGTTCTTCGCCACGCCAAAGACTGCTTTTGTATTCCAAGCAGGTGTGTCTGCTCTAGCCATGTCTGCACTTGTCCCTTGTCATGGCAGCTGTGTTTATGCTGGGTGTTTCTGTGCCGCACAGAACTGATTAGAGGAATTGAATTGGCATTTGAGACCTACCGTGGTTCCAGTTGTTTGATTTTGTTGTTCTTCTTCTTGTTTTTGTTTTTGTCTTACCAGGCTTTGAAATATTGTGAACGTGCCACCCAACAGAGTCAGTATTAGGGATTCTGTACTGGCATATGTTTGCGTACTGTCAGCGCACACAGCCAATAATGATGACAGGGAATAGCAGTGGCACAGAATAGTGAGCAACCAATCTGAGCCATATTGCTAGTGCAGAAGTAATGTCACTATTGGTAGTATACTGTATACGCCTGCATGCCCAAAAGCTTTAATGTTACTCTTCCCTTCCTTGCCATCAGTATGGACCTTTCTCTGAAGCCATGGAGGTGACGACCGCCGCTGGACCTCCAGGCCAATGTGGGGCGCCGTCTCTCACCCTCACATCCAGCACCGCTGTCCTTGTGAGCTGGGAGGTACGTCTGAGTGTGACAGAGGCCAACTAGCAGTGTGTGGTGTGGAGCCTTAGTAAACATCCCTCCCGAAGCCTCATGCCGTATCGGTAGCGGTGAGCTATCGGACTGGTCCTTTAGCTCAGTGGTATCGTGCTGTGACTCCCATACCTGAACTGATGCCTTGACTAGAAGGTGGCGAGTTCAAGACCCGAGGGGGGCAAACTGCACAGGAGCACCTCAGTTAAATGAGTTACGTCTGGAAGGTCAGCTGTGAGAATCAATGTTGTTTTCCAGTAGTTTCCTCCGCCATCTTGCCTCAGTGCTACTCCTCCTCCTGTGGAGAAAATAATGTTTCCCAGCTGTCAAACAGCACAGATCGCCTTTTTTGTAGCCTTTCCCCTTATTCAGTATCAACAGAGATAATTGCTGCTAAAATATGCTTTTGCAAGATGGTTAATAAAAACTTCATATTGAGATATCATTGATAACATCAAGCCTCAAAACACAAGGTCACAGGAAACGGCATTGACTTGCACAAGCTGTTTACCAGTGAACAAGGATAATTGGCATCTTTAACATGTGAAATTGCATTTTTTTATTATGTGTGTGTTTACTGGCAGATAAGAGCTATTGTATTATCGTGAAACATATGGACAAGACAACAGGTTTTCAAAGCCTTGGAAATGGATCAATGCATGCGTCATTTCTTGGATAATAACGTAACCCTACTTTAAAAAATATCTCATTTAACATCCTTGTCATATAAGAGCTAAGCGTAACATGGGATGGAATAAAAAGAGACAGCCGATGAAGGCAAAGCAATCAGAGGAGCAAAAAAAAGCACAAAAGACTCGCTGAAACATCAGTGGAGTAATCATTTGAAGAGGTGCTGCTCTTGTCCATGCGGCTGCTCTGTACAAAAGCCGGTATTGATCCTTTTGTACTTCAAGTTGGATGTGCCTGTCGATGCTAAAGTGTAATTACTCTCATTTGGCTGCCTCTTTCCCGACATCTAAAAACAACTGAAATGTATAAAAAAAGGGGTGCAAATTCAGCCCTGTGGACCTCTGTGAACACCCAAACCATAAGCTCCACTATTATAAGGAAAGACACTCTGTGTGTGTGTGTGTGTGTGTGTGTGTGTGTGTG
The DNA here is from genome assembly GCF_034702125.1 of Engraulis encrasicolus. Taxonomy (NCBI): domain Eukaryota; kingdom Metazoa; phylum Chordata; class Actinopteri; order Clupeiformes; family Engraulidae; genus Engraulis; species Engraulis encrasicolus. Next base: position 22,420,864 of record NC_085872.1, on the reverse strand, counting down.
TGTGTGTGTGTGTGTGTGTGTGTGTGTGTGTGTGTGTGTGTGTGTGTGTGTGTGTGTGTGTGTGTGTGTGTGTGTGTGTGTGTGTGTGTGTGTGTGTGTGTGTCTTTGTCTATATTTGCCCATATGTACTCATCCAGAGTCCGGAGACATCGGGTGCAGACATCTCGGAGTACCGGCTGGAATGGGGCCGTGATGAGGAGCCCATGGAGCTGATTTACTGCGGCAGCGACACTCAGTGCGAGATCTCAGACCTGGCCCCCGCTACACATTACTGCTGCCGACTGCAGGTACGCTACTCCACCAAGCAGCGTTGACTTCACACACCACGCTCTGCAGTGTCGGCCACGCACACACACACTGACACCGACCACACCACCATCCACACCTGCCCAACACAGCCCACCCTTTAATTCTTACAAAAGATGGCAGCCTTATTGTCCTCTGACGTATTGTCCATAGTCTTGTCAGCAATAGTTCCAGTGAGTAATAATGGGATTAGTCATACTACAGTACAAGTAGCGGAGATATTAAGGGAGACCTGCTAAAGAGTGTGCTGACCTGACATGACTCAACACATCTGTTCTCACCAAGACCACCAAGAGAGTGTCAGGGCTCTGACAGCTAAAAAGCTCCATCTCAGACAACAGGTAAGGCTAGTGGCAACTGTATCAAAGCCATTTCCTGTACTGTGCTCAGTCGGTCAGGTGCCCACTTTAGGCTGTGGATGTGCGTGTCTGTCTGAGCCCAGCTCTGCTGAGTGGTGGTGCTCTGTGAGAGCCAGCAGGCTGACCACCTCCACTGCTGGATGTCGGCTTAGCCGCCAGCTGACAGGTAATTAGAGGGGAACAGACCAAAGGTGCCCACTGCTGCCCGTGTTCCTCGTGTAGAGGCCAGACAGTACTGTTGGCTGCCCTCAGGGAGGTCGTGTTATAGCATAGCCCTACCCATCATAGCCTGATGCCAGCCTCAGTGGCCCTGTCTGTGATGTGGAAGAGAGCGATGGCTTCCAGTCTTTGCAGTTCGAGTGTGTTGTTTTGTGTATGAATGTACAGTATATTTGGGGGAACATCGACTATTCATTCTACATTCTACGCAAAGATCTTTTGATTGTGTAGCCTTTTGAGAGGGTATATCTGAGGGAGGTTGTTTTTTTCTAAATGTAGGTGTGTTTTTGGAGAGACGTACCGTATACATGTGTGTCCATGGTTTTTAACACTTGAATAGAATTTTCAATATGGTAAACCATTCTCTCCAAATTGTCCGTAAGTAATCTCCCAAAACTAGAATCTTGCTGCAAAAGAATGAGAAAATGTTAAGAGTTTTGCAGAGGAGTCTTGCTTATTATGTTCTACGCTAAAATTGTTATTGACAAAGGAGTAAAGAGTAGGCCTACTGCAATTTCAAGCAATTGAGAAATGTATTAATTCGATAAGATTGAGTGCTTGCGATTGACTCGAACAATTGACTGAAATACGTACCTGTAAATCTGTTGGAAATGCATCACGTGCCCCCAAACAATTGGATAGGTGATATTCAAGAGCACTCAAAATGTTCTGGCACACCAGATAAGCTGTAAAGGTTCTACTTCAGCTTACTGCTATGTGTAATTGCCACAACCCAGAAATGAATGCCACTGAACAATTTGGAGCTGCACAATCCTGTTGCTGATGGCAGCACTCCACTAAGATGATTCTGTTATCCTGAAATGGACGGTTTGAATGTACGGAGGCTTTTTTGAAAATGCCAAGGAGGACTGCTGTGTGTTCATGCTTGTTTGTGTGTATGAGAAGAGAGTGAATGGGTGGAGATGGGCAAGAGACAGAGTGGTGGTGTCTGAGGATGGAAAGGGAGCGAGAAAGAGGAAGAGAAATATAGCGTTTATTATATAGAGTGTGAAAGAAACACAAAAGAACGAAGGACAAAAGGAGTGTCAGACATGAATTAGTTGAACACTGAAAACAAAGAGGAGACTGGAACCATATTTACTGTCTCTGCAGTACCAGGCTCATCTTTCAGTCCTCTCCTTCCGTCTCAGACGGTCCTTCAGTCTTAGCTGGTCATTTAGCCTTAGATGGTCATTTAGCCTTAGATGGTCATTTTTTGTTGAGAGTGCTGTCAATTGTGTTTTAACCCTTTGAGGAGTAAGGAATTTCTAGAGGTTCTTCTAGAATTTTACTGGAACACTCTACAGCTCCCATAGACGTCTGTGTTACAAATCTCGCAAAGACATTATGACATCATAATGAGAACTCAAAATTTGGGCAAAATTCTAATCACATATTTGTGATGGTACTCCTCAAAGGGATAAGAAAGAAGCATTTCACCTAGCACATGGAGGTCTTTTGGATGTCTTGCGAGCAGGTGTCCATGACTGTGCAAAATCTCAAACTCAAACTCAACCTCCTGCTGACACCACACTACTCCAGGACTGACCTATCATGCGTAATGTCCCTGCAGGCGGCCAACCAGGCTGGCGTGGGTCCCTACAGCGAGTCGGTGAGCTGTGTGATGCCGGCGAGCGCTCCGGAGCCCGTGTCGGGGCTGTGCGTGCTGGAGCAGGACCCCACAGGCTGCGGGGAGTACTCCCCCTCCACCTGCCTGGCCCTGCGCTGGGACGAGCCCTGCTGCAACGGAGCCGAGATCAGCGGCTACGCGCTGCACCTGGGAGAGGTGCAGATCAGCCTGGACGCCACCGCCACCTGCCACGTCCTGCAACAGCTGCAGCCTGATACAGAGTACAGGTGAGGAGGACACCTGCACTGTACGCACAGGTGTACACAGACAGACAGACAGACAGACAGACAGACACACACACGTGCGCACACGCGCACACGCGCACACGCGCACACGCGCACACGCGCACAAGCTCTGTATGCATACACATACACACAAACAGTCTCTCTCTCTCTCTCTCTCTCTCTCTCTCTCTCTCTCTCTCTCTCTCTCTCTCTCGCTCTCTCTCTCCCTTTCTCTCTCTCTCTCTCCCTTTCTCTCTCTCTCTCTCTCTCTCTCTCTCTCTCTCTCTCTCTCTCTCTCTCTTCCCCTCGCACTAATATTCATCTTTCCCTCTTTTCTCTTTCTCTATGTCTATTTCTTTAAATTACCCGGTTTTCTTTCTCATCTAAGTGTGTCCCCTTTGTATTCCCCCTAAGTGTACATATTTTTCTTTATGTTGATAGCCAGCACAGCTTGTGTCCTCTGCCATTTCCATTGTCAAGCTGGCTTGTTCTGTAATTTGACAGTGATTTCCCTCATGGTATACGATTCAGATGATAATTTGAGACAGCAGGGGACTCGGCAGAAGGGAGTGAAATTCAGGACATTTTGTATTGCTAATGTCTCAACCTCATGTCAAATTAGCAACAGAACAGTAGCTGTGTGAATACCAGATCATTGTCTGTAGACGTCTCTGCATATGTTATTTATCTAAAACGTACTATGGTGGAATGGGCAGTTTGCGGGATTTCTTCATACTTGAATGACAACCTCAATGGGGTAATATCCTATGCAGCTGTCCAGCAACAGAGGTGTGCACAGTGTCATTTTGAACCAAATGTTCTGAGTAACATAAAGCCTCAGACGTCTTATCTGTAGGTCATTGTGGATTTGTGATGCGGTTATGAGGAGAGAGAGAAAAACTAAAATATTTATGTATTTGGAAAGGCATTAATACGGCTATTAAAATCGCCCAAATATTACATTGCAGAAATAAATCATGGGCAATGTTTCTTTCTGAAAAACGATAGTCAGTCTACTCAGATGTGAGATTAGCGATTTAGAGGCTCTCGATGCAGCACTGTCTTATCTGATCTAGATAGAAATTGAAGGAGTCCATGCATGCATAGTCTCTATTCCCTCCATCCCTTAACAGCTTTCTTTGCTGTTTCTTTAAAACGCATTCTTCCATTAGATTCATCCCAGCAGAAACTGCTGAACCGCTTAAATTTGGATTTTGTAAGATACACGTCTTACTAACTACTTAGTATTCAGATGCTGTGTGAGTTGCCAGTTGTGTTGCTTGTGTCTAGGCTATTACGTTTGCATAAGAAAACGTCAGTAAAAATTCACTGATTTATTATTGACGGCTCCACCATAAACTTAGCAGGTGTAGTGAGAAATGCGAAATGAAAATAAGGAAGGTTTTTTCGCCACACAATGGTTTATTGGATTTTGCAGCTAAAGCTGAGATGCATTCAATCCAGCAGTCAATATTATGAATCACATTTGTGTCTAGGTCGTTTTAGTGATGTAGGTTTGCTTGCGAGTTTTAGGGTAGGAATAAGAAGTGTTTGTCTTACTGCAATATCTGACTCAGCACAAGTGTAAACTGGAGGGCGGCAGGCCTACGCCAACGGCCCCTCTTTTATGTTTCTCCTAAAATGTTGATCAATCGATAATCCCTTCTCATCATTACGGCTTGGGTGCCTAATGTAATCTGTAGAAAGGTTAGCTCCTGTTTTGTGCTGCTGTGCAAATGTCAGACAGGAACGCATTTGATTGGCCAGCCAGCCCATCTCTCCCTTTTCTTCTTGCTGCTTTTTGACTGATGCCTTTAGTCTGCGGCGTGACACGGCAGGTGCTTAAGGAGGCTATTTCTGGTGTGAGCGCACGCTCACATTGTCTGGCACATCACTTCTTTTTCACCTTTTGCCTTCTGTTAGCTGTAGTTAAGCGATGACAAGTGGTGATGTAACTGAATTGACGTTCAGGGATGCAAGGTGTGTGTCTTCATTACATTACATTACATTACTTTACATTGTATTGCATTTGGCAGACGCTTTATAACCAAAGCGACTTTCAAAAGAGGACATAATCATAGCCGACATCACAAGCAAATACAAAGTGCACAGGAAATATGCAGAACAACAAGTGCAGTCGCAAACAAGGGCTAGGTTTTTTTAAACAAGTACACAGACTGTGATACTGTAAATATGTACCTGTATGCATGTATGTGTGTTTGAGGGGGTCAGTATTGAGAGTTTTGAGTTGATGAGTGTAAGGGTTAAGTTGCCCTCGATGGGCTTATGTTTTCAATCTACATGGTAAGTGAGAGTTTTGCCATCTGTCCCCTGTTAAGTCTCTTAGTCTATGCTCAATTCAAATGCACAAGCACACACTCTCCCATACGCATACACATTCACGGATATCAAATATACATAGATCAACCTCTCGATACACACATATATACAAACACAAACATACAAATAGTACACAAAGAGAGAGAGAGAGAGAGAGAGAGAGAGAGAGAGAGAGAGAGAGAGAGAGAGAGAGAGAGAGAGAGAGAGAGAGAGAGAGAGAGAGAGAGAGAGAGAGATAGAGAGAGAGAAGGGGTGGTTGAGAGGGAGAGGGGAGTGGAGGGGGGGGGGGGGGGGCAACTCACTCAATAAAGGAAAGGCATGTATGCTCACAGTTTCAGATCACATTGATATTCAACACAAATACAAATGCTGTCGCCCAGTGAATGAAGTATATAAGCAACATTTTCTCTGTTCATACACATATTGTGTGCACGCAGGTATGCACACTCGTGAACACACACACACACACACACACACACACACACACACACACACACACACACACACACACACACACACACACACACACACACACACACACACACACACACACACACACACACACACAGAGACAGAGAGACAGAGGGAGGGAGTAAACATCCCTCCGTTCTGCTGATAAGCAGACAAATTATCTATCTCAACAGTGTTTTTAAGCAAATAAGCTCATGCTGCTTTTACCTAACACCATGTCCACTATAGTGGCTGGGGACGGAGAGCTTGTCTCAAAGTACCTGCCATGGCAGTGTTCACACCGACACATATCATTTATAGCTGCAGTCTAAGTGGTTTTTTTTTTGTGGTAGTTTCTATTTGAGGTTTGGGAATTGGCTTGCTGCCGTAGAAGCCAGATTCATTTTGATGTCAATAGCAGGAGGTCAAGTGCAAGTCAGTGGATGTAACCGCCGCCTTGTTGTTTTGACTGGCTGAACAGAGCATGCATGCTTAAAGAACACCCGGTGACATCATGACTGTGCAGTGATCCATTGCATTCTATCTCCTGTTATTTCCAGACACAGCATTGTATTACAGTCTTGCGGTGTTGCCGTAAGTGACTTTTGCCCTCATGGTTTGGTTTGGCTGAGGACACGCAGTCAAATGCACTGGGTGTTTTGAGAATGTGATGCCTTTGTCTGGACCTTCATGTCAACATTACATTTGTTTCTCTAATAAGCTCTCAGAAGTTTGACCTCCTCTAGGCTAATGTGATTTTGCCAACTGTGGGTATCAACTTACACGCATATACTACAGACACACGCACACACACTTTTCTCTTAAACGCACTCAGAGAGACAGAGAGAGAAGAACAGGTACGATATGGCACGTATTTACTTGACGGAAAGAGAGTTGCTGTCATATTCAGTACTTCACTTAATGTCATGAGTCATTTTTCAAGGTTAGACAAAAAAGTGACTCCCAGGGACTCCTTATCTAAAAGAATAAGTGTGATGTGAATGCATTAGGGATAATTATAACTGATTTACTCGTAAGTATTCTTAAGACGCTTTTGAGGCAATTAAAGCTGCAATGGACTTATTGTGTCTCATTTGAATGGCTGTCCAAAGAAAGAGAGTCTACAGTACTAAGTGCACATTTGAACAAATGTATCTGCCTAAATTTGCCTTTGCCTTTTCCAAGACTGTTTTTATGTGCAGTCTTATAGTAGTGTTGTACATTTGCTTTTGCACATTCAGTAGTTGTCTAATAATAGGAACCCTGACCCTGATGAAGGCGTAAGCCGAAACGTTGGTCTTATTAAATGTAACTGCTTGAAGTTCTGAGTGTGCGACGACCATTCATTTTCAAGTTTAATAATAGGAACCCCAAATATTCCAATTAACCATGGTCATAAAAGACAGAAGGAAAAAAATCCTTGGTCCAGGCACTTCAGTTGGTTAATGTAGTAAAAAAACAAACTTTATTTGAGGGGCAAACACAAAAACACCAACGCCACAGCGCCGAAACGTGCCTGGACCAAGGATTTTTTTTCCTTCTGTCTTTTTTGAACATTGAACCCCTTCCAAGAGCACCAGTTGGTTTTGAGGGACACTAGTAGCGCTCTACCAACTCTTTTGCTGAATAACCATGGCCATGTTGTTCTGGCCAAGGCTGTTGTTAACCTCGTCAGCCTCTTACATGTATGCGGTTTCCCACCGCCTACATCTACAGTACCTGGAAATCAGCATTGATTTCCGCTGATCTAGCTCCATGTCACTAGCCTGTCTTTGCTCAGTGCTATAATTGGTGTATTCTCCCTCTACCTCCCTCCCTCCCTCCCTCCCTCCACAGCATCCAGATCCAGGCGATGAATGAGGTGGGAGCCAGCTCTCTGAGTGCCCCGCTGGTGGCCTGCACCAGGCCCCTGCCCCCCGAGCCCCCCAGGCTGGAGTGCGTGGCCCCCGGCCCCCAGAGCCTGAAGCTGCGCTGGGGAGACAACAGCAGCAGCGGCGGCGGCAGCAGCAGCAGCAGCAAGGTCCTCATGAGCACTGAGCTGGCATACAACCTGCAGATGGAGGACAAGACCGGCAGGTGAGAGACAGACAGACACTCAGAGAGGCTTGGACGGACGGACGCACGCACACACACACGCGCGCGCGCGCGCACACACACACATTCACACACACACACACCTTATTTACTATATCAATTCAGTATGGCATCCAAGAATAAATGTGCTACTTTCAAATGTCAACCCAAAACAATAAAACCAGACTTTTTTACTGTTAAAGCTGCATTTACCACTTGCCATTCTTCAAAACAGAAGCTTTGATTTAATACTTTGAGGTGAGATTGTTTTTCCTGGCAAGGGCTGACCCTCTGGCGGACATGATGAGTGCTTATGGCATCAGACAGATGGAGGCCTAATGAAGTCCGAATTACCACTGCAACAGCGGCGGAGTGGACACCTTTTTATTTCCCATCATGCCCTCTGCTTCCTCGGGCAGGCCAGGCACCAGGGTCCAGAGACAGCAGTGACTTTGTGTTTCACCTCGCTGGCTCTGCCAGGTTGGCTAATCTGCAATTATAGGTGTCATTTTGTGTGCAACATTTTTGGCACTTTTGAACAGCACTATCCAGAAAGAGGGTTTGATTTTCATTGGTTCAGAATGCAAATTTCAATCAAGGTTTTTAAATAGATGTCCTTGCAAAAGGTCTGTCCGAAGTTTAAAATGTCATTCAGCCGTAATAGTATCATTATTAATGTAGTATATCATGGTTTATGGATCGATGAATGTGAAGAAACTTTGGATGAAAACATACGCTAAAAGTCGAGGTGTAGTTCATCAATGCAGGCACAGAGCTTTTGATAAAAATGATTTCTGGTCCCAAAAAGCCTTGTGAGTCCCGCTAAGGTCAACTAGAAGCAACGCACGATGTTCCGTACGCCGCCTCCTCACAGAATGCCGTTTTCGCGATTAAAACAAACTTTTCAGTGTGATAACAACCATCACACCTATTGTATAGCTCATTTGAAAGAGGAGGTTGTTGTCTTCAAAATAAGACCAACTAGACTTGCGGTGGTTAATGTATGGGTTGATTGATTAAATCAAATAGGTAACAGTATTCCGAACACATTTGGCCAAATAAGTAACAGTACTCCGTACAACTTCATTACATTAAAACGGTGCACTACCAATGGTTTTCATGCACGATCTAATGTGTATGTGTTTGTGAAGTGCTAAACTAATTGTTATTCCTTCCATAAAGAGTTTAAGTGAATATAACACGGTAAAAATAACATAGCAACCGCGTACGGAAGTGCCGTTCTTGGCTGCAATGTAGCTTGTTGCAACCAAACAACTTGTTTGACACCAAACAAACACACCAACATTATAATTGCATGAAAACCATTGCTAATGCGGCATTTTAAGGTAAATCAGATGTACGGAATACTGTTAGGGACTGTACGTTATTTACCGGGGGGGGAGGGCTGGTGCGCTGGAAGTCCGGTCCAAAAAAAAAATCATGGCCCCCCCCCCTCCACCTCAATTTTTTCCCCATGGCCCTCCCCCCACTTCAATTTTGTTTTCCCATGGCCCTCCCCCTACAGGTAAAACAAAAATAATATGTAAAATTGGTAGATGAACAACCATCATGAGAACAGTCAGAGTAGCCTACATCAAGGGCGGTTGTCTGCACTATTATGTGCTATCGATATCAGTGGATACCTATGAGAAGCCGCTAGAATCTACCTCTGCGGCTGCATGGGATGCCTTTTAACTCCACTGTCACCAAGACAAATTGCCTTCACTATTGTTTTTACGTGTTAATTAATAATAATGATAATAATAAAAACTTCCATTTCAATACCAATGTCCGAGTTGTTACTACTGTAAACTACAAAGTGGAGAGAGTTTCCCCACCGCAGCTTCAATATTTCCCTGCTCGACAAGCAGCGCCTTTCACAAAGTAGGCTACGTTTTACATGTTCAGCACAGTAGCGAAGCCAGGGACGCAGGAACTGGTTTTGACCAGGGGGTGCTGTGAAAAAAAAAAATCTGTTTTTTAGATGCAATTTCCTGCGTTCTAATCAATTTTAGGGTGAGGAATGGCGAATCACATCTGAATAACTTCCTCATGTTTTATGTAGCCTAAACAAGGATGGGTAGATTTACCTTTTTGTTAAACATCTCACTTTGACATTATTAATTTAAGTTCTTCTTGCGGAAGGGAAACGCGCACCTGATGTGGAGGTGAGGGCGTGTTCAAGAGCAAATCGCGCTGCCTTGACAGTTTGTCTCAGCATGGGCAGTGTGCAATGTGTGAAATTAGAAGAAATGCTTTGACTAGGCTATGCGATGCACTCGTGAGAGGTGACCGGGCTTTCAAATAATTTAGATTTTCTTGCAATTGCGACTGTGGATCTCAAGGTGCATCTCGATCAGGACCCCTGTCCTGTGTCCCAGACCGCGCATAAAAGCACGCACGCACACACACACACACAGGCATAGCTCTACCTTCCCGAATGTGATTACACTTTGACGGCCAAAGAGTCCGGGATGTGATCGGAGCAAGAAGTAGGCTAAGCGCCAAAGCAGCTCGAGCCATTGCTGGCTATTGATACAGGGAGAGTGAGAAATCCACCTTTAGTTTGCATTTAACGTAGGCCATATTTAAGACGCATTAATAGGTGGTGCTATGGTGGTCAAATCAGCAAAATGGAACAAATTGCCAAAACAGAACCAGTACAACATTCCAAAACATCCAACAATAGCACAGCCATTACACACCGCGGCAATTCAACTTTGACAACTGATGATAGACAAGCCAGGCACACCAGCTGTGCTCTCCTTCAGATTCACCCCATAGCCAACTCCGAGGCTAAGCTAGACTACTTCACCAGCAACAGGCAAGACCTAGCCTACCAATACACGAACTACGAATCCAATCTCCACAGCAAGAAACAAAAGTCACTTCTTACCTGACACGATGCACAACTTTGGTGACGGCCGTCACGCTTTAAAAGGCTACACAATTCCTTGCTTAGTTGGTCCGTTTTTGTTCACCAAAGTGACGAGACTTCTCTTCACAACAAGTTAGCTCCTCCAATGGTTTCAAGACCGTATATGATGCATGGCCAACACATCGCCGTTAATACCACTGTTATTACTACCTTGACACCACAAGCTAAACAAAACAAAATATCCCGCGTCACTGCACCGTTCTACCAAAGTACGTCTAGGCCTAGGTAGGCCTACTGTTCATTCCGGTCTGGTTGGGGTCTAAAAGTTTTTTGAACACAGATGTAAAGCACACGGCGGTGCCAATAAATAAAATCAGGACTTACCAGAAGCTGTGACCACCAGTTGACTACAACACCTCTCCAAAATTCCTCTGGCAATGCCCATCCAATTCGTTGTCAAAACTTCCCAAACTGTTCACCTCAGCTAGGCCTAGTTATTTGCTCACGGGCATTTTCTATGATGCTCAATGTTCCCGTAGCACTAGCAATAGGCCTACAGTGAAAGAGAGTCAGCGCGGGCAATCTACAGTAGCTGCACCTGATAGTTTTTTGACTACAGATACACGCTTCAGTGCTATAGTATGCACCGGGACCTTGCATCGCAAAGCGATGTGTTTCAGAGCATTTTTTATTATTATTTTAAAAAAGAAATAAAATTAAAATAAAATAAATTCGTTTTTTTTCCCATGGCCCTCCCCCTAACTCCGATTTTTTTTCCCATGGCCCTCCCCTCCACCTAATTTTTTTTCATCATGGCCCTCCCCCCCCCCTACGCACCAGCCCTCCTCCCCCGGTAAATTACGAACAGTCCCTTACTTATTTGTTCAGGCCGAAGGAAGCTAGCCGCTCATGGCTAACCAGCACTTAGCACAAATAATCAACCCATACATTAACCACAATGTTCCACTGTAAGTCGATGTGGTCTTATTTTGAAGACGACAACGTCCTCTTTCACATGAGCCATTCAATACGTGTGATGGTTGCCATCACACCAAATGGCATTGCTTTGATTGCGGAAACGCCATTCTGCGAGGTGGTGCTGTACGGAACACTGTGCGTTACTTTCTACCAGCAATGAGAAAACATATAAACAGATGAATAGTGCTTCAGAAATAGTAATCTGTCATCACCATAAAGCTCCATCAAGGGAACATCAAATCAAATGGCTGATATATTTAACAGTTTTCATTATTTACTACTGGTACTTTTCCTGCACAAATGTACAACGCATTACTCTTTCAAAGATTTTACATGTCGAGAACTGAATAGGTCTTCCACCCTCAGATCCTTTTTGTGTCTGCATATAGATAATGAGAATGCCTCAGTCTCTACGCATGTATCAGAGTCAGAGCCTGTGAGTGTATTCCATCAAGCCAAACCTGTCTCATCAAACCATTACCTTGATGAACCCCCTGCGGTCTTCCTATTAAATAGACAATTACAACACAGCTGTCCCTTCTTTTTTATTTATGCAGGCTTATTTGCACCTGTTATTATGTTATGTTTGTAGTAGTGGCAGTATTTAGTGTTGTCATCCAGCAGTGGTTTTATCTGTAATGAAAATAGCACGAGACTCGCAAACACGTGTATTTTTATTTTATTTTTTTACGTAAGGAAGGATAATGATTCATACAAACAAAATATCATACATTAATCCACATGAATATTCATATACATGTGCACAGGCAAATGGTTGTTAATGTGGCTCTGGCAAACACCCGTTGATAATTGGAGTTATTTCAGAGTTGATACATGTAAATAATATAATTGTTCATTCACAAAACACACAAACAGCCTGATATTAACATACATCATGTTTAATGCTGATGTCTCAACCCGTTGCTTTGTTATGTTTCCAGATGGTTAGCCACAAAAATTGCCACGTGTCTTATGCGATAACTGAAAGAAAAAATCCATCCACTTGATCATTATTTCAATTTGCCATCGGTCATGTCACTTCGATCAGCATCACACTTCCCCTTCAATACTGGGGTGCATTTCTGGAAGTGTAGTTCTTAGCCAGTTAGCAACTTGGGTAGTTGCCAATGGGAAATTGCATTGAAAACAACAAAGTAGCTAATGAAGTTAGCAACTATGGTTTCGAGAAATGCGCCCCTGATTTTCCTCTTGCCCCTGTCGTGCCGAAAAGCGAGTGCCTGCCAGAACACGAGTGCCCTCAATGAAACCAATGGAAACCAATGACCAAATTTTCACATATTTTTTACCCATTTTTGCAGACAAATCCGACACAATTTAAGATGGAAAGCCTACAATAAAGCATCTACATTAATTCTGGAAGTATTAGAAAAAGCGGGTTACAATTTCAGTATTAATTCCATAAAATAATCGAAGAATTGTCATAACAAATGTTACGGTTTCATTCAAATAGTTCATATTAAGTGGAGGATGAGTAATGTTTCATAAGCATATGTTTGGTTAATAAAGTATGTAATTCATTCTGCAAAAATTTGCATAATTTTCTCTCAAAAAATGTCATTGGTTTCAATGAGGGCACTCGTGTTCTGGCAGGGACTCGCTTTTCGGCACGACACCCCCTCCTCTCTGGGCGCATTCAGGCTGACTGAGAACCGTGCTGGTGCCCGTTCCCGCACCTAATCGCGAACCAACCGTCGTGTTCACGCACAGATATTAGCATTTGCGAGATCGAAAGTCGATTCCCAATGCGAACCCTGAAATACTTGGTTTTTCTCCACGAACCGTGATGATAATGTGGCCTGATGATAATGTGGCCATCAGCAGGTTCATCCGGGTAACAGAGTCACAAGCAGAAAAAGTTCAGAGCCCGGTATGAAAACGGGCAGTTCGCAGGTAAGCACTTTGGTGCCGAACGTACGTTTGTAACTGGTGCGGGCACCGTTCTCGTTGGCCTGAAAACCCTATCTGTGTGCCCTGCTCAGGTTTGTCTAATGAAGTTAGCAACTATGGTTTTGAGAAATGCACCCCTGATTTATCTCTTGCCCCCTCCTCTCTGTGTGCCCTGCTCAGGTTCGTCACCATCTACCGCGGGCCCAGCCACACTTACAAGATGCAGCGGCTGGCGGAGTCCAGCTCCTACAGCTTCAGGATCCAGGCGGTGAGCGAGGCTGGCGAGGGCCCCTTCTCCCACACCTGCAGCTTCACCACTACCAAGTCTGTGCCTCCCACACTTAAAGGTAACCCTTACATGCGTGTGTGCGTTGTGTGCATGCATGCATTTGTACGTGAGTGAGTGCGTATGTGCTTGAGTTTGTGTGTTTGTGTGAGAGAGAGAGAGAGAGAGAGAGAGAGAGAGAGAGAGAGAGAGAGAGAGAGAGAGAGAGAGAGAGAGAGAGAGAGAGCATGTGTGTGTGCGTGTGTGCATGTGTGTGTGCACGTGTGGGTTCTTGGACATATAAATGCATAAACATTTGTATCTATTGGGTGTGTACGGTGCGCCATGAATTTCATTAACACTATTATTTTTTATTTTCCCATGTGTTGTCCTCTGCCAGCGCCCAGGGTGTGCCAGCTGGAGGGTAACGTGTGTGAGGTGAGCTGGGAGAGCGTGCCCCCCATGAGGGGAGACCCCATCAGCTACACCCTACAGGTCCTCATCGGGAGAGAGCTGGATTACAAGCAGGTAGGAGGGGGTGTCTTCTGCTCCATTGTCATGTATTTATCTTGAGTTTACATCTAAGTCTGATATTCATGGATGGGGCTAGCGTGGGAAATCCCATGCCATGCTGCTTTGCACAATCGTTCCAATCTGAGAGAAAGCATGGCAGCTGCCCTAAGTGAGGGAGCCTCAGCGAGGGGGCTAATCAGAGAGAGGGGAGGGGTCGAAAGGCGTGACAAAAGGAAGCTTGCAGCAACGATCATCTATAGAGCTCGAAAGTGACGTCACTTCCCCCGATTTCATGGGACCTCAACGGCGTTTTTAGCCGAAAATCGTAGCATGTAATCCAATGGCGGTATTAAAATGGCATTTCGATCCCCTTCGAGTTGTGCCACGAGCTCCATATATGTTGTTTCTGATATTTTTGCTTAATTTTTCGTACGAACCCCCACATTTTTTAGAAAGCTGTGTTTCTTCACATTTTCCATGCCGACGGCCTCGGAACAAAACATTGATACTTCTGCATGAATAATCTTTATCTATCATCTTAAACAGCATATTTGTAGCCCAGCGCATATCATGACTGAGATCAGAAGATATTTACTCGCTACCACGTTGTTAGATGGTCAGCTTAGGTCCCGTGAAACGCGGAACTAAGGGGCGGGACTTTCGAGCTCTATTGGGTAGATACTTCAGACTCATACTTCTCCAGGATCCTTGTGATGTCAGGTGAACACCCTTTTAGGAGACCTTGGGTTAGGAGACCTTTGGAGTCTTGAGGTTGAGAATAAATGCTTGGAGTTCCCTTAGCGCTGTAGATAAGGGTAGCGCACTTCTTGTGCAAGCCGCCACCAAACACAAAAAGAGAAGAAGAAGGAGGGGACAACCCCCCCTTAGGAGACCGAATTTGAGCACGCTCCTTTGCATTGGGTGGGCGGAGTTTGGGATATCTTTCTCTACTAAGAAAACCTTTGCTTGCAGTTTGTTTGAATAGATACTGTATAGAATAGAACTGACACGATTGGCTATGGGCTAAGTATATGCCCAATGATACATTCGTAACGCCCATTAAACGGCCATGGGCAACTCTTTCCCATGGTAAATTGCATAGGTAGCCTCCAGACTCAGTTGTGAGATAGTCTGGTGTTAACCAGGAAAGGGTGAGGCCTGAGTCCACCTGAAATCACTGCTAAAATAGTATGTGGGTTTATTAAAACCAAGCGAAGTCTTTCTGAACTTTGCCACTTTCCCAACTTTATTGTAGCTATTTTTAAGCAACCTAATAAAGTAGTTTAGAGAGAGCCGCTACCATATAAGTTACTATACCTTAAATCGACTTGTGTTTGCCATCTGTCTGCACTCTTTAGTGTCTCTGTCTTCAATCACCCCAATTGTGGTTTCGCAAAGGCACTAGCTTTCCGCTGTCACTGATATGATCTTGTCAGTGGTTCTGTTAGGAGGTGTCACAGTTGTCCCAGTGGTGCAGCACGGGCAAGGCCATCTATAAGCTCCTCTGCACAGTGGCAGCAGCGGTCTCGGCGGGCCTTCCTCAGAGGAGACAGTCAGTGCATCACAGCCCCCCCATTCCACTAGTTAGTATTCAAACCTGCTATGCCTACGTGAGATTGGGCGTGACAGAGGGAGCCTTCGCTCCCATAAGTCTTCCGAGGTGAAATGATGTCTCATTGACTTTGCCAGTGCGCCCCGGGTGCCTGTGAATGGGGGAAGATGGCCACTGATTGCAGCGGGGTTTACCGGGGGGCAAGTGACATTAATGTGCGCTTTTATTGTGTCATTTGCGCTCAAGATTTGTGGAGACATTTGGAGGCAATAAAGCACTTGTCAACCTGCGGTGTGAAGAACCATAAAGCACACCACTGAGAAGCTTCTGTATCAGTTGTGGATCAAATTAACAACCCCCCCAGAGAACTGGTTTCTTGGATATGCCCACCACCTCCTTTAAAGCCTTTCTCAGGGGAATTAGGGACCTCGTGTTGATTTTGGTCTGTGTCATAAAAATGAAAACATCTACAGAAATGGGTTACTATGGTGTTTCTGTTTGGTGTTATTATAGTGGCAAATCTGTACTGCTGCATTTCCCAAAAATTCTTACCGTGCGAACACACCGCGGGCGTTGAACGCGTGGGAAGATGCGAAGGTCATTGACTTTATATGGGAGAGGAGGCGGCAGAAGCGTGAAAAGCAGCAAACGCGTTTCTAGAGGCTAGGGCGTCAAACGCGTCAAAGGCCAAGGGTGTCAAAAGTTGAACTTCATCTAAAAATATGTAATGAGCTCGGCGGCAGCAGGCGGCAGCCAATGGAGTGTTCACATTTTTCTAAACACGAGCTTCGGTTGGTCGAGATTCCTGGCCGAACGCTTCAGGTTGAATCGTCTGCCGTGTTCCACGCCCCTGACCAGTGCTTTCCAGGCAGAGGTCAGCAGCGTTGTGGCTCTTTCAACGACTGCGGTGTGATCGCGGCATTAAAGGGGTATGCCACTATTCTGGGGCTTAATACAGTTAAAATCATTGGCCAGGGTTTATAAAGGTGGTAAAGCGACTTATTTTTCCTGTAAGCCGTTGTCTTGCTTTAAGACAAGTTAAAAGAGGGAGCATGTCGCTAAGCTAGTGAAAATCAATGGATCCGTGTAACATGCTACATGCTACACGGATCCATTGACTTTCACTAGCTTAGC
Organism: Engraulis encrasicolus; assembly: GCF_034702125.1. Classification (NCBI taxonomy): domain Eukaryota; kingdom Metazoa; phylum Chordata; class Actinopteri; order Clupeiformes; family Engraulidae; genus Engraulis; species Engraulis encrasicolus. The sequence continues at coordinate 22,404,035 of NC_085872.1, read as the reverse complement.
TACATACTCCCTCTTTTAACTTGTCTTAAAGCAAGACAACGTTTAACATGAAAAATAAGACACTATCACCTTTATAAACCCCGGTCAACGATTTTAACTGTATTAAGCCCCAAAATAGTGGCATACCCCTTTAATGAGTACTTAAGTATGAGGTGCCCTCTAGGCATTATACCAGAAATAGGTCTTACATCATCACTAAAAGTTTATAAATACATTATTTTAGCTCACACACACACTTTGCGCAAGCATTTTACTTGCACGTACCAGAACAAAACATTGTATGTACGCCAGTACAATTATTTTATGTATATTTTATGTTTTATGTATATGCCTAGGCGTCACCTCATACTTCAGTACTACTTAGTCTTAAGTACTACTATCGTGCTTAGCTATCAAGTGCAAAGAGATATGTATGCAATTATGGGGCTGTAAACAACATACAAGTATTGCCATGACCTGTTAAGTGTAATCATGTGATTATTGAATATACTTGGAAACAGAATGGGAGCAGCATCCTTGTGCACAACATTAATGTGAGCTCTCCTCATGACTGCAGTAAACAGCCATCAGTCTTGTTTTAGGGTGAGGGCTTCTCAATGGAGGCTCTACAGCCCCACAAGGGTGCATTAGGGAGCCCTAGGGAGCCCTAGGGGACGTTGAGAAGGATACAGCTCAGAGGGGGTGGTGCTTAGTTGCTATTGGGGGGCATTAGTCTATTTTATTTTCTAATACTAAGGGGGGGGGGGGTTGGCAGGTTTGTGATGAGGTCAAGGGTGCATTGGGAGGCTTATGATGAGGATAAGGGGGAGTTTGCAAAAAATAGGTTGAGAACTTAGAGTCTGGTTACGGTTTCATAATGGCAGAAACCTAATGGTACAATTCTCCAATTTAGCCACTTTTCACAGAGCCACTACAGCGTACAGCAGAAAAGACCTTGAACTTATTAGTGTGTCTATATATTGTGTTAGGCACGCCGTCTCAGCCATCCTCAAAAGCAAGCAATTAGTTTGAGTGCTAGTCCATATGAAAAGTATGAACAGAAAAAAGCTTTTTTAATGCTCGCTCTGATTGTTTTGGTCCAGAAATAAGCAATGACTCAAGTGGGTTAACGTAAATCAGGGCTAGTACTATAATGTTTACCTCCGCCAAAGAGGTTATTTTTCGGCGCGTTGGTTTTTCTGTCTGTCTGTTTGTTTGTCCGCAGCTGGATAACTCAAAAACGTATGAACGGATTTGGATGAAACTTTGTCGAATTGTTGGGATTGACCAAAGGAACAAGTGATTATATTTTGGTGGCGAACTGGATCACAAACTGGAACCAGGATTTAAAGAAAAGAGTCAGTATTGCTAGCCTACAAATCTAGACACCCCTAGTGACTGCAAATTGAATTGCGGGACAGGGCGAATTTTGACATTCCAGTCTCTCCGCAAACTCCACAAGAACAAAGCAGAAAGACTTTAAATTAAAAAATAGGGTGTAACATAGTCAAATGTTCTATCAAGCAACTTCCTTGGTGGCAGCTTCCCATGCTATTACAAATACTTCTGTTGGGAAAATACAGTGTATTTAAGCAGTGGTCATAGTTGATAATGGACATGTTTATTATATGATGACATGTAATGTAATATGTCATAACGTTGTTTCAAACAGTGTTTGAAAATGAATATGAATTAATCATGAATGCAAACTTGCATTCCGTTATTCGTTGCATTCAATTAACTGCCCATTATCATCATAATTCAGGTCATGTAATGGGTGAAATTCTCAACAAACCTTTTGCTTTTCCTTGTCTTTCCCCTCTCACCTCCATCATCACCCCCCTTCCCCCTCATCCTCCTACTCCTCCTCCTCCTCCTCGTTCACCTCCTCCTCCTCCTCCTCTTCCTCCAACTCCTCCTCCTCCTCCTCCTACTCGTCTTCCTCCTTCTCCACCTCCTCATACTCCTCCTCCTCCTCGTCCACCTCGCCTCCTACTCCTCTTCCTCCACCTCCTCCTCCTCCTCGTCCACCTCCACCCCCTCCTACTCCTCTTCCTCCTCTTCCTCCACCTCCTCCTCCTGCTCGTCCACCTCCACCTCCACCACCTCTTCCTCCTCCTCTTCCTCCTCCTCCTCCTCTTCCTCCTCGTCCACCTCCTCCTCCTCCTCCTCCTCGTCCACCTCCTCCTCTTCCTCTTCCTCCTCCTCATCCACCTCCATCTCCTCCTCCTCCTCGTCCACCTCCTCCTCCTCCTCCTCCTCGTCCACCTCCTCCTCTTCCTCTTCCTCCTCCTCATCCACCTCCATCTCCTCCTCCTCCTCGTCCACCTCCACCCCCTCCTACTCCTCTTCCTCCTCCTCCTCTTCCTCCTCCTCCTCCTCGTCCACCTCCATCTCCTCCTCCTCCTCTTCCTCCTCGTCCACCTCCACCCCCTCCTACTCCTCTTCCTCCTCCTCCTCTTCCTCCTCCTCCTCCTCCTCCTCCTCTTCCTCCTCCTCCTCCTCGTCCACCTCCATCTCCTCCTCCTCCTCTTCCTCCTCGTCCACCTCCACCCCCTCCTACTCCTCTTCCTCCACCTCCTCCTCCTCCTCCTCCTCGTCCACCTCCTACTCCTCTTCCTCCACCTCCTCTTCCTCCTCTTCCTCCTCCTACTCCTCCTCCTCCTCCTCCTGCAGGTCTACAAGGGTGAGGACCCGTCTCACCAGATGCTGCTGCAGTGCAACACAGAGTACCGCTTCCGTGTGTGCGTGTGCCGCCGCTGCCAGGACAGCTCTCAGGAGCTCTGTGGCGCCCTTAGCCCCGCCTCCCTCTTCACGGTGCGCCGCCCCGACCCCGCCCTAATGGCCGACGCGTCCGGCGCGGCAGCCGGAGCGGTCGCCCCCACCGGCATCATCTCGACAGACGAGCGCTTCGCTGCGGTGATTGTGTGCGCTTTCGCTGCCCTCTCCATCCTCATGGCCTTCATCCTGCAGTACTTCTGCATGAAGTGAAGCAAGACGCTGGAAAGGAGAGCACCCAAGTAGAAAAAAAGGAGAGAAAAAAGCAACACACAAACAGACAGAAAAAAAGACACACTTCTGAAAGTAGCCCTACAGAGAGGGATGAGAAAAAAAACAACAACACTTGAGGTATATGTCTGACGCTACCGGTGTAGTCCAAGTTATGTATTCGGGCTTTTTAATGTTTTTGACCTGCGCATCCTCCTGTTCTTCTCTGCCACTCTCTTCTGTCCTCACTCGTTCACTCTCTCATCTAAGGATCTGCCACATCCACCAAAGCCTGTTACACCTACCACCTCATCATGGCTGACAGCATAAACTCTTGACATATCAAGCCTTAAAATGGTCATTTATCAAAATGATTTGCATGCTCTATTTTTTAATCCATCAAATGGTGTACAACTACACAAGGAAATGTAATGTCTATTACCTTCTATGGCCTTTTTACATGTGTTATCTCACTTTAGTCTGCTGCAGACGTTATCTGCCTACTTACAGCCATATTCAAAAGGTTTGGCACCTCGGCTTTATCATGAAATGTCATTCATTGTAGTTTTTTGATTTCATCGTTTCATTGATTGATTTTTCAAAATGCTGTTCTTTGTACTGTTCCGTTGTTTTGTTTTTTTTGTATTAGAGAAATCACAGTGTTCTCAAAGGAAACAGACACTAATGGATGGTTCCGAGGCGAGCGGGCAGTTTGGCCTCAAGATCATGAAGCAGCTGAGTTGATTGGCTGAATCATCCCCATGATCATGTAGCAGCTGAGTTGATTGGCTGAATCATCCCCATGATCATGTAGCAGCTGAGTTGATTGGCTGAATCATCCCCATGATCATGTAGCAGCTGAGTTGATTGGCTGAATCATCCCCATGAATCTCATTTCAGTCGAAAGGCTTACCTGGAGCTCCTGCATTGAAGCTGCCAAAGCAAAGTTGCAATCTGTGTGTGGTTATCGTAATGCTGCTATTATGTGTTTTATCTATAGATACTTATATATATATCTATGTATATCTATATCTATCTATAGATATATAGACAATTTTTACCTGTTATCTAATGATATTTAAATATAATCTATAAACACAGTTTATAATGAGAATTATTGGGTTTGAAGTAGGCATCTCAAATAGAGTGTCTTATAGTATGGGTCAGCTCATATACTTTGGTGCTTTTTCCTGTTTTTTTTTTTTAATCTGTGGTCAGTAGCGGTGTCGGTGAAGCCTGGGAGTGTGGCTGTGCCGTATGCAAGCTGTTGAAATGCTGCCACCCCCGCCACAGAAGCCCGACTTGTGAAACGGGCGAGTCCTGGAGTCCGGTCAGGCTCTGTCTGCCCAAAATATTTGACAGGGGAGTTGGTGACTGGGCTACTGTTGCTCGTCCCACACCTCTCGTTTCTCGTTTCGTTGTGCTTACCAGAGTGAATCTGTCAGGGCCCAGATGCCTCTGCCTCTGCTCCGGCATCTATAATCTTGCCCCTGGAGTAAGGCTTCGGCTCTCTCACCTCACGACAGACACAGGGACCATGACGACTGTTGAATGACTAGTGCCACAACAAATCATGTCAAAGTCAAAAGCCAGTGGGTTGCTGTGAAATGATTACTCGTACCGCTGCTGGTCACTCTGTGAATCATGATCTGTAAGACCCCTTTCGTCTTTTTACTCTCTTTCCATTTTGCAGCATATACTCCATCCCTCTCCATCTTTGTTTCTCTCCCTCTCTCTTTCTCGCTATCTCTCATGTTCTCTCTCTCTCTCTCTCTCTCTCTCTCTCTCTCTCTCTCTTCAATCTCAAAGGTGCTTTCATGTCACATTGCAGCAGTCAAACCCTCATTGACGTTAAAACAAACCAAGAACCTTAATGTGCATGCCAAACACTACGTACTACAGGAGGGAAAGGGCCATGTGAACAGCTCCATCAGTCAAGGTACAAAACCATCAGATTCCACAGATCCAAAGATACCCGGATATCTGCAGATATGTTTTAATTTTTTTTCTTTCAAGCAAGGGAATATAAGAAGGGGAATTTTGGGGAATCAGGGCTTGTAATGGTCAATAAGGCCCTCCCTTATTTTCTGAATGACAGCATGTGTCGTACCTCAGGGACGTGGACATTAATAGAGGTGAAGAAATTACTCTTGTTACCAGGAGGGTGCTGCAAACACTATTTTAAAATTTCTTTGTGTTCAAAATTTTTATTTTCTTTATTTTGTTTTTACTTGGCCATCACTGTCATCATTACTCTCTGTTTTCCCAATCTGCCCTTGTCTGTACCTGTCTCTTCTTACCTAAGCTGTGCCTTGATCCTTTGTGTCCGTAAGCAAAATCGTTTACTAGCTCAAGATACCTTTGCCAAAGTTAATGGGAATCTAAGGTATAATTCTTTTAGTTTTATTTATACTATATATTGCATTCAGTACTTTAAATGCCAATTACAGTGCAATCTTCATTTATTTATTTTTAAAGATTAAGAGACAAATGTAGTTATGTACTAATTTTTTTTTCTCTCGTAGCATGTTATTTCTGTTTGTTTGTTTTTGATGTATTAGAATTATGATTAAGGCCAGCATTCCTAATAATAATGATGATGATGATGATGATAATAATAATAATAATAACCCTTTGATAATGTTTTTTTTCCAGTAATTTGGTACATGTAGCAAGCAACATGCTGTTAACATTGACATTTACATATAGCCGAATGCCTATTCATCACCTTTCAGAGAAGTGCTGTACTATCAGCCTGTTGTATCTGCATAGAGTTTGTAGCAAATGTTTAACCAGGTAATGGTGTTCTGTTATGGGATATAATTCGCTACATTTTGGTATCGCTTAATAGTGTTATGAAGCTTATGATATACTGTTTGCCAAAGCTGAGACCTGTCCACCTTACTTTTTTTTTTCTTTGTTTGCTGTTTATTTAAAGGGTTATGTGACAAATCCTTTGTGACTATAGAGCATTATTATATTGAAAGAGGAAAATGTTAACTTGATCTGTGATTACACCTTTTTTTCTTTTTGTAGAGAAAATTGTGCCATTTATTTGTGTAACCCCTACGGTGAAGTTTTTATGTACAATTTCATGCTGAAAGGTCAGAGAAACAATCAAACTATATTTTGAGCAAGTACTTTTTTTCCATACATCATAGCTCAATAGGGAACTTATCCAGTATTTTGCTAAGGAATGATATATAGAGTTTTATAGAGATATTATATGTCAACTAACAGAAAATGAAGCACTTTTTAAAAAGCTAAATGTTAGTCTTCATAAAATATATCGTGATCAAATTCCAATTATTTGAAATGATGCTTTCCCTGATTAAATACATGTAAAAGGCATGATTTAGCTGGCCCTAATGCATAGGGTGTCAGATCAGTATAGCCTACTGTTTCAAATATCTCTAAACCTGGTATCATCATTACTGTCTGCGTTCATCTCAGTCTACTTTAGTTTATATTATATATATATGAGGTCTTTGTCTCCATCAAATTATGTGTTACAATGAATGAAGTGCTTATAATTTTAAGCAAATGGTTATCAGAAGCCTAACTTTTTTTACCCAACAATTTTGTTACTATTTTTATACCATCGTTCGATTTTGTTTGAAAGCGAAAGTATTGATTTTTTTTTTAAATTGTACTTTGGTTCTAAGTTTTCCCAAACTCCCAAAGTGGTCCCTGGTAAATGTATAGAGGAAATGTATTGAACTATTTTCCAAAAATAATGTGTTTTATACCTCACAGTTTGAAACATGAATGAGAAAATGAGAAACATTCCAAGCTTTTCATGGTCTACAATTTCTAAGAATCATACATTTCTTCTTGTATTGTAAATGTTAGACAATTTCATAAACATAATGTAAAAGAAACTGCCATATCAATTTTAATGTATAGATTTTTGCAAATACTACCCAATGTATGTAAGACTTATCTGTATCTGTAGCTTATATGTAATATATTTATGCCCAATAAATGTTTTAATTTTTCTGATTTGGAAAAAAAAATGTCTGTGCTACTTTGTTCATTCTGAAGATTAATGATCAACTTAATTACCTCCATGGGAGGTAATGTTTTCAGTCGCGTTGGTTTGCCTGTCTGTTTGTCCGTCTGCCTGTCTGTTTGTTTGCTTGTTTGTCAGCAGCATAACTCAAAAACTAATCAACTGATTTGGACTAAACTTTGTGGAGTTGTTGATAATGACCCAAGGAACAAGTGGTTAAATTCTGGTGGTGATCCGGATCACAAACCGGAACCAGGACTTTTTAAAAGATTCTGTCAGCAGGATCACTCAAAAACAAATCAACTGGTTTGGACGAAACTTTGTGGAGTTGTTAGTAATGACACAAGAGACAAGTGATTAAATTCTGGCGGTGATCCGGATCACAAACCTGAACCAGGAATTTTTAAAAGATTCTTCACCATTGCTGGCCTATATATCAAAACACCCCTAGTGACCAGAAATTGAATTGCAGAGACTCCACAAAAAGAAGGCAGAAAGACTTAGGGTGTAACATAGTCAAATGTTCTATCAAACAGATTCCTTGGCGGAGGTCTGCGCTCTCTGAGTGCTTCTAGTTTCACATGCAATTTATTAAGTTGATTTGTTTCTATCCATATTTGTAGCACAAGGTCACCTTGTGAGTGTCTTATTAATCATGTTTAGGAGGTTCTATCCATAGATTTAGATGCTGTCGCCTTGTAGTACGCACAAGGTCAGCTGTGCTGTCCTTCGTTTCCTTCAGAGTGCTGTCCTTCACTTCCTTCATTCATTTATGGTTTATGTGGGATTCAGCACCCAGTTAAGAACTGTGACAATAATTAGGCTATAGTGTGATGGTGTCTCCTCCACTTTTGGAGTGCCTGAGTAAAACATACAGTAAATGCTCTTACAGCTCTGAAAGAAATATCTGGGTGTTGACAAGTCCCTCCATGAAACCCTGGCTAGAGGCTTGAAATCTCCAAGTTCACAGGAGGATTATTCATCCATATATCGCAAATGGCAAAATATAATATTGTATGGCACATTTAAAATGATTTGCAGTGTGTGACTATTAATAGGTATCAATCCTTCAGAGTGGCTAACTACAGTGCCTTATTTAGACTACTTTGGGGGAAAGGAAATGTTTTGTAGATAAAGTAGTAAAATATGTAGATCCACGTAAATATATGGGCTGTTGCAGAAAGTTTGTATTGCTTTTCCGTGTAGAAGATGTAGACATAAAAAAGATGGGCCATAAACCCAAGATGGCCCAGTCACTGCACCATGCCTACAGAACTGTGTGGACTTGATGTAATTTCTTCCTCCCACAAGCTGTCTCTTGTTTATTTAGGCCTAGAGTTAAAGTATTAAAGAGTGTGTAAGTCTTATTGGGTTATATATTTAATGGTAGTCACTCACTATAACCGCAGATAGAGCGGAGAATCTCAGTCTCAGCTATCACAGAGCACTGCTATGAATCAAGGAAAGCTGATGTTCACAAGGGACCTATTTTAAGTTCCTAGCCCTCCACACTCGCTCACATGCTCAGATACAGACAGAATTGATAGCCCTTTGAAATCACTGGGACGAATGGATTCAACAGGGTGAGGCAAACACATGGGTTTTAGGCATCTCTGAACACCATATGGTCCAGACAGCCACTGAGGAAGGTGTCATCAGGGGTGTCTTTCAGCGGGGTAAAGTGGGACTGAGGCACCAGGGCCCCATGTATTTAGGGGGCCCACACACAGTTCGATATATGTAGATATATGGGGGGGGGGGGGTTCCCATTGGAGCTGATTGTTCATAGGGCCCACAATTTGCTGTTACACCCCTGGGTGTCATCAGCAACTGTCTGGAATGAGGTTCTCAACATTACCAGGCAACCGCCTCTCCAAGTTTGCAACTCATGTTATCTGAGGTGCAGTCAACATCACCAGTGCCCACACAATTCAACTACATTATTGTATTTTCATGAAGGGGTCTGCTGTTATAGAGGGCACCAGTTGTGTAAGGACAACCACCTGTTGACACTTACTGTGTCCTTAAGTCAAGTTGAGGAAATCGGCGGTTAAACATTTCACAACTTTGGAGAAAGACTAACAATGACTTGAAAAGGTCTGCCACGTCTGGCCTTTAAAAAGGCCAAGCCATGTTTCCTCTCCAAATGCCGCAGCAGGCGATTCAGGCGAAGACCTGATTTAGGGCCTCGTTTTCTGCTCTTCTGCTAGAGGCTTCATGATTTATCATTTCTTGGGGGCGGGCCGAGACATTAATGGTCACCTTGTTATGAGTTAATGAATTCTTTTCAGCTCCTCTTAGAAATTAGCCGGGTGTCTCATGACCCCATCACGAAGGCCGCCGGAACGAGTTTTAAAGTGGTGGTGCATTTTTCCTTGTGTCTTTATTTCTTAAAGGGACACTGTGCAGGAAATGGTCAAAAACTATTTGGTACTGAAACTATGCTGTTCATTGAAACTGGGTTGGCTATCGCCAAATTTGATACTTACATGAAATAAATATTTTCTAGTATGGTCTAAGTAGAGTCATTTTTGAAGCTAAAAATGGCTATTTTTGGAAATTCAAAGTGGCAGACCATGGAGAAGATCCCCCTCTTCATGTATGAAAAGTGCAATTTTTCCGGTCATAATGAATACTTAGAATTTGATGGTGGTGGTAAGTATTCATGAAAAAGGTAACATTAGTGAATGGGCAGCATAAATTCGGGAAATAAACAACTAAAAATCTCACACAGTGTCCCTTTAACAATGTTACTGCTGCTGCACTCAACTTATTGGTCAGCAGTAAAAGTTGAGAAAGCCTCATTTAGGTAGCCTAGGTAGTCCAAAAGTGGGGATGCCAATGCACCACTGCATCCCCCTTTCCGGCACCTACACGTACGCCCATCACCCATAGAAATAGTGCGATATACGTAGTAACTGCTAATAACATTAAGTCAGTTGTTGACAAGTTTACTTCACACAAATCACTAATATGTACACAAACTTGCAGTCCATTCTCCATACATACATATATTACAGGAACTAAACAAAGGGTTGAATATTTACAGTCACACATTTAGTATACAATTTTGTTTTGTTCATTATTTTACTGTTGATCACAAAAATAATCCTTGAGGGTGAAAATTGATGTTCATATACATTCATATACAGTACATTCAGCAGATGTGTTGGCATTTTGTTATCTCCAAGACGGATGAACTCTTCACTATAAACAAGCACAGAGCGATGCATGCACGCACATGTACTTGCACGTGCAGACACGTGTTCACACACACACACACACACACACACACACACACACACACACACACACACACACACACACACACACACACACACACACACACACACACACACATACACGCACACGTACACACACACACACATGCAAACGAGCTTGCTTTTATGATACAGCTAAAATAGCAGTCATAATGACATAGCTGAAGTCATTTTGACAGGCACATTTTGTTAAGACCACTGCGAACAGCACTTGCAAAAAAGCAGGGGGTTTAACATTCATGTGCCCATTTCAATTTTTTTTCAGCTTGGCCAAACAATTTCATCTTTTTGTCACAGCTATTAGTGTACTACAATCTTCCATCATTTCCCATGGATTTCACACCGGTGCTCCCACATTCGCTTGATTGTTTTGAGACTTTCTGAATCAGTGCACTGCCCCCACATTAGTATGTTTTCAGAGCACTGCTGCCGGTAAAGGTGTCTTGCACAGAGAGAGCAGAAATGGGTTTCTGAGCAGGATGCAATTTGGACAAACAGCTGAATGATAACAAGTTGCTGTACCTCTGCACCTCTGATTCAGCATGCGAGAGGCCAGTGTGGTATCTACAGTGCTCATTTAGTCCTCCAGAAACAAGAGTATCGTTTAAGGCATTTGGGAACTTTTCTCCTATCTCCTTCACCTCAACATTGACAGTTACAGCCAGGTCTGCGTTGCACATTGATCTATGCACAGCCACAGACGCTTGCTCACAGAGGGAGAGAGAGAGAGAGAGAGAGAAAGAGAGGGGGGGGGAGATAGAGAAGGAGAGAGAGAGAACACACGCACGTGTGCACACAGGCGCGTGCACACACACACACACACACACACACACACACACACACACACACACACACACACACACACACACACACACACACACACACACACACACACACACACACACACACACGGGTGCCTGAAAGGGGGGGGGGGGGTAAGGTGTTACAGATTCTAAGGGCCTGACAGCTCTGACAGGGCCCCTGGAAGGATGCTGATGACATAATTTGTTATTTTAGGGACCCAAAATTTGAATATTTCATGGGGCCCCATTTTTTTTTGCGGTGCCCCTGTACACACACACACACACACACACACACACACACACACACACACACACACACACACACACACACACACACACACACACACACACACACACAATTTGGCACAAATGACAGCAGTAAGGAACATACAGTCGAATAAGAGAAGAATATGCATATTCATTATGTAGTTATATTGTAGTTTTCCAAATCAATGAGGTAGGCCGATATCTGTTTAAAGACTTTCCCCACCATTGCCTCCAGCATATCCGATTTGGGTGAACAAACAAAGCAAACAAAAACATATGCCAGCCAGTACACAGATTGTAATTCAATTTACACACAACATTGTGCAAAAGTTAATGTCCTTCCGATACAGGCGTCTTAGTCACATGCTGACACTTGACTCCGTCAACCCTGGGGAACTTCCGCCCTTGACTGATGACGCTGTTCTTCGTGTTGTTTTCTTAATGCCAAAAAGTGAGCATGCTGCATCCCTGTATTTTTTTGACATGATGTTGTAGAGTATGGGGTTGATGGCTGCGCTCAGGTAGAAGAGGACCACGGAGATGAGGGTGAAATATTGCGTGATGGCAGCCATCAACGGAGAGCCTGTCTCAAACGACTTGGATACCAGGTAGCGAACCAAATGAAAGGGCAGCCAGCACAGTACAAATGCGAACACCACCACCACTGTAAACACACAACATTCAAATAATTGTTAGAATTAGGAATAGGAATAGGAAACGTGTTCCATCTAGGCAACAATTATATGAAACCATGTCAGCAAACTTTCCTCGCTCTGCCAAACTTGACATTGTAAAGATGAATGTGCGCAGCCTGTGCGCGCGCACCTAAAATGTGATTTCATTTAATGCAGTGCCTCCAGTTATGAAAAATAATGGTGATAGTCCATTTATCTCACTGAAACAGAAAAGTACTGCTATATTTAAGTAAGTGTTTGAAAACAGAACTAGTGTGGTACATGCAGAGAGTGGTGCGCATGGCAAGATTCCGTGCGTAATATGCGCATGAAGACACTTACCCAACATTTTCACAGTTTGCTTGTTGTTTTTGTCTCGGGTAGAAATATTGGGTCTCCTCCACAGTTTGCGTCCAATAAGACTGTATAATATAGTCAGACAAAAAACAGGCAAGAAGAAAAACACGCTCGATACCCACACCATGATGGTAAAGAGTCCGGATTGTATTGCGTACTTTGTCGCAGTGCATTCACTTGTTATCCATGCATTTGTTCCGTTTTCATGCTCCACACCAACCAAGACGAACACGGGTCCCGCACACAATAATGCCACCGTCCAAAGTATCAGAATAATAACCCGCACACGCCCTTTGGTGACCACAACTTTGGCCCTAAGAGGAAAGCAGATCGCAAAGTACCTCTCCACGCTCAAGGCGGTGATGTTCAGGATGGTTGAATACGTGCAGCCCTCGCTCACAAATTGAAACAATTTGCAAAGAAGGTCTCCAAAATACCAGGGACGGTATCTCCAGACTCTGTATAAGTCAAGGGGCATACAGAGAAATATCAGAAGATCCGACAATGCCATACTGGATAGATAAAGATTAGTGGTTGTACGCATGTCTCTGTATTTGATCACCATTAATATTGTCATTACATTACCTGTGACCCCGACTAGAAATAAAAAAGAACATATTATTGAAACACCGGTCAACACTGGAACAGGAAAATTGTTCAGAGGAGGTTCGTCGCTCCAAAAACTCGAATTATCATCCCAGCTACAGTTATAAGAACAATTGGAGTCGTCTGTCCAGGTGCGCATGTTGAAATGACATCGGGTTTTGCTGTTACCGTCAGTCTCTCGCTACTCCACTTATCACTTCTCTGAGACAGACATAATCTTGACAGCAGGTTGACTCTTTATCCATTCGATAGTAGCGACCGCAGAGTCTCACTGTCATACTGAATATGCTGTACATCAGTACCGTGCATCTTCATTCCAAAAATAAGCTCATTTCCACAAACTAACCCCAGTGCCAGTTACCAATAACAAGGGAATATATTGAAAATCCGTTCCATAACCTTGACATTTTTTTCTGTTATGAACCCTGCCTTCTTGCAACGCACAGAACGACTGAGGTACTTTCAGGTCGAGCTTGCAGTGTGTGATGGCTCCTCGGGTTATAGGTGGTCAAAGAGTGATGCTGAGCTTGATGCTGCGTTCGTCAGGCAAGCATGCACTGTTCACCCGCAAATGTTGCAAGGATGCACGAGCACAGATGGGTACATTGGTTGTACTTGGAGGGCTTGGAGTGTTGGTAGGCTTGACGGTTTCTAAGTAGTAGTCAAGGGGTTACCATGGAGTTTTTGTCCTCCTATACCTTTGGTAATGTTTCAAACCATGGGTGTCTTACCAAATTTGAGTGGTCCCCTAGCCTCATCTAGTGGCGATGACTGTGGGAGACGAGAGAATGCCATCCCTGGTCTGCAGTTTTATGTGAATGAAGGAAGAGTGAAGAAAATAATACACAGTAGGTCCATACATACACATTAGTTGAAGGCCTACATGTTAAGCACATTGATACAAGTATCCATGGGCATCCAAAGTTGAGTGTTGACAAAGTCTGAGCAAAGTATGATGTATTTCTGCAATAGGCCTAAGTGTAAAATATAGTATAACGTGTAAAGTAGTCTATAAAGTGATATTCCACTGTAGCCTCTTTTACCAAGATCTGGATCCAGCCTTTTAATATTTTTGTCAGGGAACTTGATACTGTGATTCTTAATCGCAAGAATCGTTTGTCATCTCTATGGGAGTCATCTCATTGGCTGACGACCTGACGAAGAATTTAGTAAAATCATTCCTGAAAGGTGGAAATTTGGCGCTGGGGGCAGGGCCCGCCCACTGCCTATATACGTGGAGCCGAGGGCGCGAACATCATTCTTTCACTTTCTTCGACAGTGTACTGCTCGGCCTGCTGAGTTTAACTGTCCTACATAGAAGTGTGCTGGGAAGGTGCGACTTCGCTGGGCACTCAGCACGACGAAGGGCTTCTGCCGAAGCTGAAGTGGACAGAAGTGCCCTTCGAGCAAAACTGCCTAGCTGCTCTGAAGCGCATGCTAATGGCGTCTCACTGTGAGAACGCCGAGCCTGAGGAGGATTCTACAGTGGAAAAAGAAGATGACATCTGCGGTGGTTCAGTCGCTTCATATACCCCCTCCCTCGACCCTACCCTGCGGGAGGAGGCTCAGCCATCCGTTGAACCGTGTGTGGAGGGTCTCTACGATAAGACGGAGGTGGAGGTGACCGCGGAGGAACCCAGCGAGGATCCCACGCTCGATGCCCCCCCCCTTGGCATGGATGGCTTCTTCGAAATCTCCGAGAGAGCAGTTCGTTGGTTGTGCCATGGCCCGCACCACCGCCGCTTCGTAGCAGAGGGTGGCTCGACGAGCCCCGTTTCCCGCACCCCACCGCCACCAGGAGGGTGCTTCCCCTCTTCCGAGAGGTACAGGAACATGTGGCTAAGACCTGGGACAAGCCGTATTCGGCGCGTGCACAAACGCCAGGATTCGCCATACTGGATACCGGCACCATGGATGAAGGATGGGATTGCATGCCAGTTTTGGAAGCACGCTTCGCCTGACACTTCGCACCCCAGCCAGGATGCCTGGGGTCCACCTTCACTCAGCTGAGCCTTCCGGGAAAGACAGAATGGCTGACTTTCTCCCTCTGGGAAAAAATGCTACCGCTCAGCCGCCCAGAAGGCTACATCCGTGAATGCTAACGCCATGCTAGCTGCTCACATGGCCGCCCTCCAGGGTGACATAGCCGCGTGTTTAGCCGAGGGAGAACCTACAGGCGACATTTTGGAGGAACTCCGCACCGCGATGGATTGGATCCTCCAGTGCAATGTGGCGGCTGCACAGGCGTCTGGAAGAACCATGGGCCTTGCTGTCGCTGGAGCAAGGGGGCTGTGGGAAAAGTCGACTGTCATGGACATGCCGCTCTCCTGCTCTGGTTTGTTCGGGGAACAAGCACTAGCAGCGATGGACAAGTAAAGGAACATAGGAGCTCCACAGACCCCCAGACTCAAGCTGCAGACCAGCAGGCAGACCGCTTCATCGCCCGGACCCTACAAGGAGCGGCCAGGTTGTTCCGAACAGGACACCGAGGAGGTCTCCTCATGTGCGGCCACCGGCACCCCTTCGAGCCGTCGGTTGATCCCTGCATCAGTGTTAGCTAGCTCTTCGAAGGACAGCACTTCAGCGACTCAGCCGCCGAGGATCTCGCCTCCTCCCATTAGCCATGGGATTCATCGGATTGGTCATCATGCCCCCGTGATGGCTATGTCCCATTGTCTATGTATCATGACTGTGTTGTAAATTCTCTCCCGCTAAGCGGAATGAAGGGTAGAATTATGTGTGTAGCCGGCTCGTTAGCCCGAGCAGTACGGCCTCACGCTAATGTTGTATTGGAAAATGTTAACTTTCACTGTAAATGTTCTGAATGTTAATCCCCCATCTGGTGAATTAAACGTCAATTGCAATTTTCATACTGTGTCCCAACACATGTTAGCGACAAGCACTGTTTGCACCACACCGGACGCCTTGCTTTCACAAAGCCCCCGAAGAAAGCGTAATAAGGCGGCTAGCATGATAGCCACCATCCCTCCAAAGCAAAGAGTAGCGGTTGTCCCCTTAGAAGGGGATGCTAATTCGGCTAACTCGGCTAAACTGGCTAACCACGGTTCCGTGAAGTCATGTGACCAGGAGGCCGGGTCATATGACACCTCTACTGCAGAGGTGTCATATGTCAAACTTCAGAGAGTGCAGATGATCTCGTGGTTAATTTTAATTCAAGGATGACCCATATTGTGGATGTTATTGCCCCTGTAAAAATCGAATCAGTGGGACATCAAAAAGCACCTTGGAGAATGAATCCCACAGTTAAATTGCTAAAGCAAGAATGCTGGAGGGCTGAAAGAGAGTGGCGTAGATCCAAACTTGAAGTCCACTAACAAATCTATAAACACACACTCTCGAAATACAACCTAGAAATTTCTAAAGCTAGACTATCTTTTTTCTGTGACATAATTAACAGAAATATACAAGGCACAGGTGCAACCGCCCCATGATTCGGACCAATTTGCTACGGTGAAGTTAAATCTTAACCTTATGAGAAATTTTCATTTAGTTGATGTGGACATTCTTAACAGAACGGTACAAAGTCTTAGCTCCTCTACATCCGACTTATATATTCTACCAACAGCCTTCTTCAAATCCATCTTACATCTAATATCACCAGATGTACTTCAGATCATCAACACCTCACTACAAACAGGCATATTCCCAGGCTGTCTGAAAGAAGCAATTGTGAAACCCTTACTGAAAAAGAACAACCTGGATGCACTGGTACTAAACAACTATAGGCCCATATCCAATCTACCATTCATGGGTAAAATAATAGAGAAAAAATGTTTTTAACCAATTAACTGCCTTTGTAATTATCTAATTGCTACCTTGATCAGTTTCAATCAGGTTTCCGTGCCTACCACAGCACTGAAACAGCTCTTATTAAAGTTATGAATGACATACGATTGAATTCTGATGCTGGCAAAACATCCGTCTTGGTGCTACTAGACTTAAGTGCAGCTTTCGACACAGTTGATCATGCTGTACTACTACATAGACTGGAACACTGGGTTGACTTCACAGGCATAGTGTTCAACTGGTTAAAATCGTACTTACAACAAAGACGTTTTTTGTCGCCATTGGAAGACATACCTCATCACCGATGTCTATGAACTGTGGGGTCCCCCAGGGCCCCATTCTGGGACCACTACTGTTCAATCTGTATATGCTGCCACTGGGACACATTATCGAGAATAACTCCATAAAGTACCATAGCTATGCGGATGATACCCAACTCTACTTATCTATGTCCCCCAATGACTACACCCCCCGTGAATCACTCTATCATTGCATTGACCAAATTAACAAATGGATGTCTCCTCCAGCTGAACACAGATAAAACTGAAGTAATTATATTTGGGAAAAGAGAGGAGAGACAAAAGATTGCTACTATCCTTGAAACGAAGGGACTGAAAGCAAGGGATACAGTTAAAAATCTTGGGGTCCTCATTTACAGTGAACTAAACTTTTAACAGTCACATGAAAGCCATTACAAAGTCTGCATTTTATCACATAAAAAACATCTCTAAATTTAGGGACCTTATGTCTAAACATGATCTGGAGAAGCTAATACATGCCTTCATTTCTAGCAAGGTTGATTACTGTAACATTCTTTTTACAGGCCTCCCCAAAAAGACCATCAAACAGCTTCGGCTTCAATAAGGAAGTTCGAACACATTACTCCAATTTTGAGGTCGCTGCATTGGCTCCCAGTAAGCTACAGAATTGATTTTAAGGCAATGCTTCTTGTGTTTAAATCATTAAATGGAATGGGACCCACCTATCTACTGGATATGTTTCAGCTGTATGCACCAACCAGGTCACTAAGGTCAACGGAGAAGAATTTGCTGGTGATTCCAAAAGTCAAAACAAAGTGTGGAGAGGCACCTTTTAGTTTCTGTGCATCAAAGCTTTGGAACCAGCTTCCAGATGACGTAAAAAATGCACCCACTATTGATAGCTTTAAATCTAGTCTCAAGACAAAGCTGTTGCCAGATGCTTTCCTCTAGCTTAAATTATATATCATTCTTATTTTTATGTTTTTATATTATCTTATTTATGTTTATTTATTTTTTTACCTTATGTTTTATCTTAATTTTTAAATTTTCTTTGACTATAATTTATTTCCTTCTTTCTTCCCTGTTTCCTTTCTTTTTGCATTTTGTATTATTTTTGTGAAGCACATTGAGTTGCACCTGTGTATGAAATGCGCTATACAAATAAACTTGCCTTGCCTTGCCTTGCCTTACTGCGCACTATAACGAATATGTCGCAGGGGGAGCTCTAACATAAGGCATAACTACCGATTCCCTGGAATGAGATGTAATCTGGTTGCCCCCTCTGGGTCTTCGCCTAACCAGCGGTCTAACCAAAGAGGTTGGATATATAATAAGAGGAATCGAAACACGCCCACTCAATGCAAAAGCGTGTGCTCAAAATTTGGTCTCCTAAGGGGGCGTTGTCCCTCCTTCTTCTCT
Organism: Engraulis encrasicolus; assembly: GCF_034702125.1. Taxonomy (NCBI): domain Eukaryota; kingdom Metazoa; phylum Chordata; class Actinopteri; order Clupeiformes; family Engraulidae; genus Engraulis; species Engraulis encrasicolus. The sequence goes on along the minus strand of NC_085872.1, from coordinate 22,385,582 downwards.
TTTCGTGGTGTTTGCACAAGACGTGCGCTACCGCCATCTACAGCGCTAAGGGGACTCCATTTATTCTCTACCTCATGACTCCGAAGGTCTCCTAATCGAAGGTCTCCTAAAGGGGCGTTCACCCGACGTAAAGTGGATACCGGAAAAGAACCCGCCTGCTTTATCTCACTCTCATATACGATTCTCTGGTCTAACCCAGTGTTTCCCAACCAGGGTGCCGGGGCACTCTGGGTTGCCGCAGGCCCTCCTCAGGGGTGCCGCGTAGCCGTGGCTGATTATATTATATTTGTCTAAATTCATAAATTCATAATTAATATTAAAATGTAATACTTCATTGGAATCTTTTATCTGTCATTTATGCACAATGAAGTTAATTTAGGTCGCCCCAGTAAGCTGCAACTTCGAACGTAGGTTGTGTGTCTCCAAATGTGTTACTTTTCTAAGCTTGTGTGGTATTGGATGTGATGCCATGTTGCGGCTTGTTGGTTTGGGGTGCCTTGACATTTTTCATGAATTGAAAGGGTGCCTCGCCTAAAAAAAGGTTGAGAAACACTGGTCTAACCCTTTGCATTCAGATTTCGAGCCTAGCGTGCGCACAGCTTCGATTCTCAAAGTGTATCTCGCATATCTCAATCTCCTCCCAGTTGCACCTTGTGGATACCCCTGAGGTTTCGAGATCAAAACCTATACCTGGCACCAGTGGTGCTTTTAGTGTACCCCACTCACAGCGTTTGGTTATTTCTAATAACACTCGCATCCTTTACCTTTTCTCTGAAGGGAACCACAGTAGTTCCCCCGGTGTTTTGGGCCCTGATCCAGTACCCGACACTGTTGGTGCTTCGTATGTACTTCAGCCTACGTGTCTTACACTTTTTACACTTCCACGTCCTAATTAATGCTTCCCTCTCTCCCCCTCCAGTGGGCGAGTTGCTAACGGTGTCTGAGGTTTCTAATAAAACCCTAATTTTCTCTAAACGCAGATCACTGTGTTTGGCTGGTAAACGCTTTCTGCCTTCGAACACTGCGTTTTCTATCTCTTCAACCGTGCCACCCAGTGCGTCACGAGTATGTTTGGAGTCCCCACCAGTGCCGCGCGGCACGCCGAGAGCGCGCATGGCGTCACCAAATGCCGTACGTAATGTGCCTAGAGTGCTTTTGCCGGTTATTCCCCCTTCTTACCCCGTCAAAGGGGATAGGGTTATTGCAACCCCATCATTAGAGCATGAAGCTCCCATGGGCTTAAATAGGGAACGCATAAATTTGGATGCGTTTGGTCTTCCTTATAATGTCATACGAACTATCCAGGGAGCGAGAGCAGTTTCCAATAAATCCCTGTGTGTGGACTGTGTTTGAACATTGCCGTGCCCAACGTGACGTAATTGCTTTCCAATGCTTGATGCCCACAGTGTTGGCATGCCTGCAGGAACAACTAGATGAGGGCAGGGCCTTCTCTACCCTCAAAGTCTACATGGCCGCGATATCCGCGTGCCATATGGGATTTGGTTCAGGCTCCGTGGGCAATCACCCACTGGTGAAAGAGGCCAGGCACTTGCGCCCGGCTGCGAGACAGACAATGCCCCCCTGGGATATCGCTCTGGTGTTTGAGGCTTTGTGCGTGCCCCCCTTCGAGCCTCTCCAAGGGGTGGATTTGCGTATCCTCTCTATTAAAACGGCCCTTCTCCTCGCCTTGGCAACGACAAAGCCTGTGAGTGATCTACATGCCCGGGCTTTCGGTCAATCTTGCCTGCGTGCAGTTCACTGAGGGAGACACTCGGGTTGTTCTGAAGCTGAACCTTGTGTTCATGCCTAAGATTCAGAATGCTTTTAGTTGTGAACCAATAGAGCTTCAAGCTTTTTTTGCTCCTCCTTTTCAATCAGCGGAGCAGCGGCACCAGCACATCTTCTGCCCTGTACGCGCATTACGCATTTACATGGACAGAACTCACTCTTTTCGTAAGACTGAGCAGCTGTTTGTGTGCTTCGCTAACCCTTCTAAGGGGCTTGCTTTGTCCAAGCAGAGGCTTTCCAAATGGCTGGTGCAAGCCATTCTACTGGCCTATGAGTCTAAGGGGCTTGCTCCCCCTGCTCAGGTCAGAGCGCACTCTACGCACGGGGTCTCTACATCGTGGGCCCTCTTAAGAGGTGTCACATTTGAGGAGATATGTAGGGCTGCTGGCTGGGCCAGCCCCTGTACCTTTGTCAGGTTCTACCGGCTTGGCGTGACCGCTATGCCTCTGGGGAGCCCATTCTCGGGGAAAAATCAACTACATGCTTTGTGGTACCACTACGATATAGGCTCATTTTTCGTAGTTGGGCAATGCACGCTGTTGTCGAGAGTGGGTGAGAGAGAGCGAGTGAGAGAGAGAGAGAGACCACCCGAGCAGCGTGCGTGCATTCCGGGAGGGGAGCGCTGTTGTTCTGTCAGCTTCATGCCATGTCTCCCTTCCTCAAACATTATCCCTAACCTTAACCCTAAACCTAACCCTAACCCTAACCCTAACCCTAAACTTAACCGTAAATCACTTGTTTGAAATGTTTGATTACCTTCGTTTCCAGTTAGCCTTCAGTCGCGCTTGTTTGTTGACGTCCGTCCGCAGTATTCTTCCCCCCAGAACCAAACTACCCCAAGTGTCAGTCCCCCCTTTCGTCGCCCAACCACGAGAAACGAGGTTATTCGTAACGTCACCACGAGGCTTAAAGTAGATTTTTTTCTGTTTTTCTCGTAAAGACTTCATGTTTGGTTCGAGTTACTGTTGCTCTGGGACATAGGGTACTGGGCACCACTGGCCTGGGGTGATGGGGGCACCTTCCTTTAAGAGGACCTCTATGGACGTCCTTCTCATTGGTCGGTCAGTGTATGATCCGGGAGTGATGGTATGGTCCCATAGAGATGACAAACGATTCTTACGAATAAGAACAATGGGACATTTATATGTCCCCGGTTCTTAAAGTCATCTCTCTACTACACCCTGCTCGCCACAGCCGAAGAGAGTGTGACTCTAACCGCACAAATACACCTACCGCGTCAAGAGCGAGGCGAGCGCCGGAAGTAATTGACTTTGTATTGAGTCGCGATTCAAAAGTGATTCTGGAGACTAGAGCGATTTGCGCGATGAGCGCGACAGTTTGAAGTTGAAATCCTTTCAACTTTCTATGACGCGGTTCGGCGACAAGTCGCGACAGCCAATGACTGTAGAGAGGTCAGTGACCACAGCCAATGGGAATGTTTGAAATGCTTTGCCTTCTGCTTGTAATTGACATACTATAGTCTCTTCAATCGCGTGTATCGCTCTGTCGCTTGAATCGCATCACGCCTGGTCTATTCGTGCGGTAAGAATGATGTTCGCGCCCTCAGCTCCGCGTATTCAGGAGTGATTTTACTAAATTCTTTGTCAGGTCGTCAGCCAATGAGATGACTCCCATAGATGACTCACTCATCTCACTCTAAGAACCGGGGACATATAAATGTCCTATTGGTTTGTGTACTACAGTTCAGTGAGAATCATTTCCCGCATGGTCAGCATCAAAGTACTGTATGTCATTTGACTGCAGGAACAGTAAATGACCTGGGCATTCCCACTCTGTTTATCAGTGCGCAGTGCAATTCGGTCATTTTGCCATAAAACTGTGTACCTCTTACGTACTTGTGTTTGTGTACCTCTTCCATTCACATTCGGTGTTGCAAAGATATGGCAGTCCTTGCGTAATTCTTCCTTTGAAGGCTGAATGGTGTGATTGGAATTGATATTGCTCACTGAGATCGTACGGTAGAAGCCACACAAGCCTTGTCAAGGGAGCCTCAAGAATCAGACGTCAGTTGGAGGTATCAGTTGTATTTTCTTTCTTTCTTTCTTACTTTCTTTCTTTCTTTCTTTCTTTCTTTCTTTCTTTCTTTCTTTCTTTCTTTCTTTCTTTCTTTCTCAAACATCTCCCATGTCACATCCATTGCTTTTGAGGAACTGCATGGGCATTCATAGGTTATTGTAAGTCAACTGTTTTCTTAAGATTTTTGCAATTATTGTATGAACTGTTAGAAGTGCATATAGTCACCTAAAAAGTGAAAACTTATCGACTAGGTCTGGTATATAATCACAAACTACAAAAGAAAGCAGAAAAAAGCCATAGTTCAAAGTTCATTTTTTATGGCTTTAGATTAGAAGATTGCCACGATCATTCAAAGGTTGTGTATGCATACTAAAAAAAATCACATGAGCTACAATTTCTTGGTTGATCTGTAAACAAGTGATATGCTGTAGGTAAACAGGTTATACACACAAACACATACATCCGAACAACAGGATGCTGTAGGCCTACTATTTGTATATTTTTGTTACATATAATTGACACACTTGATGCTACTTACAGTATTACTGCACTAGATCCCAGTGGGTAGATGAAAGACCCCTACATGACCCAGAGTATCCTTGGGGTCATGTTTAACCTCTCAAAAATGTAGAAAGCAGGCCTACATATTTCTTTTGCTTCATATTTGATGACTTTTACTAAATAGATGGGGTAATGTGTTAAATTTGACACCAACTTGTTTTAGGCGTATAAGACATAAATTAAACATCAAGTTTTGCAAATATTTATTTTATGTGATTAGAAAATGTAAAATAGATGAAAATATGCCATTTTTCTTACAAATATTCTTTTCAGGGCCCCAATAATTCTGATGACATTGGGGACAGTTAAATCAAATTAAAGGTGAACATTTTGGGCAGAGGTGACTGCCACATCAATGGATCTTTGACAAAATCAATTAACTGCATCCCACACTAAAAATAAAAAAACCCTTTCCCAACATGCAGGAAATCAGACCCTTTCTGACCCAATATGCCACACAACGACTGGTACAGAGTGGTTATATTTGAAGGGCTTTCTTTATGTCCCAAAGCAACAAAAGGTATCTGACGCATGTGAAAAAGTTTTGGTTTCTAATGACTTTGGACACATTTAAGTGACTTTTGACCCCAAGGATTACAGATCTTTGAAAATTTGAGGGTTAGAGGAGGGTTAAGCAAGTGAATGAACAAGAGTGATCATGATAAAACATTCTCTATGCAGTACTTTCTGAATGATATGACAAGCCTCTAGTTTAATTTATCGCACGGTATGGGTTGCATATCCCCTAATCATGACATGATATCTGCACCCCTGTGCATCCATTTTGGCTCTGTGGGATTTGGGGACTGAAACACTCCTCTGCATTGTACTGTTTTCCCTCTCTAAATGGTCTTCATAAAAAAACCAACTTGCAGTGCATTCACTTTGCCCACAAGAGGGAGAAGTTGCACTGTTGTCGATCCACTGAGTGCATAGACAATAAGTCCTGACAGAGTTACAGTATAGCTGGCTTCTCCTAGATAAACCACCAACCCTGGCTATTACTGTTTAGCTATCTAAAGACGGTGATTCACTAGTTTTTAACTATTTGACTCTGTGTGTGTGTGTGTGTGTGTGTGTGTGTGTGTGTGTGTGTGTGTGTGTGTGTGTGTGTGTGTGTGTGTGTGTGTGTGTGTGTGTGTGTGTGTGTGTGTGTGTGTGTGTCTGTCCATGGCACTGTGCATAAGGTCAGGTAGAAAGGTAGGAAGAGAGTGTACATTTGTAATAATTAGTGAATGAATGAATGAACGAGTGGCTGGACATGCATATGTAGTTAGTTATCTATATGTGTATGTATTGGCTGTCTTTTAGATTGAATGAATGGCTTGAATGAATGGATGGGATGTTCTTTAAAATAAAAACAGTTTTTGTTATACTTTAAAAGCCCTTCTAGAGACGGGCATTGGAAATTAGCCAATGGCTGATGATATTCTGTTGGGCTTGCATAGCCTATACATGATGTGTATCTATCCCTATCAAATAGACCAAACTGAACTGAACTGCACTGAACCCAAGTTTGTATCATTATCATCACATTTACTCTCCATATCACATAGCCTAACAAAGTTGATGATGTGAACTAAATTGCCCCTCGGCCTCAAATGGATCCTCTGGTGTGTGAATTCAAAGCAAACAAGTGGAGTAGACGATGGATAAGTGTATTTACATGGTAAACAAAATAACCAGGATGGTTTCTTGTCTGAACAAATGTCCTTAAATCACTCAGACCTCAGTACCAAAGGTCACCCATTTAGAATACGAACAAGGACATAATCTTGTTGTTCAATCAATTCATTTGGATAGAGGGAAGACATGGGTCTGCCATGTTGTTGACCAGCATACACAGAATCCCTGTTTGTCATGTCCGTTAACTTCTGCTCAATTCAACTATTCTTTTTTTTTCACGACATTGCACATTAATGAATGTATATCCATAGCCTGCATGTAAATGTGCAATATTATAGCACAGTGGCAAAATTCCATCTGGCATCCAAAATATATCATATGTCATAGGTTGGCTTCGAGAGTTAACTCAATAACAGCAATAAGATGATTTTAGAGGGAAAGGAGGATGCCCGTCATAGAGGATGATGAATCAGCTGTGACAGTGGCAGCAATTATGCAAAATAAGAGGCCAGTGCCCAGACTGGAAAGAGAAAAAATGGCACAGTTAGTACAATGGCATCATATTTCCTGTTTACCTTGTGTTTAGTGTAGCCTATTATTATTATTGAAGGAGGTGAAAAAGATTAATCACAAATATTACATGTGTAAGACAAGGGGTGTGTGGTGCCTCTGTAGTGATAAGAATTCTTAATTCCAGTAAAAACAGTGACAAGGTAGGCTACTGTAGCATGATTCTCCGCATTCACTGGTGCTGGTCTGAAGACCGAAAGCAACTTAGCACCAAAAGCAGCTCTTTGCACATTCCTCTTATGTCCTTGATGTAAATGAACAAAGTTGATCAGGTTATTTTGGATATGTTGCATCTCTGATATGGTACAATACAATAATTATGTGATACATTGCCTGCGGTGGTTCGCTCAATGACTTATGTGCCCCCAAACTATCCTGGAATTGATTGGTGCTTTGACAAACTCAACTCTGCTGAGGGTTTGATGACCACTCCTGTTACTATGGTGGCGTTATCATCAGACTGTCAGGGTGGCTGTGCATTCTTCAACATCAATCAAAGAGGGGCAGACCACAATTCACATACAAGTTGACCTTTAACCTTTTCTTGTTTCATACTTGTTCATGGTCTGTTGTTTGGATAGGGGCTGTATGTTTACATGACAGTTCTTTGTTATCATAACCTTTTTTTGTGTTTCTGCTGATTTATGAAAGCGTGTCAAAAGGGGAGGAGTGGTGGTTTTACTGAGTAAGACAGACATACTCAGAATTCATTATTCTGGACATCATTTTGGTGTTTAAACTATTGTATAAATTATAATATTGTATATTATATATACTATTTGTACATCACATGATTGCTCTCTCATCATCTCCCTCCTTTTGTAGTCTTGTTTCAAGCAACCTTGTCTTTGTCACTCTGTCTCCCTCCCTCTCCATCTGAAACTGTCTGCCCAAAGCTTCCTGTGATGTTCAATGTTTTTTTTTTAGTTGTGGGGTTGGAAGTGTAGTGATGCGTACCCCTCATAGGCTGCTTCAAGAAGACATCCCCAGTGGGGTAATTATTACAGAAGACACTGTCAAGGGGCATTGCACTGAGCACAGCGTAAAATTGAAAAATCACAATGATTTATGGTCTCCGTTGCCTCTTCACTCATCCCGCTCGCGCTCTCTCTCTCTCTCTCTCTCTCTCTCTCTCTCTCTCTCTCTCTCTCTCTCTCTCTCTCTCTCTCTCTCTCTCTCTCTCTCTCTCTCTCTGTGTGTGTGTGTGTGTGTGTGTGTGTGTGTGTGTGTGTGTGTGTGTGTACATTTGGTAAAGACTGAGCATGACTTTCTTATTTGCTTCCCTGTCCACCTCTCATGGGAAGACATCTGTATAAACATGGAGGGTAAGCCAGTGATATTGTAGACCATTAACCAAGTCAACGAGGACCAACCATTTCACTTAACTTTTGAACAAGGGTGATGTCATTAAATGATCACTCCTCTGTTCATTGTCATGCTTTTTTCTGAGTACAGCAAATGTATAGAAATGACATCAGACATAATTGACCAATTACGTGGACAGTAGTGTATTGTAGTTTTAAATTATTTATTATAGTTTCTATTGTAGTATATGCTACATGCCTTGACATAATTTTTCTGTACAAGAGGAAACGTTTAATTTCTCCTTTCTGTACATTGCCGTTATCAAAATAATGTCCAAGTGCTGTTTTAGTAACTGTTTGATTTTACACTGTCAGACGAGTTCCTGTTCTTCACCATTGTTTTTTGAGATAACAGCTCACAGTCTTCCCCCAAACAAGTTTAATTTCCTCTAGCGCCCAAAATAACAAATAAAAGCAGCACCACTGATGGATCATTTGTTTGTTCAGGTCCTTAGTCATTTAGCCCAATTTTGAGATCACGTCGTCATTCAGATCTTTTGTATTTCACAATCAGTAGTGTGATATGTTGTTGGCGGAAACCACACACACACCCATGCATCGTGACACGCATGCATAGTGACACACACACACGCAGGCGCACACACACACACACACACACACACACACACACACACACACACACACACACACACACACACACACACACACACACACACACACACACACACACACACACACACACACACACACACACACACACACACACACACACACACACACACACACACACACACAGAGTGCGTTACAATATGAGACCTTGCCTCCGCCACTTGTGCTTGTTTCCTCGCCCCGCCTCCTGGCCCCTCCTCCGTGGACAAAACGATTAAGTTTCCCAGGTGTCAGTCTAGCCACACAACAACTTTTGAGGGAATGTTTTTCATTCACCATCCCAATTGCAAATGAGAAAAAGAGTTTACAACTGAGCTTTTGCAAGATATTGAAATATAATGCTGTTGTCAGTGATGTCATCATGACATATTACTTCCTGGTTCGAGGAAACAAGCACAAGTGGAGGAGGCAAAGTCGCATATTGTAGCACACACACACACACACACACACACACACACACACACACACACACACACACACACACACACACACACACACACACACACACACACACACACACACACACACACACACACACACACACACACACACACACACACACACACACAGCCCCTGTGGCCCTGTCTGTCTCACAGCCACTGTAAACTCTGAAGGAATGGCTCAGCCACCGGCTCGAGAGCTGATTGGTTAAGAGCGCCGGAATGGACAGGGCCATGGCCCCCAGCCAAGCCCCTCCCCCCTCTGAGGCATTGGCCTGTGAGTGATCTTTCCACCGCTCACTCAGTCTGCGAGTGAGTAGAGTCGAACACAGACACAAGAGTTTGAACAAGTGTGGCTTGCCAGTGTTTATTTGTTTTGCTCCTTGCGTGGGCACCAACCATATGAGCCAACAGCTGGATTACACAATCCTGACCATGAGGAGGGCACGTCTGCACGCGCAGCAGGTTGTTGAACTTTATTTTCAACTGTACTTCACTTTGCTTGTCTAGTGTTGTCTCCGCACCACAACACTCAGTTTGTATGTATGGCTCTGTCTGTCTTTTGTGGGGTGGGCGGGTCATGGTGAACTGACACATTGAGGTACGGTGTTCACAGCAGAGAGAACATGCTCAGCGTAGCTGTCCAAAGTCATGTGTGTGTATATCTTTGCTGAGTGTGGATGACTATTAGGATAGCATGTGAGCATGGGTGTATGGCCTGACATAGCAATGTGTGTGTGCGTGTGCGTGTGCGTGTGCGTCTGTGTCTGTGTCTGTGTCTGTGTATACTGTATATCACTATGACAGCAGTGCCTCTCCTGTTTTAACTGGATCTTCTTTGGAGATGAGGCATGTGTGGCGACTGCCAGTGCGTCTTGGCCCCTGCCCCATGTGTGTGTCACGTCTGTGTGAAGGGCTTTTGTGTCAGGGCAGGAATGTGTCTTCAGTGTTTCTCGCAAAGGGGGGCACACAACAAGGCCCTCCTCGCGGCTCCCAGACGCCCAACTCCCTACGGTCATGTTATCTCAGCTGTTCTCAAGAGAGCAGTGCCGCAAAATCCAGCCAGTTGTCTTTCAGTTCATTCGTTGCCTTGTTGTTGTACACACCCTCTATTTACAGAGCCAGCTTCTGTGTGAGAATAACATTCCTGGTTGTGTTTTGATGCAAAACAAAATGGCATATTTCGGGTAAAGTGATATCTATGTCAGATATTTCTCTTTGTTTATATACATCACAATGTCATATGTTCTAACTTGTTTTTGGGGAGTGTCACATTTTCCATTACATACTCATATGGAAGTTAGGAAATGGTCCTCATAGTGATCAGGGAACACACAATGGGACTGTACTACATAGCTGGTTCAGGATAAGTTAAGGTTAAGTTTAGAGGTAAATCATCTAATAGAGCCTGGAGTCCTCATTTTCATAAGAAAAGCTCTTGTATTAGATGATTCACCTCTTAACTCAACCTTAACTTATCCTGAACCAGCTTTGTAGTAACGGCCCAATGTCTTGAAGGCTGTAGTGTTGGATAGTGCCTAGTGAGGTGACACTTCATGTGCTCGTCCAGGCTCAGAGTTTCATTGACAGAGACTCATGTCAGTGCAACATCAATCATTCATCACCTGTTGGAAGGGTTGTCAGCCTGGACTGTCATAGTAGGCAGAGATCCATGTTGTGAAGTTGTTGCTTTGGTGGTGCTTGTGGCATGGACTGTGAATCGTTTACACATACTCAGTAAATCCTGCAGTGCTCATTTAACACTTAGAGAGTTGATTTGACATCATTTGGACTTAAAAGAACTATTTAAGTGTTGAATTAACACCGCAACATTTACTGTGTACTCAGACAGGCTGATATTATCATCCGGGTAATCAAGATGCAAATTCACCTGAATATGGCTTGCCGTGGTGTAATGGTTAGGGAGTTGGACTTTAGATTACTGGGTCCAATCTCCACCCTTACCAGTCCCTTCTTCCTCCCTCCATGGCTGTAGTGCCCTGGCGTAAGGTATCTAACCTCACATTACCCCAGGGACTGTAACCAATACCCTCTGTAATATCTGTTAGTCGTTTTGGAGAAAGCTAAGTGTCAGCTAAGTGTAATGTATTGTCATGTAATGTAATGTAATGTAATGTAATGTAATGAATAGAACATTAACCATCCAGCACTTTTTCCCTTGTCCTCATTGTCCAAAAGATACCTGTGGAATGACATTAAAAAGGGTAGAATAGTGTGTACTGTATGTGAATTATCTATTGACTGCCGTGCTTTCAGTGCTGGGAGGTAGAATGTGTGGACTTTGGAGTATGTCTTTGCCTGATGGGTTGTGCTGTGAAGTTGTAAAGTGCTTACTTAAGCAGAATGACGCTTTGCGAAGTATGTCATTGAAATGTCACAAAAGCCATGTGGAAGAGTCGCATTTTTGAGGACTCATTAACCAGAGAGTCTAGTACATATGGCGGTTTGTCTGTGATGTATTTGCAACGGTGGAAATGACTTTTATGACCTCATTACAACGCAAAACAAACAGACGTGGTTCATTGGAGTCGTTTCGGTGCAGGCCTGCGTCCTTGCCTTGCTGAAGTCGTCTACAGACTGATTGTCGTCATTGCGAACTGAGGCGAAAGGGCCCGTACTCTGCAGGTGTGTGTGTGTGTGTGTGTGTGTGTGTGTGTGTGTGTGTGTGTGTGTGCTCTCTCCTTTTTTCCCTTTCCATTAGCCAGTTTGCTGTGGGTGCCTGACATGAGGGCCAGTATAACTGCTGTGTGGTTTAGCTGCCTGCCTTCATGTGCCGTGAAACAGGCTGCAGATTCCTCCCACGGCAGCACCACTGACACACTGGTTTGTTGCGTAACTATGGCCATCCGCCCAGAAGCGCTCTCTCGCTCGCTGCCTCCCTCCCTGCCTGCCCTCCCCCTGTCCCGTCCCACCACCGCAGCCTGTGACGACAGCAGCCAGGAACTGGTGTGTAGGAAGTGGAGAGCTGATATTCCACCGGGCCCAGAGCACAGAGGAAGCAGCACGTCCCACTGCGGCCTCTCTGCAGCCATGGGATGGCCTCTCTCCCACACACATGGCCCTGTTGATACTGGCTCAACCAGTTGATATACTGTGAGGAAAGCCGGGGCAGGGGCAGGGGGAGGGGGTGGGGGCATGATAGTCCTCCCTGGATATAGCTTGCAAGTTGGCACAAACATGCAGCCGAGACAGACGCATTTCCACGGAGGGTAATGTGTTCATTAGGAACTTTGACACAAGAGTTTGATGGACAGCTTCTTGCTGTTGCCAGGCTTGTGATAGAACAGCCAACTCTGACTTGGTTGGATAGCATAATAGTAAATGCATACTCTTACTTTAGGGCAGTGTTTCTCAACAGGGGTGCCGGGGCACCCTGGGGTGCCGCGGGCCCCCCTCAGGGGTGCCACGGAAACGTGGCTGATAAATAAATTATGTAATATAATACATATTTGTCTAAATTTATCAGTTAATGCTAGTCAGTGGAATCTTTCATCTGCCATTTACACACAATAAAGTAGATATAGGTCGCCCCAGTCAGCTGCAACTCGAATGTAGGTTGTGCGACGTCTCCAAATGTGTTACTTTTCTAAGCTTGTGTGATTTCGGATGCGATGCCATGTTACGGCTTGTTGGTTTAGGGTGCCTTGAAATTTTTCCTGAATTGAAAGGGTGCCTCGCCTAAAAACAGGTTGAGAAACACTGCTTTAGGGAATTAGAATTAGAATAGGGGTTGCCTTTGAATAATAGGGGTGTTGCTTTTTTGAGAGCTATGTTTTACCCCCAGTGTGGGTTGGGGTGCACAGCAGGGGTCTGCCAAAAATAAACTGGCCTTGTCATATATTTGCTGTCAGTGTTGCGTCCCTCAAGCGATTTAGGCCAAAGTATTTTTCAGTTGCATGCAGGAATGTTTCCTGCAACCACACAGTGCACTCAAATAAGGGACTTGGTTTTTGCCTTGTTCTACACACGGCTATGTTGTACACACTATGGGAAAAGATAGTTTTTGTGAAATAAGTCTTGGGCTACGTCTTGCCCCACAGGGTTTACCAAGTTAGCCTTAAAGGGGTATGTCACTATTTTGGGGCTTAATACAGTTAAAATCGTTGGCCAGGGTTTATAAAGGTGGTAAAGTGTCTTATTTTTCATGTTAAGCGTTGTCTTGCTGTAAGACAAGTTAAAAGAGGGAATATGTCGCTAAGCTAGTGAAAGTCAATGGATCCGTGTAGCATGCAACAACTGAGTGCTATAGGAACTACAGAAATGCCAGAGTGTAAAAAAAGTCACTGTGTGGTCCTGTAGCCTTCGTTCTCCAAGCAAGCAAGACCAGAAGTAGTGCATCAGCCTTTGAGCTCCTGCTCTGCATGTTTTGTGTAAACAGGAGTCCATGGGGGAAAGCCCTGAAATATGTGGAGGGATACAGATGGGGAGAGGAGGCATCTACTGTCTGTAACACACAGGACCTCTCCACAAGCTCAGACACGCCACACCAGCACGAGGCTTCTCTTCTCTAGTGTGCTGGTCTCTGGTTGTGCCGGCCGGGGTGACATAATGGATAAATCTGTGGCCAAAACAACCACCCAGTCCTTTTTTTCCTGTTTTGTTTGGGTTCTTTCATAGAACAGGAAACCCTGGGCGACTTATTTCACCTCTGTCTCGAAATTTGCCCAATTCATATGTTCCTGTTCTTTTTGGGTGTAACAGCATTTCTTTTTTTCCTTTTTTTTGCTTTAAGTCCGGTAAGAAAAGAAGGATTCATTCTTTTCTCAGAGTCAGAGGAGTTGCTAACTGTTTTTGGTTTTTGGAATATTCCATATAAAGGAAAAACGGCTGTGCCTTATCCGAACCGAAAAGAGTGCCTGCTAGATTCTGTCATTAAGACAGAATTGAACTTAAGAGTCATGTCTTGGCAGGAATACTTTACCTCACACCTTAACAATTAGAACCATTAAATGAAGGAGCAGTTCCCCACAGTTGGTCTGTGCAGCATTATTTTGTAGTTCGATTTTTTTTAATACAGCTTCTGAATAGGGGCAATATGTAGCTTACTTGTGTACATCTGCTTCCTTTTCTACCTTTTCTAAAAGGTAGATGTTTGCAATTGGTAATAAAGATAACTGGGTCTAATAAAATGTTTTATTGGCGTTCAGTTGTTCCTGTTCTGTGACAACAGGGGAGGGTGTATTAAAGTGTGTGTTTGTGCGTGTGTGTGTGTGTGTGTGTACGTGCGTGTATTTGTGCGCATGTGTGTGTGTCTGTGTGCATACGTGTGTCTGTGTGTGCAGTGCGTGCATGCATGTACGTGTGTGTGCGTGTGCGTGTGTGTGTGTGTGTGTGTGCGCGCATGTGTGCAGTGCACACGTGCGTGCATGAATGCATGTACGTGTGTGTATCTGTATGTGCGTGCGTGCATGCACGTGTGAGCGTGTGCATGTGCGTGTGCGTGCACGTGTGTGTGTGTGCGTGAGCGTGTGTGTGTGAATGTGCGTGTGCGTGTGTGTGTGTACGTGTGTGAGTGGCATTCTGAGTCATGATGGTGGTACCAGACACCACACTGATGTGGCTTGACCGAATTATGGCCCTTTTATGGTACTCACACAATGATCCTCTGAAAAGCACACACACACACGTACACACACATCCTGACTCGTCTAAATAAGATCGTATGTGACAGATGGCTGGCCAGAGGCTGGCATGGTGTAAAGCTAGTACACCTTGATCTGTAGTCAACATTAGCAGAGGTTGCTTTGTTGTGCGTGATACTCTTAATCTACCTTTGGGGATGGAGTGCAGGGCCGCTGACAGCTTTTGCTGGGCCCGGGACAAAGCCACTTGAAAGGGGCCCCCATCCAAGTCATATAATGAAAGTAGGACCCAATTTTGGGCCCCTTCTGTCCCTGGGCCCGGGACAATGGACCCATTTCTCCCCCCCCTGTCGGCTTCCCTGATGGAGTGAATTTTGGAAGCCTTCCACCCACTGCTGGCACACATGCTACCATTGCAATTAAGATATTAGAATATGTTGCCGAGTTTTCTACTGGGTCTAGGATGGCAATAGAGGTAACGTACTAAGTTCCGTATACGGTGCCACCTCATAGAATGCGGTTTCCGCAATTAAAACAAAGCGATTCAATGTGATGACAACCATCACACTTATTGTATGGCTCATTTGAAAGAGGAGGTTGTCGTCTTCAAACTAAGACCAAATTGACCAACTGTGGTTAATGTACGGGTGGTTGACGTGACGCCTTGTTTTTTTCGTAACATTGGTTAAAAACCTACAAAACTGTTCTTTTTCCTCTTAAAAACAAATGTCAGTGAAAGAAGATGTGGTACATTATGTTTCATATTAGTCTTAGATGAGAAGAAACATTTTTGTCAAGATTTATGTAAGGTTTATATGTCAAATATCCTACGGTGTGAACATTAATGAAACCTGGAATATAATATATATATAAATTAACCAACGACATTTTGAATAATGTATGAAGCATTTGGCATGACTGCATAAATATTAACTTTATATTAAGATATGTCAATGTGAAAAAAACTCAAGACAGTAATATTAACTACAAGTTCAATTTCGTAACGCAAATTGCGTCCTATGGGGTGACATGTATGTCAATGTTTGTGAACGGGCAGCTGCAAGGCCAACTACAAGGGTCTTAAAGACAGGCTTCTAACCCACAGACATCATATATGAAGACTAGATACGTCATCGCGTATTTCAAGCACGTCCGCACAGGTCGGCCATATTAGCGCAGCCTAAACTCTCCACAGACCCCCGTTAAACCTGAAGTAAACTGAAGAATTGAAACGTCGAGATACTTAAAAATGTATACTGTTGCTTCGCTGAAATATTGACACGTGTATATAAATGGTAGGGCTCCTTAAAACTTAAGTGTAGACTGGGGTAAAACGCCTAAGAGATGCATCCCACTTAGCCTATTGTCCAAACATTTAGATATACCTACAGCAAATACACATTTTAACCATTGCTGTGCATTACGTTGACGGCATGGATATATTCATTGCACCAAATTAAAGACGACAGAGATGACGTACTGGAAGAGAGATGTACAGCGCAACAAGTTCATTCTATCTGGATGGCTTTAGCGTCACGACTCATTTTGAACACAAGGTGGAGCTGTCGAAACCAAAGCATATACTACAAGTGAACGTTTATTTGTTATTTTACTGAAAATATAAAAGATTACGTTGTGCATTTGTTTATGGGATCTATTTAATTACATGAATAAGCCTACTGAACTATATTATACATGATTTTAGACCTATGTAGGGTAGAATGCCCTAAAGTGGGACGATGCCTAATGTGGGACACCTTAAGGTTTAAGGGGTGTAGCTTTGCCCCAAGTTGGTAAATGTTTACAAAACTATAACCAAATAAAAGCCCTATCATCCTGTTATCATAATATCATGATTTAGTAAATGTATAGTAATACTCCAGGGAGGGATTACAATTAAGCAGAAGGACCCTGGGTGAAGTCCATCAAATGACAAATTACATAGCATTTGGCCAAATTTGTCTTTAGGGTATAAATCAATTCCAATCAAAACAACATTGTCAATTTTTTGATAAATATGTTGGGTAGGTATATGTTCATCAGAAAATAATGTGTGGTGTATATAAAATAATGTAATATTTTATTTTTAAACCATATTATTAGTGTCCCACTTTAGGATAGGTGCGCCCTAAAGTGGGACACAAGATTTTCCTAATGTGGGACAGTTGTAAAAGTAGTAATTTAATAAGTCAAACAATTACTATGAAGTCAAACACCATGTCCACATAAGAAAATGGATATTTAAATCCATATCAAAGGTGTATTTCAGTCTTTCTGGCCTAATCTACTGGAGCACAGCTATCAACACAACATTTGGGTCCAAAAACCGGAAGTTCTTTCCTCAAATAGAGCTGCCATGTTGAAGTGACCAATTGTGTGCAATGGGTTCAAACAGTCTCAGTCATATTAACCAATAAAAGAAAGTAAAATTAATTCATAAAACATGCTCTAAATGTGTAGCTGATATGTCTTAAAGAGTGGCAGGTCACATTTTGAATTAATATTTTACACAAACATGTTTTAGAGACCTTTTAATATACACTGTCCCACATTAGGAAACCGATTGTCCCACTTTAGGGATAACCATGATTTTTGACCAACTTACATTAATACCCAAATTATTCAAATTAGAAACACTTAACATGTTTTTAAAGGTTTTATTTGATTAGAGCATAACTAGAGGATGAAAAGGATGTAATTTGTTTGTATTGAAATGTTGTCATTAAATTTTAATAAACCACCAAAGTTGAAGTGACAAAAATTGTCCCACATTAGGGCATTCTACCCTACATGATAATATAATGTAATATAATATAATAATATTGTGAATATTCATCACTATGCAGTATCAACATATACTTTCGTTTGGAATTTTTTTATACTGTATAAAAAAACAACCCTTTCGAAAATCGATATAAATTTGAGGGAATTATGGCCATCTGAAGAGTATACAACACCCAAAACTCACTGCAACTGGTTGAGCCAGAAGGCTGCTTTAACATGGCCGCCATGCGCGGACGTTCGACTTGCATGACGGGAACGCGGACGACGCATCTAGTCTTCATATATGATGTCTGTGTTCTAACCAGTCAGTACCTCAGTTATTGGAGAGTGGTGTGGAAGTTTAAGGTGACTATTCACCTCTTAATATGTCTACATATTGCAATGTTTCTGTCACGTAATGCTTAGGTTCATTTTATGGTGTCCTGTGGTGTGACTGCTCTTATAGAAGGGGAAAAACGTTTTTTTATAAATGAAAACACATATTAAGATTAAACACAATATCATTATCTAGTTAGCATGAGCTCAGAGGTCAGTCATGTATACAAAAGGATTAAAATGGCCACAATGAAGTGAATTTTCTGTGGTGTGACTTCATGTCCTGCGGTGTGACATGCTTATGCAATGTGTTACTCAATCATTACTTGTTGTTCATGTATCATGCAAGGATGTAAGGATACCAGGATATTTATTTGTCACATTCACACAATTATTACAAGTAATACAGTGAAACCATGCAGTGAAATCACAGTTGTCTGCCTGTACAATGCATAGGCGTGTGTGGGTGGGGGTGGGGGTGGGGGTTGCGGGTGGGTAGTAATGTGTCTGGAGTGGAGGTTAAAGGAATAATTGTAGGGATATGTTTGTGCAGAATATTAATAATTGTATTGTGTCTTACAGAAATGTCACACCAAGGATGTCACACCGCAGAGCACATTTTCCCAAAAATAGCAAAAACTAGGCGAAATTCCATGGACCACTAAGAGCTTTATTTTTTTCTTTCTTTTTTTCTATTTTTTCCGTCATTTTTTTCAGGAATTGGAAAAACTTTTTTTTGTGTGTGTTACGCCCTTAAACGTCAACCACCCACGTACTGTATGTTGATTATTTGAACACGTATTCAGACTTTTCTTAGGTGTGAGAAAGGCCCTGCATGTGACTTTTGGCCCCATACAGTACACTATGCAGTCGCATAGCTAGCTGTGAGAGAATGAAGGAAGTGTTCCTCACACTCTCAATGGGCTATGTGACCCTGTTGCTAATTTTACTGCAAGAGTCACATCATTTTCCAAAACATCTGTGGTCCTCTGAAATTCCACTGGTCAGATGTACAGAACAAATTCCCAAATGTCACTGACGCTGTCGTGTTGTGTAGATGGGAGGCTATTACAGTTATTTGTTTACCATGATGAGGAAAAGTTACCTTTTTTTGACTTTGTTATTGTTTTAGTTGTTACGTAAATTATTCCCCAGCTATCCATTATTGGTGACACTCGGAGTTCAGAATTAGAGAAGTAAAGAACCTTGAGCTACGCTAATATCATCCAGCCCTCATTTGGTGGTGATGATGCGAGTGGTTGCCTCATGCATGAGTGAGTGAGTAATTATGTGTTGTTCTGTGGGAGTGTGGGAGATGTCTGAGGCACACCCAAGGCAGCAATACGGTGACATGATGACCTCCCCAGATAATACGTCCTGTGAAATTCCAGCAGCACAGTGCCAGAGAGAGAGAGAGCGGTGTGTGTATTCGGGTGGGTGGGCGGATGGGTGTGTTATGGCGGAGACAAATGGGAAGATGAATAAGCAGACTAATGTGAAGATAAGCAGCTAAATGCAGATGTATGAGCACTTGTGATGCTGACAAATAACCCAATAAAATGATATATTTACAGTCTGACACCCTCATCACCCCCCATTCCTGTATACCACAGTATGACATACCATCAGTATCCTATCAACTCATAGAGAGAAATGCTGGTGCTGGGTTAAAAAAAATATGTGTGCTTGTCATTACTTTGGGGACGCTGGAAT
Source organism: Engraulis encrasicolus (assembly GCF_034702125.1). NCBI lineage: Eukaryota > Metazoa > Chordata > Actinopteri > Clupeiformes > Engraulidae > Engraulis > Engraulis encrasicolus. Next base: position 22,366,151 of record NC_085872.1, on the reverse strand, counting down.
AGACAGCTGGTGTCACACAGCCCCGTCAACTTCTGTAGCGCAAGGCTGGTGTCAGGTTAAAAGCTTCCCTGTGTGTGGCTGTGCACGGCTGACCTCCTGACCTCCACACCCCATAACAGGCGCGGCCTGCCCACGGGGCCGAGTGCTGAGCATGGCACTGCCACTCCAGCCCACCAGCAGTAACATGAACCTCGTCACCGAAGACATGAGCGACTCCGTGGATAACCTGGACACCCGAGAGCTGGGCTTCGCGGATGAGGAGGAGGTGGACTTTGACCCCACTAGTAAGGAAATCTATATTTTTTTAAATAATAACTAATAAACTATAAACTATAAATAACTAATTTCACTGCAAGCTTTCGGTCTTTAGACCTTAGACCACAGCGCAGAGGCAGAGAACTTTTTTATCAAATGGATGAAGACCATCATGTTATGAGTTGCTTTGCTGCTACTGTCGTTGTTGTTATTGTTGTTGTTTGCGGTGGTGGTGGTGTATTTTTCAAGCATTTGGCAATGGGGCTGGCCAAGATATCTGCATGAAATGTAGTGTCTTGGACAATTTTCTCATGAACAGTGGTGAGGTGAAAACACTTAAAGGGACACTCTGTGTTTAGTTGTTTATTTACAGAATTCATGCTGCCCATTCACTAATGTTAGCTTTTTCATGAATACTTACCACCACCATCAAATTCTAAGTATTCATTATGACTGGAAAAATTACACTTTTCATACATGAAAAGGGGGATCTTCTCCATGGTCCGCCATTTTGAATTTCCAAAAATAGCCATTTTTAGCTGCAAAAATGACTGTACTTGGACCATACTAGAAAATATTTGTTTATTACTTAGGCCTTGTAAACTTTCATGTAAAGATCAAATTTGGCAATAGGGAGCCCAGTTTCAATGAGCAGCATAGTTGCAGCAAAGATTCTCTATTCTCAATATAAAATATGCATTTAAACCGTCTGTGGTTGCAGTACCGTTTTTGAACATTTCCTGCACAGTGTCCCTTTAAATAAAACCCCTCTTAGTTCTGAGAAACTGACCCATAAGAGAGGTAGGAATCTGTTGGGATCTGCTAATTTTTAGCTGCAAAAATGACTGTACTTGGACCATACTAGAAAATATTTGTTTATTACTTAGTAAACTTTCATGTAAGGATCAAATTTGTCAATAGGCAGCCCAGTTTCAATGAGCAGCATAGTTTCAGTAACTTTTCTGACCATTTCTTGCACAGTGTCCCTTTAACGTAAACTCGGTGAGTGAGGTCACCGGGGTGAAACAGAAAGTATTTGACCATTAAGTGCTTAGCGTTGTGGTTGGGCTGAAATGCGACCTACTCTCCGATGTCCTGAAATTCTTACACCATCCTGCAAGCCATCCTGTTCACTAATTGTGTCAGAAACCTGATAGTCGAATAGATGAAGAAAATAGACAAGGCGGCCATTCTATCTGGCCTTGGTGTTACCTAACCAATGCCTTTGGATTACTTTTCTGAATGGAAAACAAAATGTGTACACGTCCCATTTAAAGAAATAAAAGGTAAACAGCAAACTGTGTTCAGCAAACGTGGTGTGGCTCACCCCTGTAAATTGCCCCACCTCCAATGACACACACGCACTCTGACACACAGGCATGGACGCATTCCCACACGTGAGAACATGAGAACAAATGCACACATACACACACACACACACACACACACACACACACACACACACACACACACACACACACACACACACACACACACACACACACACACACACACACACACACACACACACACACACACACCGCCACCGACAGCCTCACCTACTATGAGCCTGTTTCCATATCTTTGTGCCTGTGTGTGTGTGTGTGTGTGGACAAGTGCTGACACGCCAACCCCTTGCTGCTGTGTGTTCCAGGAGACAGCGGTATCTCGTTCCCAGCCGTGTACGAGACTGTGGGTTTCAAAGAGGACGATGCCAAGATCTACCTGGTGGCGGTGCCCATCACGGCCAAGATCCTGGAGGTTGAGCGCTTCACCGCCACAGGCCACGACCGCTTCACCCAGAGGAGTGTGTCCAAGGTTAGGGGCAAATGTTGGTGTGAATGTGAAAACCCATGCAGTACATACATACCCACCTGTAGTCAGTTTGGCCTCCTGACTGTCTGTCCGTCTGTCCGCCTGTCTGTCTGCCTGTCTGCCTGCCTCGTTTGTCTGCCTGTCTGCCTGTCTGCCTGTCTGTCTGCCTGCCTGCCTGCCTGCCTGCCTGTCTGTCTGTCTGTCTGTCTGTCTGTCTGTCTGTCTGTCTGTCTGTCTGTCTGACTGACAGTTTTATTTATTGTTTCAATCCTGGAATGCAGTTTTATGTAAATGTAGTAATAAGCCATGGATAAATTGGACACATTCATGCTCCAAAAAAGTTTTTAAAAAAACCCCAAGCAGATGAAATAAGCAAATACTACATCAAAAGACAATTTCAGACCCCCCGTCTCTCTCACACACTCTCCCTTTCCCTCTGTAGATGCCTGCTGTGTTCAAGATTGAGTTGCGGCATGGCAGCTTCACCTGGGAGGTGAAGCGTAAGGAGAAGCACTTCCTGGAGCTGCACAGGGAGCTGCTGCGCTACAAGACCCTGATGAGGATCCCTCTTCCCTCACGCAGGTACATACATACGCAGGCGGAGAGGAGAGGAGAGGAGAGGAGAGGAGAGGAGAGGAGAGGAGAGGAGAGGAGAGGAGAGGAGAGAGGAGAGAGGAGAGAGGAGACAGGAGAGGAGAGGAGAGGAGAGGAGAGGAGAGGAGAGGAGAGGAGAGGAGAGGAGAGGAGAGGAGAGGAGAGAGGAGAGGAGGGGAGGGGACCCTGATGAGGATCCCTCTTCCCTCCCGCAGGTACATACTAGACATGCACAGGATCCAAGATCCGGTTCCGGATCCGGCAGGATAATAGGGTTTTTCACAGGATCCGGGTCCGGCAGGATCTTAAGCAGTGGATCCTCTCCTCTCGCGGCCTCTCTCGGGACTCTCCGCCAGTGTATGTACTAGAGATGCACCGGATCCTGATTTTTAGGATCCGTCCGGATACCGGATCCACTGCTTAAGATCCTGCCGGATCCGGAACCAGATACCGGATCCTACGAAAGGGTTGAAACACAGCCTACTCGCACACGTGGGCCGTTTTATTACGTTGGCTCAAACTGTTTTTTAAGACTCATTGGCTTACTGCCACACTGCCTGCACTGGCCGCTTCCAATGTTCTTTCACTCCATGCAGCAATTGGGGTTGTGAAATACTGACTGAAAAACCTAGGCTAGAGATGCACCAGATCCTGATTTTTAGGTAACTGCTGGATACCGGATCCACTGCTTAAGATCCTGCCGGATCCAAATCATGTGAAAAACCCTATTATCCTGCCGGATCCGGATCCTGTGAAAAACCCTATTATCCTGCCGGATCCGGATCCTGTGAAAAACCCTATTATCCTGCCGGATCCGGATCCTGTGAAAAACCCTATTATCCTGCCGGATCCGGAACCGGATCTTGGATCCTGTGCATCTCAGGTACATACGCAGGCGGAGAGTCCCGAGAGAGACCGCGAGAGGAGAGGCAGGGTTGCCGACAGGGGGGGGATAAAGGAGACAGTTGTCCCGGGGCCCAGAATTGGGTCCTCATTACTTTGTATCAATGGGGCTGGGGGACCCTTTCAGATGACTTTGTCCTGGGCCTAGCCAAAGCTGTCAGCGCCCCTGGCTGAGGAGAGGAGACCGGAGGAAAGGAGAGGAAGATTGGGGAGGATGAGATGAGGGAGGGAGGAGTATATGAGGGGTGGTGTGGTGTGCTACAGGGGAGAACGAGGGAGGAGATGAGTAGAAGGGAGGGTGTTGTTGAGTAAGGGAAGAGGAGGGTGGGGTCGAGCGCGCCGTGGCGAGAATATGATGTGGCTCACCGCTGTCCTCAGATGACATGCTGGGCCCTGGCTTCATGAACCAAAACAGACAGGTTGGAATGCAGCTCATTCTTTTCAATCCACTTTTACTTTTTGGACTGTGGAGTAAGACTGTAACAATACACTCAGCTAACGATTCGGTTTCTATCACGATTTTTGATCTACGGTTGGATACACCCCACGATTTTTTAGATTTATCATTTTGATGATCGTTTATAGGTAGAATAGGTTACAAGAGGCTGCTTCTTTTTAAAAAGTAAAAAAATTATAATGATATTGAAGCCTGGAAGCACTATAACATCATATCATGTGGTTGTTTTCTGGACTGAAGAGTAACAAAACTTTGAGAGGCATATCACTATACTGTCCTCTTGCGATAAGGCAGTATCACAATACTGCCTTCAACAGCGTAACTCTGTGTATCACGAATTCTCGGTTTGATACAATATCATTACAGCCCTACTGTGGAGGTAACCATGCCCAAGCACGAGCTACAAGGTATTACAGTAGGAATTTCGTCCTGTTGTCCTCATTTTGCTTAATCATTCACACGTGTGCTTTTGCGTTCAATACGCCAGCCACTGTGCTATCTCTCATTAACTTTCCCGCTAGTGAGGTGTGGTCCATCGTCTTTTGGCAGGCCAGGCGGCTATTTTGAGGGCCATTGTCCGGGGCAGAAACGACAACATACTGTAGTATTGCAGAGGATATCAATCTGGTCATGCAGGAGGGGGCATTTAGTCTACTTGTACTGTATATCAGGTGAAGTCACTGGAGCAGAGCTGTGACAGTTCTGCACTGTGAAAAGTAAATACTGAGGTTGAGCTTACATCTGTGTTCATGCATTTGATATATAAAGTCTTCTTTTTGACTTAATTTACCATCTTTCTTTCTTTCTTTCTTCTTCTTCTTCTTCTTCTTCTTCTTCTTCTTCTTCTTCTTCTTCTTCTTCTTCTTCTTCTTCTTCTTCTTCTTCTTCTTCTTCTTCTTCTTCTTCTTCTTCTTCTTCTTCTTCTGCTTCTTCGTCTGCTTCTTCTTCTGCTTCTTCTTCTGCTTCTTCTTCTGCTTCACCTCCTCTCCCAGTCACACGGTGAGGAGGAAGAGCATCAGGAGAAGCGAGGCCAGGCAGATGCCGAATCTTCCACGGGGGGGAGGAGATGAACTGGGCCGAGAGGAGCAGGTGTCCAGCAGGAGGGTGAGAAGTTTGCCAAATGGTTACACACACACACACACACACACACACACACACACACACACACACACACACACACACACACACACACACACACACACACACACACACACACACACACACACACACACACACACACACACACACACACACACACTGTATGTTCACATACTCCTCAACTGTTTGCCGAAGACCAAAGACCCCTATACCACCACAGCCACTTCCTCAAAGCTGTGCGCACACACATAATTCAGCAACGCACTGCCTGTTTCACCTACCTATGTTTAGTAAGCCTATTCCTATTTACCGGATCAGCAAACCACATCACACCACTTTTGAACACACAGTACAATATCTCCATTGTAATCTGATCTCATAGGCTCTTCACACCACAACTTACACAGGCGACAGTTTACTCAAAGGCTGGGACAAATGTATTGGTAATGATTACCTCAGGTCAGTGTGCTGCTATGCTAATGAAATAACAAAGCTGTAGTCATTCTTTTGAGTAAGCACACGACACGCATACTGTACAGTATACAGAATATAGCCTAAGTACATAAATTGTACGTATGTGACACAATAACTGACACATAAGTTATTAATTAATTAATAAATAAAGTTAATTAAGTATGAACTAATTAAGTATGATGTTTTGGCAGAGGCAACTGGAAGACTACCTGAATAAGCTGCTTCGAATGTCCATGTACAGGAAGTACCATGCAACGGTAAGCGCATGTCTGTACCCACAAAGCCACTTCACTGACTGTATTAGTAAAATGTACTCCTCTGTTCAAAAATGTGTGTGCTCAGACTGGCGCATGCAAATGGAAATGGTGAGCAGTGGATGTGCGGTGGAAAATAGCCCAGGGCCTGAGGCAAACATTAGTCATGTGTTCCTTGGCTACCATTATAAAAAAGTATTAGCAGATTCCAACAGATTCCCTCTCTCTTATGGGTCACTTTCAGTTTACTTTCTAAAAGTATTTTGTCCTTTTCTCCTGAGGTTTTTTGTCAGTTGTCAAACTTAAGTATAAGCATGTATTTGAGGTCCTTGGTGTTGTTAATCAGCTGCCTTTTTCCTTCTTCAAAGATGGAATTTATTGACGTGAGCCAGATGTCCTTCATTCATGACCTGGGACCCAAAGGCTTGTAAGGACCCATTTCTGCTTTCCCTTTTAGAGAGATTTATGTCTGCATCCTGTGCAGGAATAAATTCACTGTTAACTTGACAGTTAGTGACAGTGAGGTGTGCTTCTACATGGACAAATTACATTACATTACATTACCTGTACATTACATTGCATAACACTTAGTGCACATGTTTATCCAAAGCAACTCACAGTTATTAACAGGGTATTGGTTGCAGTCCCTGGAGCAGTGTGGCATTAGGCGCCTTGCTCACAGGCTCTTCAGCCATGAATGGAGGTGAAGGAAGAGGGAAGGGCTTAGATTAGAATCTGCAACCCTCTGATTTTAAGACCACCTCCCTAACCATTAGGCCATGACTTCCCCAAATATATATAGATGAATTCATTTGTATTCTGATGTACAGATTACAAAATGTTCCTCACAAATATAACAAGAGAAACTATAAAAGTAAAGATAAATCTGCTTCGGAATATGTACAGTGCCTTGCACAATAAAACAGGCAAGTATGTTAGCTGCTTGAAAGCAGTACTGAAAGTAACGTCCCTGTGCAAAACCACTGTCCAGGTGCTGGTGATGTGCAGTAAGAGTAAGTAAATGAAGGATGAATCCCCACACACTGGTATATTTGCTGGTAGTTTATTTGGTGAACAACACGTTTCCCTGTTGCTTCATCAGGTTCAAAGAGAGTGAACCTGATGAAGCAACAGTGAAACGCGTTGTTCACCAAATAAACTACCAGCAAAGATACCAGTGTGCGGTGATTCATCCTTCATTTACCTGCTTGAAAGCAGGTTATGTCTGCTGTTATAGCCACCAGGTGATTGAAGACATTTTGCCACCTCCTAGTCTACAGCCAGGTTGTTCATCCAAGTAATGCTCAGGGAGTGATGGGTCTGCTGGAATGCGCAGCTCGCTCCCCTGAGGCAGGAACGGCTGCATATCTCCTTCAGACAGAGCAGACAGAGGGCAAATGATGACAGCACACACACGCACAGACACACAGACACACACACACACACACACATGCACACGCACACAGACACACACACGCACACACGCAGACACACACGCAGACATACACGCGCGCACACACAGAGACACGCACGCACACACACACACACACACACACACACACACACACACACACACACACACACACACACACACACACACACACACACACACACACACACACACACACACACACACACACACACACACACACACACACACACACACACACACACACACACACACACACACACCTTTTTGTCATTTCCTCTCCCTGTTCTCCAATACATACAGTAGTAAACCTCTCCTCTTTAACGTAACTGATATCAACCACATAAGAGCTGGCTGCAATACATGTGTCTGTGAGCGCATGACCTTGTCCTATCAACGAACTCTAAACTACTTTTGTCATTTCCATTGCGGCCTCCGTCAGAGAGGGGATGATCCAGAAAAGGTCGGGTGGCCATCGCATCCCAGGAATGAACTGCTGCGGCCAGGGCAAAGTCTGCTACCGCTGGTCAAGAAGGTCAGTTCACCAACAGTGCCAACAGCAGATAATGGATTGCATTACACCTCCTGCAGTGCATGCTTTGGTTTTATATTACCATGGATTGTCCCTGCCGTGGCCAGCCGGTAGGGCACTCGCCTGCCATGCGGCTGACCCGGGTTCGATTCCCAGCCTGGGTCCTTTGCCGCCCCCTCCCCGGCTCTCTCCCAATTCGCTTCCTGTCCACCTCTCACACTGTCTTATCAAAAATAAATTAATAATAATAATAATACAAAAAAAAAAAAAATATATATATATATATATATATATATATATATATATATACGTATATTACCATGGATCTCTACAAGGGTGCCACAGAAATGGCAAAAGGTTAATATGCACATACTGTATTATAAATGGTTCAAGAAGGTGCCTCAGTGTAACACCAGATAAGCGACTTTAAAGACAAGCCACTCCAAAGGCAGTTATCTTCAGGAGCTGTAGGCTATGTCAGTGGTCTTCTCTCCACACCGGCTGCAAATATAGCCGAGGGAACTACTGGACAGATTATGCACACTGAGACACTTTAAAGACTGTGATTACGGCTGTTGTGTCTTTGAAGCTCTGGGAGATATCCAGCCTCACAAGTTGAGCTTGATAGTCTTTGGCTGTGGCTGTGGCACATTGTAATTTTGCTGTTATTTAAAGCAGTGGTTCTTAACCTGGGGTGCGTAAACCCCCTGGGGCTGCGCCAGAGATTTCATGGGTTGCACAGAATTTCGTTTGTGTAGAGGTTGTGACCAAAATTCTGCCTGGGAACATTATAATTTGATGCCCATTTAAAGTCATTAAGATATTTATTAATGTATCGTTGTGATTAAGAATCATTGTAATTAATCACTTAAGTTATTTTTTACTGCCTATACACATGTAGAAGTTTGGGTTGGGGGTGCGCGGCTTGTCTTTGGCACAGGTAAGGGGGTGCTATAAGAAAAAAAAGGTTGAGAACCACTGATTCAAAGGATGCCACATGTGGTAATCCCAAAATTGGGGTGCTGATTGTGCTGGTCTATCTGCAGAGGTGGCTGCTGCTGGCTGTCTGGCAGACTGCTTGAGATGTCTCCCCCTCTCAGTAGCTCAGTTGGTAGAGGAGCCGTTTGGCAACCCAAAGGTTGCAGGTTCGAGCCCCGCTCGGCCTGACTCCCTCGTTGTGTCCTTGAGCAAGATACTTAACCCCAAGTTGCTCCTGGTGGCAGGGTGGTACCCTGTGTGGCAGCCACGGCCACCGGTGTGTGAATTTGAGTGTAACTGGGTGAATGTGAGGCATACAATGTAAAGCGCTTTGAGTGCTCGAAGGAGTGGAAAAGCGCTTTAGAAATGCAGTCCATTTACCATCTTCTATTATTAGGTGGCTGGTGGTGAAGGACTCGTTCCTGCTGTACATGAAGCCCGATTCAGGAGCCATCTCCTTTGTGCTCCTGGTGGACAAGGAGTTCACCATCAAGATGGATTCCAAGGAGACGGAGACTCGCCACGGAGTGCGGATAGACAGTCTCAGCAGGTGAGTCAGAGATTCTTTAAGTATATAGAGATATGCCAATGTAATAGATTGCTATGGGCACCTAACATGACCAGGTTCCGGTCTGCCTAAAGGGTGGTGTCATAATACTCCTAGCATTGAACAGAACAGTCCTTAGGTCTGCCTAAAGGGGGATTTCACCCCCCTCCCCCTTGCAATAATAGAACCCGGAAACAATGGGTCAATGGAACCTCTCTCTCTCTCTACTCTCTCTGGGTGAGTCACCTGTTAGGTGTATCGTACAGAACGGAAGATGTGAGAGCTTCGTTGCAAAACGGTATATATCCATTTTGGGGAACGTTGAGAAATTGACATTTTTGTATTGTGAATTCTACTGCATTGCTTTGCAAAATGTATTTTATAGGTTTTAAAAGTGTGTTCTCAAAATAATTGAATGGCAAGAATTCACACACACCATAGGTGAAAGGACTTCTGAACAGTTATTTCCAATAATAAAATGTGAAAGTCAAAAATGGCGGATACACCGTTTTGCCACAAAACTCTTCATGTACAGTACATCTCAACCATGAGGTCAGAACATAAATGTAAAGGCAATTACATCCTATAGCATGTGTTTATCAATGATAATGGCCTATTCCCATGTACTCTGCTCCTCTCCCCGCCCTCTCTCTCTCTCTCTCTCTCTCTCTCTCTCTCTCTCTCTCTTTCTCTTTCTCTTTCTCTTTCTCTCTCTCTCTCTCTCTCTCTCTCTCTCTCTCTCTCTCTCTCTCTCTCTCTTTTCTTCCTGCTTCTCTCAGGACGTTGGTGATCAAGTGCAACAGCTACAGGCATGCTCGCTGGTGGGGCCAGTCCATCGAGAACTTTGTGCGTAAGCACGGCAAGGCTTTCCTCAGGGACCACCGTTTTGGCTCCTTCGCCAGGGAGGAGGTGAACATACCAGCCAAATGGTAACCAGCACTGGATGGAAAAAAGACAAAACTGTGGCCAAAAAACTGTAAAGGAATAATAATGCACACTAATAGACGTTCCAAATGTATCTTGCATCTTGTTGAGCGTGTCCTTATTAACTTTGTGCTATCAGTCAAGCTTTTTTAAACAAATTAGTTTCTACTCTAGCCTGATAAACCAGCCTAAATGGATTGGATGTCTCAGGCAAAACATTTTGCCGTCCAGCAGTTGGCGCTGGTTTTCCAGGCTATTTCTACTCAGAATGATTGTGGGTTTTGTCTGTTTGAACCGCAGGTTTGTTAATGGGAGAACTTACATGGAGGATCTGGCAAATGCTATGGAGGAGGCAAGAGAAGAAATCTTCATTACTGACTGGTGGTAAGTAGCCTCGGCCAAGCCACACGTACTCCCCACCATGCTGCAGAAGTAGACTGTAGAATAGTAGACTATAGAATAGAATAGTCTGATATTACATTTTTTCTTGAAATTGGCAGGAATCGTCTTTTTAGGCTATTTAGTTCTCTCATTGGCCAGTTTAGTAGCTAATTCAGAGGAAGGAATATGATTGGTTGTAGTTTCAACTAGTAGCATACAGAGGCATAGTACATCCGACTGGTGGGAAGGATGATTGTAAGGGCCGGGCAGGCCTTTCAAAAGCATTGTCTTCACCTGAAATCCTCAGCTTCAGTGACTCCATTGTAGCAACCAAGGGTGTTTGGTCACTGTCACTTGATGATCCCTGGATACCTTGGTCACTTGAGGATACTATGACCCCTGCAGAAAAAAAATTGCAAACCTAAAAATAACTTCCATCAAAGGATGCATGCAAATCTCCACGTTGTGCTGGAAGTTTGCATGCTTCCGTGTGTGCATGCTGCTATGAATGCCATGTACGCTTAAGTGTGTGTGTGTGTGTGTGCGCGCGCGTGTGCGTGTGTGCATGCGCGCGCATGTGTCTGTGTCTGTGTCTGTGTGTGTGTGTGTGTGTGTGTGTGTGTGTGTCTGTGTGAGTGTGTGTGTGCGCGCGTGGGGTTCATGTTTCAGTTACGCCATTGCCATCAAAATAGCCCGACACCTGATTCCTTCAATGCCAACTGGAAAGTTGCCAATGCCAATTCATTGTATGACAGATGATCTCTCTTCTTAGACACAGAAAATAAAGTATAAAGGGGACACACTGTGGTAAATAGTTTCACAGAAACAAAACCGAAATCAAGGTGAAATGAAACAGATCTACGTAGTAAAGCGTATTTTCAGTTCTGCACCCCACATCCTTTGCCTGTTGTGTGCCTGTGTATTCTTCTGAGACTACTTCCTCATTACCTGTTTGATATGCACAGGTTGAGTCCCGAGATCTTCCTCAAGAGGCCGGTGGTCGAAGGAAATCGTTGGCGGTTAGACTGCATCCTCAGACGCAAGGCAGTGAGTTCATTTCTTTCTTTGCTGCTTCGTAGAAACACTTCGGTGCTCGTGGAGGGGTTGTCCTTTGCATGAAAGCTGATATTGGAGGAGGAGGGCATTTACTCACCTGTAAAGAATGCAACCCTGAATTAAATGATATCAACTGTTTGTGGGTGATGATAAAATGCATACACTCTTACTGTACATGTTTGGTTGTAAGGGAATGCTGGCATAGGAATGTATGGGAAGCACTGGTGTCCGAGATAGGGGGGGCAACCGCCATTCCGACATACTGCCATTCAGACATACTGCCATTCCGACATACTGCCATTCCGACATACTGCCATTCAGACATACTGCCATTCCGACATACTGCCATTCCGACATACTGCCATTCAGACATACTGCCATTCCGACATACTGCCATTCCGACAGTATTTGATTGTCATTCTAGGTCATTTGAACATTGTTGCAAGTACTTAAAGGCGCGTGAACAAGTACTAACTCAATTGACATTCGCAACAATTTTGCTACATGACCGGAAGTGGAGAGAGTGACAGCGCAATTACAGGATTACTGTATAATTTAGTGTCTAATTTTGTCACGGTCCAAATGCCCTTACAGGTAGGGTCTGAAAACAGATCCTGCAAGCTGGGAAAATGGTTCCTGCAATAAAAAGTCAGTCGGAATGGCGGTATGCCTGAATGGCGGTATGTCGGAATGGCGGTATGTCGGAATGGCGGTATGTCGGAATGGCGGTATGTACCGTTCGATAGCAGTGATTAATATGTAGCTGATGTAGCGTGACTTGGAATCACAGGAGCCAGGAGCCTGGTCACCGCGGTCGATATTATCCGGTCCTTTGCCATTATTACTGATATTGAGCAAAACATTGATCTCTGCTTGTCTCATTAACCATGGCGCTCCCTGGCCAAACATTTGCAAGTTTGCAAGTTTGAAAAAAATGAAATGCAAACATCTCCCCAGCTAAGCAAATAATGTTTTACCGTAATCGTGGTTTCACAGCAGCAGCACTGCATATGTTAATCGATAAACGCATACTGAGTCTATTGTGTATTCTTAGAAAACCAGTGGGCTGAATCTGTGCTTCTAAACACGATTAAGCACATTAGATAATGGTTCATTTCTCCTTCAACTTGTCAGCAACAAGGCGTGAGGATTTTCGTCATGCTGTACAAGGAAGTGGAGCTGGCTCTTGGCATAAACAGTGAATACAGCAAGCGGACACTTATGCATCTACACCCCAACATTAAGGTAATACCACAGTATCGTGTGTGTGCGTGCGTGCGTGCGTGCGTGCGTGCGTGCGTGCGTGCGTGCGTGCGTGCCTGCCTGCCTGCCTGCCTGCCTGCCTGCGTGCGTGCCTGTCTGCGTGCCTGCATGCCTGCGAGAAAGAGAGCAAGATAGTGTGTGAGAGCAAGAGAGAGGGAGATGGGGAGGACCTTGTACAGTAGATAAATAATAGATTAAACCCTTTTAGAAGAGATATAACCATAATAGTAATGTGGCAGTGTGCTGCTTTGAATGTTACAACCAATATGCAACTTTCCTCCTTTAAATCTGTCAAACCAATCAATGTAATGAAATCGTCTCGGCAAATAATTTTCAATTCAAGTGAAGTAAAGTGCATTCAATCATATTCAAAGTAAATGGAATTGTCTGCCTGCCTGCCTGTATGTTTGTCTGGTGTTGTGTGTTGTGAACAATTTCCCCAGTTTCAAATCTTACATAACCTGTCGTCTTCTTACATGTAGGTCATGAGACACCCTGACCATGTGTCCTCCTCTGTTTATCTGTGGGCACATCATGAAAAAATCGTGGTCATTGACCAATCGGTGGCCTTCGTCGGTGGAATAGATCTAGCCTACGGCCGTTGGGACGACCGGGAGCACCGACTGACAGATGTAGGGAGTGTGACCCGGGCTGTTGCCATGGCGATCGAACAGGTTTGAGAATGTCTTCTAGAATCTCCTTTTGTTCTGCTGTAGAATTATAATATCGCTTCTCATGGTTGCCATTCATCATCCCAGTCATTCATGACATCAATGAAAATACTTTGCTGTAATACGCTCATATTGAATGGCCTTCGTGCTTTGATTTCCTGTGGCGCAGGTTTTAATCTCTGTGGGAACCACGATGGCTTTTGACCATTTTCTAGCATCAGGAAGATATTTTCCATTTCCTTCTATTTAGTGCAAATAATATCTTTATTATGCTGATATACAACACCCAAGTGACTTACAAAGAACCCTTACAAAATGGGGACTCATCCAGCAGGAGGAAAAATGCTTTACACCAGTAGCCTGGACTATTGGCCTAGTATTGTTAGTCGTTGTTGTGGGCTACAGCAGTTTGCCAGTTGAGTATTGTTTGAGCACGGCATTAATGTTGAACACTTCAACTGTGCGACTGTGCATGTCAGTTGTAGACTACCAACCATGCGTGTCTCCACATTCAGCCTGCAGATGCTCCCAACTTTGGGATCACCCCCTCAGAGGACTCAGCCCAGAGAAATGGGGGGACTGTTGGAGGAGGAGGAGCAGGAGCAGGAGCAGGAGCAGGGGTGGACTCGCAGGACCAGCCTAAAATCAAGGGCATAGGACGCACACGGAAGAGCCGCTTCAGCCTCTACCGCCACCTCCACCGCCACAACCTTCACCACGCAGACAGCGTGAGCAGCATCGACAGCTCAGACGACAGTGAGTGTTGGAACTCCCTTTCTGACTCAGACACAGACAGTGTTGGTCTCTGTCAGCTGGTCAGGGTGTGGATCCGAATAGGATTGAAGTCAGTGAAGCACTTTTTTTTCCGCAGCAGGAGAGGATATAATTTCCATGGTGTAATAATTGGCATCCGTCCACAACCATTTCTTGTGACGCAAGCAGCCTGAATGCAACCTCTAATTACAATGAAACCCTCTGGTAAATTGACTGTTGACCTTCAAATGTCTGCTTGGCGAGTAGTACTTGCAGTTACCAAGGTAGCAGAGGGTGCTGTTTTATCATGGTAATAGGATGCATTTTCTACAGCTTTTTTTGAGACAAAAGCTGATTCCTCTTCTGCTTGAATCAAAATCGTACTGAGTAACTTGAAAAGCTTGTGATAATTCTACTGTCAAAGCCAGGGAAAGAAAGGGAATGTTTTTTTACTGTTATATATTACAGGAAGAGTAATATAATAGAGATGCACCGGATCCTGATTTTTAGGATCCTGCCGGATACCGGATACACTGCTTAAGATCCTGCCGGATCCGGAACCGGATACCGGATCCTACGAAAGGGTTGAAACACATAGCCTACTCACGCACGTGGGCCCTTTTTATCACGTTGTCTCAAACTATTTTGACTGAAAAGCCTCGGCTACCGGATCCTGGATCCTGGAACCGGATCCGGATCCAGTGAAAAACCCTATTATCCTGCTGGATCAGGAACCGGATCTTGGATCCTGTGCATCTCTATAATATAATTCCCATTCTCTGCACGCATCATCTAAAATTTGCTCAAGGCTGGTATGCATCATTACCTTTTCATACCAGCTACAGCAACGATTAGATGCGTTGTAAGAAGAAATCAGACCGTCAAATACAATTCACAGGATGTGTAGATCCATGAACCATTACATGGTTATAAAGGTAAAGCCATGCTGGAACAAGTTCTCAGTGACTAAATTTGCTTTATTTTTCGCCACCCTTTTTCTTACTTTTCTTTCCTTTTCTCCTCTGTCAGTTTTCAGTCCTTAAAGCAATCTTCAGTGACATGGTGACCTGAGGTTGTGTTGAAGCTGCTCCGTGTGACACATATTCCCAGCCTTGCCAATGGCAATGGATTACGAGATTCTGAGACAGGTTTTGCGAGTCGATTGCTCACCATAAGCTGATGTGATGGGTGTCAATGAAAGAGAATTGGATCGGTGAACTTTCTTCAACCCTTTTCAGTTTTCCCATGACATAAAATGGTGTGATCAGAGCAAATCTGTCCAGGCTTACTAGAGGAATCTGACATCCTCCTCCCCTCCCCGCTGTCTTCTTCCTGTTTGAGGGGTTGAATGAGTGAAAGTGACTTTGAGAACTTTTATCTCTCACGCCCAATTGTGCAGGTGGTATACCTGCCTTGTGTCATTCTTTACAGGACAGATCAAATAAAATACAAATGTCAAAATAATAAGTGCTAGGTACACCCATGATCCCCAAACATCATTGGCATTACAGGCATCCAAAGTCTTCCGCAACCTCTGGGAGATTCTCAACATTTGAAAAGTGACTCTCAAATGCCCAAAGGTAACGGAAAATGTCATGCAGCATCTTGCAGACATTTCTTCAACTAATTATTAGGAGAGCTGATGGATACAGCAAATGACAGGGAGACAGTTGGAGTGACAGGAGTGACAGGCCCCTGTCGTATTTTTGTGGATGTAATAGACAATCTCATTAGGCTATTCTGGTTTAAGGAGCATTTTCCATCATATGTTTCAGTGAAGGGAGATGTCTTGACTGCTCAAGCACGAGTTATGGAATTTCTGACATTAGGCTTTGTTGCTATGTGAGGAATGTCTGCAAACTCCTTTGGAGTGCTTCCCCTTTACTAGTCTTTTTTATTTTCTTATTCATTTTCTCATTTGTCAGGAAATATCAGGCAAATGATCCAGCAATCCAAAGGAATGTGTAATTTGAATTTGAATTCAATAGTAACTTTGGGACAACCTAACACCTGGGATACGCACAAAGCCTCCTTCCAAGTGACATTTGGCTCTGGCCTGTGCTTACTTGTGTCCCCCTGTGACATAGCTATGCAACACTCTGCAGGTGGCAGGCAACTCACAATTGTGCTTGACCAGCACATGCCAATCTATGACAGCATCAGCTATTTAGGGGGTGTATGTGCATGTGTGTGTGTGTGTGCGTGTGCGTGCGTGCGTCCTTGTGTGTATGCTTGCGTGCATGTGTATGCACGCATGTATGGGTGTGTGTGCGTGTGTTTCTGTGCATAGTAGCAGATCCAGGAACTTTAACTATAATAATACAATAATAAGCTGTGTTTTATTACATCCGTACTGTGCACTGAATATGGTGTGTGTGCGTGTGTGTGTGTGTGTGTGTGTGTGTGTGTGTGTGTGTGTGTGTGTGTGTGTGTGTGTGTGTGTGTGTGTGTGTGTGTGTGTGTGTGTGTGTGTGTGTGTGTGTGCGCATCTGCAGGAGGAGGCTCAATGCGAAGTCTCCAGACAGGCGTAGGAGAGCTGTATGGAAACACACGCTTCTGGCATGGCAAAGACTACTGCAACTTTGTCTACAAAGACTGGGTCCAACTGGAGAAGCCGTTTGATGGTATGTCTCTTGGGACTGCAGGCAGCAGTCAGTGATTTCAGCACAGGCTCCTCGCTGCTTCACTATATATCATGTGCTGGTGAAGGTTTTGTGTTCATGCTGGTAGGAAAAAGAACATAGTATGCTGTACTGTGTATTCTTGTTTATCTGGAAGATATCATTGACACATACACAAAATGGTAGAGAATGCGCGCACATCAGTGGTACGGGTGCTGGACAAAATAAAGTAACCCAGTATCCCAGTGATTTATTTGTGCAAATTAATAACTGGGAGCATTAACAGTGTTGCGGACTTCTATCATTTAGTTCACACAAAATGGAGCATAGGTATGCCGTATAGTCTTGTTTTAGTGGAAGATTGTATTGTCATGTACACCAAAAAGGGGAACATAATATCCTCTATATTCTTGTTTTTCTTCAAGATTTCATTGACAGGCACACGACTCCCAGGATGCCCTGGCATGACATCGCCTCAGTGGTGCACGGGAAGGCGGCGCGAGATGTGGCTCGACATTTCATCCAGCGCTGGAATTTCACAAAGGTAATAATAAATAATATTATTATATGGTTGTGACGTCATCTGTCGAATGCTCCATTCATTTCAACGGGGCTCCCCAACGTTCGGACGTCTGTTATTTTTCGATAACGGACGGGTTGGTCTATAACAGACCGCTGTCAATGGCAACAAGACTTTTCACTGCTAAAGCGACTTTTCAACAAGACTCTAATCAGCTGCTGTGATGGACAGCACCCGTTGTCCTGGCTACCGCTGTCAATGGCAACAAGACGTTCACTGCTAAAGCCACTGGCTTGTAGGCTATACAAGTCAGTGGCTAAAGCGAATGTTTCATATCACTCCGCAGGGGGTCCGGTCTTTTGTCACTCTAATCAGCTGCTGTGATAGACAACACCTGTTGTCCTGGCTAGCCTACCTAGCTGTTGCCTAGCGGTGTTCCACAACGGCACTGTTTTGTTTTGCGCAGCAACAATCTTAACATTAAATAGGTCTAAAGAAATGTCCCCGCATGTGTGAATCATTTAAGTATATCCATATAATAAGCGGGTTAACTTTCGGCGAGTCGGTCGCTTTGTGGAATAGCAGCACTTCAGAGAGAACAAGACCCCTCCGCTCCGCGTCGGGGTCTAACGGTAGGGACACATAGGAGGCGAAGCGAAGAGAGGCGAAATCCAACCGTCATCAGGTCGTTGCGGCGAATCAAATGGAATGGAACAGTTGTGTTGTTGATTTGATTGGGCCGCGGCAGGCGAATTCGCTCCTCATTTGCATAACATTAAACTTTCTTTAATAATTTTGCTTCGCTTCGCTCCTGTTCGCTTGCTTTCGTTTGCCATCGCTTGCCTTCGCCTCTCTCATAGGAATGAATGGCAAAGTTCGCAAATTCGTGTGTATGTGTCCCTACCGTTAAGATTCTCTCTGTCGTGCTGCTATTCCACGGTAGCGACCTTCTCGCCGAACGTTAACCCTTACATAATAATACAATTTATTTTGAGCGCCTTTCAAAATACCCAAGGTCACGTCACATTAAAACAGATCAGGGGTGAATTTCTCAAAACCAAAGTTGCTTACTACATTAGCTACTTTGTTGTTTTCAATGCATTTTCCCATTGGCAACTACCGAAGTTGCTAACAGGCTAATAACTTCTCTTTTGAGAAACTCACCCCAGAGCAGCAAAGAGTAATACAAAATCGTGAATTTATACATCGCAGCTAAAATAGGAAGTTAAAAGAAAACAAAAAAGCTAAGAAAAATACAAAGGTACAATCTTCTAAGAACTTCAACCGTTTTTACTGATCTGAAGTCAAGTTATTTGGTTTGATGAATTGGCTGTATCGTTAAGAATAGTGCTGATAGAGTGAAAACATGTAGCAAATATCAAAGATGCATTGCTTGTTTTGCTTTCAACTGCCTCTAACATCCTGTGTTTTCTTTTTGAACCATCACAGATAATGAAGCCAAAGTACAGGTCACTCTCGTACCCATTTTTATTGCCCAAATCACATACCACAGCCAATGAACTACGATACCAAGTGCCCGACTGTGTGCAGAGTAAAGTGCAGGTGAGATTATACAGTTTAACATGAATAAACAGGCACCCTTATTTTTGTTGTTTCATGATACACCTCCAGCTTGTTATTCCATTTTGTATGCATTTAACTTATACAATCTCTTTTGATACTCAAGTATCCTCAATCTTGTTTATTTTCCTGCTCTTTAGATATAGTAGTAGTCTACCATCCATATGTGTTCTTTCTTTTTCTCAAGCACATTGAACAATGACTGTGTATGATAATGTATTTAAATATGTCTGATTGATTGATTGATTGATTGATTGATTGATTGATTGATTGATTGATTGATTGATTGATTGATTGATCGAAAGAAGAGGAGAGTACATACGCACAGATAGTCTGTTTTTCATGTTCGTAGCCCCTTAATGCACGCCGTACCTCCAGTGGCACGCTGTAATAGACATTGAAATGTAACTACCATAGCACTACGATACTATGACACAACACAGGCCCTTTAGAAATGAACCACGACTTGGTCATTACTATACTGGTAACAACAAATTTATAAAGCCGTGTCTTAAGGGGTTAAAGAGTTGGTCATCTCACCTGCAGTGCTATCTTCCCACAGATCTTGCGCTCTGCTGCAGACTGGTCTGCTGGCATTAAGTACCACGAGGAGTCCATCCACAACGCCTACATCCAGGTCATCGCCAAGAGCAAGCACTTCATCTACATTGAGGTATGACTGAGCATACTGTACTGTACACTACAAACTATTCCTAAAACACATCTTGTGTCTCTCCCTGCAGACAGCTTCAGGTTTTCTAGAAGACTACACATTGTAATTTCAGTGAGCAAATCCTTCTTTATAAGGCCATGAAATGTACAATTTCAAAAGTATAGCCATTAGTTTAATACCTTTCAAATTCACAAGCCAATGTAATATCATTATGTCATGGAAACCAAACCTACTGAATAAGGCTTGTTTTGCAACACGATGAAGGGAGTTCTGGTGTTGGGGGAAAAAAAAGTAAGAACAGTTGTACTATGGAGATCCTCTTCGGTTCACATGTTGCCTGTTAGACTCTGCGGTTTGCTTTATTTGTTATTCCATATTTGCACAGTGGTGTGATTTTGTAATGTTATATTCTCTCCCTCCTTCCTTCCTGTAGAACCAGTTTTTCATCAGTTGTACTGACAACAGGACAGTTTTCAACAAGATTGGTGACGCCATCATAGAGAGAATAATACGGGCTCACAAGTGAGTAAGCCAAAGCACCCCACAGACTGCTTCATGAATCATGAAAATGGTTCAAAATTACATATGAAGACTCAGACACCATTAAAATGCACAGTAATTCAGTTATCCACTATCGGACCACACACACACACACACACACACACACACACACACACACACACACACACACACACACACACACACACACACACACACACACACACACACACACACACACACACACACACACACACACACACACACACACACACACACACACACACACGGCTGTAACTACCATTGAGGACACAGAGGGCATGTCCTCTGTATTTGTTTTTCAAAAATGTCAAATGTATCTATGATGAAAATCGATCTGATCAACAATGAGGAACTCCCCCCATTTGTCCTCAAGACAGTGATTAATGAAAATGGTAACACTTTATTTTAGGGACACATCTATTAGCACTAATACATAAAATATGAATGCATGTGTAAGTAACTTGTAAGGCATGTACTAAGCAAAATAAGACAGTTGTTAAGCATGTATTCACAAATGTCTTGTTCATGCACAATAAGGGATTTATTACCAATATAACCTTAGTAAGGACCTAGTAGACCTAGATTTCTATTTATGTGTAAGCAGTAAGGGCCAGAATACAATGTGTATAAGCTCCTGGTACACTGTGTGAACAAACCCTGAACAGTGTGAAAACAGATGCGGAATAAGGGTCCCTATTCTAAAGTGATGCAGATGGCTTAGGGCAGTGTTTCCCAACCAGGGGTACGTGTACCACTAGGGGTACGCGAGCACACTGCAGGGGGTACTTGGAAAAATGTTATTATTATAACAAATGTATGGAACAGTCACATCAGGACAGAGAAAGCAATATAGAACATGAATTAGGTGGTACTCGTGGCACAACTATGAGACTTAGGGGGTACGCGAGACAGAAAAGGTTGGGAAACACTGGCTTAGGGCCCCCGCACTACCTAGGGCCCGCACTCTACATCCCCCCGTGAAGCAAAGTGTAAGAGCATTTCAGATTATATTAGTCTCAGTAGGTATGAAGATCTCGCTTATTCTACTCATTATATTAATGAGTAATTGGAAGCATTATATAGCAAGGATTGGACGTAAAGTTATCAATGACGGTGGGTGGTGAGATGTCATTTTTTTCATACACCAATTAGTTTTAATTGTAAAAACCCTGCAATAAATGCAGAATATAACAATGAGTAATAGTTTGGAAGCGAAACTAAGCTATTCCTTTCTGATAAATAAGTTAATGTTTGAGAAACTTAGCTACAAGAAGTGCAGTGCATGATGGGTACGCCCTTAGTCAGAAATGCAATGCATGGCCAATGCAGCAATGATAATATTTCTGTTGTTACGTACATGGCAAATTGTTTGGATAGCAACTAAATTTCACAAGTGAGGGGAGGAGCTAAGGACGTAGGCTCAGAGCTGGGTAGGTTGTCTGTTGGCCTAGATTGCGTACCCAGCATGCACTGCACTTCTTGAAGCTAATGTTCTCAAACATTCACTTAATTATCACAAACGAGTAGTTTGGTTTTGCTTCAAAACTATTATTCTAATTTTCTGCATTTATTTATTTATTTTTTTTACAATTAAAACTCAGTGGTACATGAAAAAAAATGACATCTCACCAACCCACCGCCATTGACAAGTGTACGTTCAATCCTTGCTATATATAGGCTCTTGTTACCTCTCATTGATATGAACAAGAGAAAACTAGATGACTCGGCTGGATGAGTATTAATTATTTGATATTCCCTTACACTTTGTAGATCAGGGGGGCTAGGTAGTGCAGGCCTGGGTGGTGTAGGGGCCCTAGGACTTTGGTAGTGCAGAGGCCCTGAGCCATCTGGGCTGACCAATGCATCACTTTAGAATAGGGACCCTTATTCTGCATCTGTTTTCACACTGTTCAGGGTTTGTTCACACAGTGTGTCGGGAGCTTATACACATTGTATTCTGCCACTTACTACTTACTAATAAATAGAAATATAGGCTTACTGGTCCTTACTAAGGTTATATTAGTAATAAATCCCTAATTGGGCATGAACAAGACATTTGTGAATACATGCTTAACAACTGTCTTATTTTGCTTAGTACATGCCTTACAAGTTACTTACACAGGCATTAATATTGTATGTATTAGTGCTAATAGATGTGTCCCTAAAATAAAGTGTTACCATGAAAATGAACGAAAGAGTTTGACTGAGGAGCAGTATAGCACCCAATAATTGACCTCAGTATTTGAAAATATCTCGTTATGGCCCTGCACACACACACACACACACACACACACACACACACACACACACACACACACACACACACACACACACACACACACACACACACACACACACACACCCCTCTAAGCACACTTGCCAAGTTGTTAAGGTGGTCCATCTGTGAGGATGTGACCTCTCTTAGTGGATGCCTTCCCGCGTGTGACAGGCGCAACTGCTGTTTGAAAGGTGAGCAGGTGGACGCGGAGCGTAGAGACTGCCGGCGGTGTGTCTGTGATGTATCTCATTTGCAGTGAAGGCATTGCAAACAGCCCCCCCACCCCCCCATCATCATGCACCACCCTTCAGGGCTGGTCTGGCCATCTGGCATTTCCCGGTGGGCCCTGCACCCTTGTGAACCCCTATTTTCAGAAATGTAAAAAAAAAAAAAAACACGGCCCACCGGTGAGTCAGTGCCACTAATTATGAGGGGGCCCCTTTTAAGCCAAAAGTGCCCGGGCCCTATTTCTCCTCCAGTCCAGCCCTGCCACCTCCTTCCATCCCGACCTCACCACCATCCACACCACCGAGATGTGACAGAGGAGGCCGTGATGTGCCCTGTGCTTAACAGGAAATGACAACACATCACCGGCTGCCACCTGCCGCCCCTGTGAAGACCGGGCCCACCTGTGCTGTGCTGTGCTGGGGCTGTTTTTCAAGTGTCTCCGTAGATGCACTCAGGCGTTTGTTTTTCACTGCCGGCACCGCCGCGCATTTGCATGGAAACGAGATGGAACAAGATGAGCACAGTGGGACCACTGTTTCAGTGTTTCACTGATTCAAGCAGATGAAAACAACTGCAAAGTGGAAATGCATGAACAGACAGGGCTGGCTGGCTGGGTAACAGTGGAGGGAACAGTTCTTTCTTTGGTCACTGATTACTGTCAGATAAAGAATAGCCACTCCAGATGGGGGAGTCCTATAGAGTGAGAGTTCATCGTAGACATTCTGCAAACAGACATTTGGATACAACAGTGGAAGGGCTTAACAACATTTCTCTTCATCAGATACTAATGGTGTTATTTTTCTTCCAGTATATTTTCACCTTAACGTCAGCAAAAGACCTGTCGACATTGAATGTCCTCAAAATGTTATTGTGATGTGTACATGAAAGCTGTGACCAAAACTTGTAGAAATAGGCAGGTACGTTTGTAGTAGTGAAATTGGGGCAAGACGGACAAGCAAAACTAAGATGGCTACTAAGTATGTGTCTGCTGTTCCAATGCAGGGAGAATAAGAAGTTCCGTGTTTACGTGGTGACGCCACTGTTGCCAGGATTTGAGGGTGACATCACTACGGGAGGTGGGAATGCCATTCAGGCCGTCATGCATTTCAACTATAGGTAAGTATCTGCTGTGCAAATTTCCATTCCCAATTTTTTTTCTGCTCGGAAAACAAATTATTCAAAAGGGTGAGTGACTTAGTAAGCAAGTGAGTGAGCATGTAAGTGAGTGAATGAAAGAGTAAGTTGGAGAATGATCGAGAAAATAAAGGTGAGCAAGAGAAATAGAGAGGTGAAATGGCGGTAAGAGAGTCCTAACCTTCTCTGTCCTGTCCACCCAAAGAGCTTTTAAACTTTAATGAGAATGGCAAGAGACTGGGCCAAAAACGTTCAACTCCTCCCTTAAAAAAACAAAACAACTTCAAGCTCAGCAAGACTGAACTGCCCACAAGTTATCCCTCCATTCTCCTCCAGACTTCTTTACATCTCATTTTAATGAAGGAAAAAAGACTTGACGGGGAAGGAAATGGCAAATGATTTGTGTGCTGCACGTAGTCCTCACAGAGGCAGAAAACATTGTCTCATTGTTGTCAGGTTGCAGTAATATATTCCTGGCTCTGAGTCTGGCGTGGACGAGTAAAGTTTCCTGAGCAGCCTTGCCAGGGGCACAGAAGGAATAAGACTTTCAAATGAATTGTTTTGCATTGGCAGAGTGCCCCGTCAAGTCGGTTGTTTCTGTAGTGTTTCCAATCCCACCTATGCCTCTAAACCCAAGAGACAGGTGTTGTTAAAGAAAAAATGACATTAAACACAAGGTTTAGCTTAATCAGAAAGTTAGCCCTAAAGTTTGTGAATGGAACAGTGTAAAACTGTTCCATTGTGCCCCCCTGTTTTGCTGGTTTTGTGTATGGAAAGAAACTGTATGCAAAGTTACAAAAACCTGCCAAACCTGCCAGAGGGAATAACAGTATTTCATTTAATCATAGTCCTCATCATTCCTTAGAGCGATACTCTCACATTAAAGTGACAACACAAATGAGATGGCCAACAGTTAAACGTGGCAATTTATGGTGGAGCCGTTCAGTACTGTGTCTGTGGTCAGGCAGTCTGGTGTGCAGGAGCAGTACAATGAAAGCCTGTTTCAGACCTCTGATGTTATGCAACATTTAAAAAAATATAGTATTATTGTTCTAGTGTACAGACCATCAGTGAAAATAAGGAAAAGCATACACTTCTAAGCTGTGAAATGTGAATTCTGTTTCTTTCAGACATTAAAAGTGTGCTGTGTCCTTCATGCCTTTGTGGTACATTAACTATATTGGTTTTCTGTCTTTCAGAACGATGAACAGGGGAGACTACTCCATCATATCACAGCTGAAGAAAGAGAGTAAGTGCTCTGCCTCCTTCTCAGTTTATTGGGTATTGACTCTCTGTGTGAAATTCTTGACAAAACCTGTTGAATGTCATGTTCTAGTAACAGATCACTCACACATAGCTTCGAATTGAAACAAATGAATTCACATATGCTATATCAGTTTGGCATTAAAAGCTATAAAGGCAATAGCAATGCATAGCACGCCATACTTAATAACATTGCGGTTTGTAATTCACACTTCTAGTGGATAACCAGTGGATGAACTACATCTCCTTTGCGGGACTTCGTACTCATGCTGAACTGGAGGGGCGACTGATGACGGAGCTGATCTACGTCCACAGCAAGATGCTCATAGCCGATGACAATACCGTCATCATTGGTTAGTATATGAGAGAAGCTTCTGGAATTATATACACTGTATCCTGCATAATCGGTGAATACCTTTGGTTAATATTAGAGATGGCACAAACCGCACCGAAAACCGAAACCGTACAATTCACACACATACCGAACCGAACCGTGCAATCCGTCGCAAACCGCAATTCATGTGCTGCCCAGAAAAATATGTAAAACAGACATTCTAGGAGTATCTTATCCAGTCTCTCTGATTAAAACATTATCGTATAAGACCAATCAGAGGATGACACAATTAAAATCACACCATTTTCAAATTATGAGCCTATACAATAAGCCTATTATAAGCCTATACATCACCTTTTAACTGCAGTTATATAAATATTGTTTAATATTCCCAGTGCATCATTTATCATGAACAAAAAAAAAGAACCGTAGAGAACCGAAAACCGTGACCTTGACACCGTGATATGAACCGAACCGTGAATTTTGTGAACAGTACCACCCCTAGTTAATATTGATGAAAAAGACTGCTATTTTTTCTATTTCTTTCTTTTTTTCGTTTTACAAAAGTGTGATATTTGCTATCCACTGCCAACAAGTAGTTGAACAGATGCATGACACGCCCCTGTCAGAGGCGATTCTAGGGTCAGGTGGGGCCCCAAGCGAAAATGCAAAACAATTAACATTTAAACCAAAATCGCCACTACTGTGGTAAAGTGTGGGCTGTTAGGGGCTTGGGGGCCCCAAGCGGCTGCCTGCCTTGCCTGGTGGCAAGATACGCCTCTGGCCCCTGTGCCCTGTACTGCGTGTCACTCACCACCCGTGAGGCATGAAGACACTGCTCCCCCTAGTGAAATGTTATGATATTACTACTATTATCCCACAGTGGCTGGCCTGTGGCTGCAACCATTTTGAAAATCACCATGGCAGCTGTTACCATCTGCTGAAATGATTCATGATTTGGGCAAAACTGATGAATCGAAAACTTCCCAAGCAAAGACTTTTTCTGCTGAATATAAACAAGTGTTTGTAGCATCTGTTGACAGCAGCGATTTTTCATGGCATTTTAGGTGAACACAAGTTTCTTTTTCAATTTCTTTTTTTGCAGCTAGATCAGTATTTTGGAAAACAAAATCATAAGACTTATAGGCCTAACACCCTTCTAAGAAATCCCTTTTTTTAACTGTGCTGTTATAATCATTTAGCTTTATGCCAGTGGATGTGATGTGGTCAGAGGACTTCCGTATATGTATTTCCAGTGGGGTCAAATGAACTTAGGCTCACACAAAACACCCACAGACGTGAATAATTATACAAGTACCACTGTAGGGCAAAGGGTTTCACAAAATTGATCAGCTATTGTGCAGCAGCTATCTTAACACAAGTAGGAAGAGACACAATCTCTTAGTCCGTTGTTCGAAATGTATTATCTCAAAAGATCTGTACAGATGATTTGTGCAGCATTGAATTACCTCTGCCTGAGGATCCAATCACCACCCTGGGAAATGAATGGAGTAGAGTAATGAGAGCCAGAGGATAATGGATTGACTCCTTTTCAGGGATTTTGTTGCATGGCTGTCCTCCATCTTGGTCCACTTTTTTAAACAATTTTTACAGCTTATTCTGGCACCATACAGTAGTAATATGCAGAGAGCTGCATAGCCTACATGACTTTTTCATGTATGATGGGCGCAGGCGTATACACACACACACACACACACACACACACACACACACACACACACACACACACACACACACACACACGCACACACACACACACACACACACACACACACACACACACACACACACACACACACACACACACACACACACACACACACACACAAAGTGGTATAATACATATGCCATACTATCACAATGCACCAGGTCACTCTCATCTTCATACACCATGCTCCACCTCACTCTCATCTCCCTGTCTCACACACCCCCCCGCCCTCCACCCTCCATCCTCCTGTAGGCTCAGCCAACATCAACGACCGCAGTATGTTGGGCAAGAGAGACAGCGAGGTGGCCGTGATCGTGGAGGACACGGAGACCGTCCCCTCGGTGATGGATGGAGAGGAATACCAGGCTGGAAAGTTTGCTCTGGGGCTCAGACTTGAGTGCTTCAAGTAAGTCAATAACAACACCCCCCACCCCCCCATGTCCTCCACTTTCCTCTCCTCCTCAGTGGTGTAGTCTACGTAGAACGTGGGTATACAGAGTATACCCACTTCTAAATTTCAGGGATTTCAGTATACCCACTTAAAATTGATTGATCCATTATTTTGAATAGCACAAATATATACAGTATACCCACTTCAAAAAATGCTCCAATATACAGTATGCCCACCATAAAAAAGTAGACTACACCACTGCTCCTCCTCAATAGCAGGCAAGGCGGAGGCTGTATACAAGGCTATGGCTTTGACTTGGACGTTCATTTACTTACCTACGTACTGGTACAGTATGAATACAAAAATAGAAAGGTGTAAAACAAAGCTGTTTTAGAGTCCTGTATAGAGTCTGTTTGCTATAAGCATTATGAAGAAAATGGCCGAGACCTTTGAGTGACCTTTGGGTCAGTTCCAGAGCTCTAAATTAACTTTTTTCATCACCAGCCAAAATGGCCAGTAGATGTTATTCTTACTGCCCAAACACACACTGACTAATGGGTGAAAGTGGCGAGTAAGTTTTCTTTACTTCAGCCAAACTGCATTTTCGGCAGCATTTGGCCTGTTGGCAGGTGTTCATTTAGAGCCCGGGTCAGTTCATATCATTCAAGAAACAAACACCATGTTTTCACATGGAGAATGTCTCAGGTTTTCAGTGAAGGCCACAGCTACAGTATATTCCGTTTCAATTAACCAACACCCTTTCCCGATGCTGCTGATGTAAAATGACAACTTGGGTGTGGGTGGTGCGTGTGTTTCTTCTTTTCCTACCCAGGACTCTGCTGGGTGCCCACACTGACCCCAGCATAGATGTGTCCGACCCCATCAGTGAAACCTTCTACAAGGAGGTGTGGATGACGATATCGGCACGCAACGCCACCATATACGAGAAGGTCACTGCAGTATACACTCTCCTGTCTCTCTGTTTTCTGTCAGCTCAGTGGTGGTGGCATTATGGGTGGGTGTGTCTGTCAGTGCGGGTTGGGTGTGTGTGGTGTGTGTGGTGTGTAGGGGTTGAGGTGATAATAACAGTTGCGTGAAATTGGGGACAGCCTCTTTAATGCTCTCAATTTATCAAAACCGCAGTAAATTATAATTTAAACGAGCCCTTCACTCCACTCAGTCCATAACCACGCTCCTCAATCAATGCTGGTGTGAGAGAGAGAGACTGGCTGGTGGGTGTGGGGGGTAGATGGGCTCGGGGGGCTGTTGAGAGGAGAGGGAGGGCTGGCAGCTGTCACGTGGCATGGCGGCACTCTAATGAGTTTTAATGGAGCAGCAGATCCATCTTCTGCACAGCCGTCAGGGAACTGACACTTTCAGCAACACTTTACAGGCAGGCAGGCAGGCAGGCAGTCAGTCGCTGCCAGAGCCTGGCTATACTGTAGTACTAGCTGCTGGTCACAGCCAACTTCACTCCAGTGACCACACCGCTTGTCACATGTTGGGTGTTATTTCATACACGTTTCAGGCACTGCTGTTATTCCATTTTGTACATTTTAAAAATGATATACACGCATGAAATCTAATGGGTTTTTTTGCGTTATTTTTCTTTCTCACTAAACAAAAATAGCCCTCGTCTGGTACAAGTTACTTGGGCAATAGATTTTGCACAAGATTAAAAAGCTGCTGTCATATCTCACAAAGCCTATTAACTTCTGTGACTTGAGGAATGTGTAAAGCATATTGACTACGCATTAAGAAGCTCATTTTAAAATGCAAATTGTACTCGTGGTTGTAGTCTTAGTTGCTGTCTTCCTAGTTTGTTTTAGTTCTGGGGTGCATTTCTCGAAACCAAAGTTGCGAACTATGTTAGCTACTTTGTTGTTTTCAATGCAATTTCACATTGGCAACTGCCCAAGTTGCTAACTGGCTAACAACTACGCTTTCAAGAAACGCACCCCTGAGCTGTACTATTCTGTGTTCTGCTTGCAGGTGTTCAACTGTCTGCCGTCCAGTCTGGTGAGGAACATGCAGGAGCTCATGGAGTTCAAGACCACTTTCGGGCTGGACAAAGAGGACCCGGCCAAGGCTCGGGAGCTGTTGAAGAAGATCCGCGGGTTCCTGGTCCAGTTCCCCCTGGAGTTCCTCAGTGAGGAGAACCTCATGCCGTCCGTCGGCACCAAAGAGGCCATGGCACCCACTGAGCTCTGGACCTGAGGAGCAAGCACGGTGGTGGTGCCTTTGGTTCATCTGCTTCTGCACTGGACCACTGGACCACTAGACCACTAGAATTCACGCAATAAGGGAACCCAATCGAACACAACTCGCATGATGAGGCACTGCTACTACACTGAGATTACAGTATACTGTATGTGGCTCCTCCAGTGCATTTCTTCTCTCTCTATTCCAATTAATGCTTTGTCAGATACCACACCTCGGTACGTTTTTCATGTCATTTTATAAATGGCATATATATTTTTACGTATCAGATTCCTAGAGGTCGCTTTAAATGACAGACAACCTGATGTCGGGAGAAAGTACGACCACCCCATGAGCTCCTGTGCCTTTTTATTTTTGGAATGGAGTCCGGACGCATAATGGGATGTTTTTTGCAGGATGTTATTGTTAAAAAAACCTGCCGCATTACCCTTAAAATCACCCTCAGAAAACGCAAGTACTTCAGTCAGCAGTAATGGTCCTTGAGGCAACATGTTTATTGCGGTTCACTCCTCTGTACTGAGTTCGGGACAAGCAATCTCCTGTGGTTTGTCAACAGTGTAATTTCATCTGTAAAAAAAAAACAAGCAAGATGCTCTGGGACTGCCAGGACGTGCCTCATGCTTCACTCACACTGCCCAGACTGTGTGACAGTGAAAATGATTCGAGAGCTACAAGACAATCTGCCTGTAAAATGTTAAAAGTGCTGAACAGTTGTGATGCAATCCAAAGCCATTATTGGTGAAGAGCATAGAAGGCATAGACTGAAAGCTTGAATCCCTAGACCTGACACCACTGATCCTTACTTTCTAAATGACTCAGCAGTTTACACGTATTTGCCCCACTGCACCTTTCTCTCGTCCTCTGTTTCTGTCTCTGTCTGTCTCTCTCTTTATTTGTCTTTGTCTCTCTCACGCTCTCTCTCTCTCTCTCCATCTGTGGTTGATTTTTTTATTCCTCTGATGTAGTATATCATTCATTTTATGTAACCACTCTTTGTCTGACATATCTATATAGTTCACCATCATTTTATGGACCTACATGGTCAGCACAACGCTGAGCAATAATGAAGCCAGCATGGTCTTATTCTCACATTTCTTACTGACACCCTGCAGAATCCATTTCCTTGCAATCCGGCTGCCTCCAGTGAATTGTCTTTGCTGCTGCTGCTGCTGCTGCTCCTGCACTGCCTAGCATCTTCCCTTCTCTCCTCTCCTCTCCTCCCTTGGCACCGTAGGTGTGCCTGCTCTGTCAAAAAGGCATGGCAGGTCTGTTGCTGGGAGGGGGCTTCGAGGCTGTTGGGGGAGGATGGGAGGATGGTGGAGGGTTTGTGGGGGGGTTACAAAACAACTCGGATGTCATCCCTCTGCAGACGGCCCAAGCACAATTTCATCACCGCCATGTCATTTCTAGTTAAGGGTGTCTGGCTAGAGGGTTGACGGAGCGGAGAATCCCTGATTCCGGGGGGACGTTCTGATGGTGCGTCACAGAGATCGGAGAGGCTTTTTGACAGGCTTTCAGCAGTCGAGAGCTTTTCTAGAAGGAATAAATAGTAATAATTCAAGCAAATTGTACATTTCTGTGTTTTAATGCAATTTTCTACATTTTTGTGTGTATGTCCGACAAGACAGCAAATTAACGGAACACTTCTGTAACAATCTCAGATTTCAATAAACGTGCATTATTATGTGTGTATATTTGTATGTTCTTTGTAGTTCAGTCTCCAAAGAAGATTTTAAACGTACAGACATAGCAACACAAATGTAAAAAAACCCCTCATGTCTGGATGCTGTATATGGGGTATACCTATAACATAATTTAAAGGGACACTGTGTAGGAAATGGTCAAAAAAGGTACTGCAACTATGCTGCTCATTGAAACTGGGCTGCCTATTGCCAAATTTGATCTTTACATGAAAGTTTACTGAGTAATAAACAAATATTTTCTAGTATGGTCCAAGTACAGTCATTTCTGCAGCTAAAAATGGCTATTTTTGGAAATTCGAAATGGCTGACCATGGAGAAGATCCCCCTTTTCGTGTATGTAAAGTGCTATTTTTCCAGTCATAATGAATACTTAGAATTTGATGGTGGTGGTAAGTATTCATGAAAAAGGTAACATTAGTGAATGGGCTGCATGAATTCTGGAAATAAACAACTAAAAATCTCACACAGTGTCCATGCAGGATAGATCATGTCTGGATGCTGTATATGGGGTATAGCTATAACATAATTTAAATACAGGATAGATCTATTCACTCATAATGCCATCTGTGCACTCATACTCGTACTCATCAGGCGGATGCCTTTAGCGTTCTTTATTGTCTATTCGTAGTGTGATACGTACTTGAAGCAACTACTGTATAGGCTGTCTGGATTTAGACTGGATTGGCCTGAAGCATATACTGTAGCCATTTAGGCTTGTGTTTAATTTCTGAATACAAAGAAATGCATGCGTCTATGTAAAGAGATTAACTTGTTTACAATTGAAAGCTAATTTTGCTCCCACATTTTTGTCAGTGGCATAAGAGGGAATGCTATATACTCTACTTCAAATTGGGAAAAGGCCTAAGGGCAGTTTTGCTTTCCATAGTATGTACAATGATCTGAATTATTTGCCGAAAACTGTTTCAATTAGTGTCCATGAAATGCTTTCGTACATAATTGAATTACACTACCTGTCATCAATCTTAAGAACAAATACTATGTAGATTACAGATTACAGAGAAATCTCTTACAAAAGGAGGCCTACTCTTCCTTTTTGATGGTGTCTTGAGGAGATGATATTGTGTCCCTGACATATACCGATACATCATCCTTACAATCCCCATCTCCATTAATCTTTAATTGGTTTCAATAATTCATTGTGCATAACTCACCAATGGCTGAGGTCCTCCACACAAGAGACTTTAAAATCACCCACTCTGGCCTTACTAGAGGTGCCACAGGTTGAATGGAAAGTGAGCCCACTGGATTGACACTACTAAGGAGCCCGGTAGTGACAGATGATTTTTATTGAACATAATGATTCATTCATCATCACGTTGAGGTAGGTCAGGTTTTGTTTTTTTATCATGCGTTTTAAAATGTTGAAACAGTGCCCCAAAGGCTTACATAGGATTTTCTTCACCTGACCACCAAGAGAAGCCTCCTGTTATTTTTCCCCACTCGACTTTCAAAGCTTGTTGCTGACCTTTTTATGAACTTCAGCTGTATGACATTCCCTTTTATGTTGTTCTTGGCTATGTCTTTATTTTAAAAAAAAAACTACAGCAAGAAGAACAACACGAGCTGAAAATACTGTTTGAATGGCATTTAAAAAGCTGAAGATCACAGTTCCAGAGAAAGAAATGAGGAAAACCTCAAGGTCATGTTGATGCCCCCGGCCCTCTCTCTGTATCACTAATGCCATGGCTGCTTTTCAACCAGCAGCCAGGTGGGGGAGCTGCCTCCACATGTCACCTATGTGACTTGATGTCACGTAGTAGCCACCCGCAGGGACACAACACTAGCATTGACTCAGCATTGGCATTTGTCATTTCATTACACTTCATTTTCATCATAAAAATGAGTTTTATCCCCCACAAACCTTTTGATTATAAAATAACAGTACACAATACACAAGAATTGGATTTTAAAGTATTCCAAAGAGTGCTCTATAAAAGGTTAAGCACATAACGTGTTCTAGGTTTCTGGATGAATAAAGCTCAACATTATCTATATTCACCATGAGTTACCCACTGTGAACTGCAAATGATCTGCATGAGCACATGCAAAATGTAGCACAACATTGTTAACATTTACAGGGCTATCTGCCAAGCAGTGCAAATCAGTATAACCGACAGGTGGAATTACAGGGTGGGGTGTGTGTTGTAAAAATCTGAGCACAGTGTTATGTTATGTGATTAACCAGTTATTTTCTGTGAAATAGTACTCATGAGGTTACGCATGTCTATATCTGAAGCCAATAAGTCTACACAGGCTATGCCTTTGCCACAGTAAAATTTCAACAAACAACTTAGCTTTTCTATGGAGGTTGTTAAAACAAAGAATGTGGATAAAGTACATTAAACTTCACAAGATCAGTCACACCATCAAGTCAACCCAAGAAATACAACAATAACCAGGAGGAGCAAGGATTAAGGCTTCTCAGTAGCAGTAATTACAGTTTCCAAATAATTGAATACAGAAGAGTGCCAAGCAGGAAGAGTAGTTGCATTTGAGTGGATGATACATGATGGGGATTATCTCAGCCACAGTAGCTACAGGGGTGCCAACCAGCCAGCCGGTTCCTGTTGAAAGATCATAGCAGCCAGGTGGCATGCTGGAATTTGACAAATGATCTCTCGTTATTAACCTGTTGCATGACATTAAGCAGAAAACGTCAAAACTGTTTTGCTCAACACTTCTCAGGAATCCTGGAAATTGTGTATGTCATGGGTAGCCTATGTGATTTTTTAGAAAAGTTTCCGTTTAGAAAGATGAATGAAATTCTTGGGAATTCTTGTCTTTCACCAACTGTTCCACAAGGAAGAAAACTGTACACTATACTATAGGCGCTAGTATAGGGACTTGTTTCCATCAGTTTCTGTCCCAAGACATATAGCCAGTCTTAGGCCTTCACATAATAAATAAGAATAAATGAGACAAAGATGAACTTGTATAAGAGTGATCAGAAAAAAATAGTGCACCTCATGCACCATCACTAATGCACCATCAGAAACCACAGTGGTGGTAGTGTCATGGCAAGGCCATGTACTGCTGTCAATGGAACTGGGGCACTTGTAGGTATTGATGATATAACTGCTGACAAAAGCAGCAGGATGAATTGTTGAAGTGTTTTCCTATACATCATATCACCTGAGTTGACTGTGAATAAACTCAAATTGAAGGTGGAAGTTAACAGTTAAATCACACCTTGTTGGTTTGGTTTTAAATCCTTTGTGGTGGTGTACAGAGCCAAAAAGACGAGATTGTCCCTATGTCCCATGGCCCTGTACATTGTGGAAACAGAATGATTGTTTGCTTTACTACTCTGCGGCCATATTTTGTATAGCTTACTGAACTCCGCGCCAATCATAATGTATAGGATTTGGTATCTCGTGTAACTCGATGTCTTTAAAATGATGATGAGGACAGCTTGTCACTTATCTACCCTTTCCACATGGGAAACATATTAAAATAAAGATCATGCTGTGTCAGGCCGGCTAAGGTTTTACAAAGAGATAGGCCTATGTCTGTCAGGAGCAGACACCACGTCCTCACTCTATCTGTTTCCTATAGCTGAATTTCCAGGCTTATCAAAATCCAACATATTGTACCATTCCACTTCCTCCCTATATGACCGCAGATTATGGAGAGGAGTTGTACTAGCACAACATAATCACATGATGGGCTATTAGAAAATTAAGCAAAGAACCATCATATTTATGCACATGTGTTTCTGCATGTAGACACACACACATACGCACGCAGGCACACACACACACTCTCACGGATACACACACACTTGCAGATTGTTCTGACTAAGCATAAGCGAGGCACACACAGTCTCTCTCTCTCGCTCTCTCTCTCTCTCTCTCTCTCTCCCCCCCTCTCTCTCTCTCTCTCTCTCTCTCTCTCAAAAGTCAGAGAGAGAGAGAGAGAGAGAGAGAGAGAGAGAGAGAGAGAGAGAGAGAGAGAGAGAGAGAGAGAGAGAGAGAGAGAGAGAGAGAGAGAGAACCAAGTTAGTGATTGTGTCCTGAGGGAGGACTGAGCCAGCATGCATGCATAGTCCATTTCAGTGGATGTTGTAGATGCCTCCTATACTAGTGTAGTGGCCCGTAGGGCCAGCTGCCAAGAATTAAGTGCTGCAGGCAGTGACATTGCTAAATACATGACCTGACTGCAGCATGCTACGGCAGAAAAATGGTAAAAACCCAATGCGCAGATGTGTGAGCAGCAATATTTCAGCTCTATGTTTTATGTAGTCACACTTTAAAGGCTTTTTGTTCACTGTGTTGCTGTCACATTGAAATAAAAAAAGCAAATATGAATATAAAACACTGTAATGCCCTAGCCAGAAATAGGCTACTACAAGTAGGACACTGCCAGGGATTGCTAGCCTCGCGCACCATCCTACGTACTTCCGCCAAGAGACTTGGCTCCATGAATACGAAATGAAATGGTAGTATTATGGGATGGTCAGGACCAGGCTAAGGGATTGCCACCATGTACAGTCAGAAAATGACCTTACAACCTCCTAAAATACTAAGCTGCTATGTTACTAATTTTGGGGAGTGATTGAATGATTGACAGATTATGTTTCTGAATATTTGTTCTTTGGCCCACCGAACAGTCAAGGGTAATCCATATCTGAGATTGTGGCAGGCTTTCTTAGGTGATTTCCTGTGCACATCGCTCACAATGTACTTGTTAAAGGACAGTCCACATGAGAGTATTAATTCCTCTCTCTCCCAGACCTTAGCAGTTTTGAAAGCCAGCCTTGTTGGGGCCATAAGTGTCGATTGTCCTCAACTTAAATTATCATCCTGTTTTTCCCCTCCTCACAGTAAAGCATTCACTTTCACATTCTTTTTCTAGCCAGCAACAGCACCAGTGCCACTCCCACCCCACCAAACCACTTTCTCCACAGTACTTCAACATCACCATCCTCGACGTCACAGCGGCCGGCGTGGAAGAAGGGGTGGAAGCAGAGTAGTCACTCCGTTGCAAATGGGAGGCACTGCACCGTGTGTGTGTGTGTGTGTGTGTGTGTGTGTGTGTGTGTGTGTGTGTGTGTGTGTGTGTGTGTGTGTGTGTGTGTGTGTGTGTGTGTGTGTGTGTGTGTGTGTGTGTGTGTGTGTGTGTGTGTGTGTGTGTGTGCACGTGAAAGGAATGGTGATTAAAAAGTCTTAATGGTGATTAAAGTCTAACATGATGAAAGGTGGATCATACACCTGCAGTCGGTGATGAAGTGGTTCAATGCCAAACCAAACAGGTCTGGGCAGTTTTGAAAGGATTTACTGGTGCATTTAAACTTTCTATGAGATAACAACTTCACTGGAAATGTCCTGAGAATTACTGAGAGTGAGCGTATGGAATCTTTGGATTTCAAGGGAAAATACAATTAGCCGGGGGGAATACCTTGGAAGAATGTGTAACAGTACAATCGATGGCTACACACATGGAAATACCTTGGAAGAATGTAGAATGTGTGTGTGTGTGTGTGTGTGTGTGTGTGTGTGTGTGTGTGTGTGTGTGTGTGTGTGTGTGTGTGTGTGTGTGTGTGTGTGTGTGTGTGTGTGTGTGTGTGTGTGTGTGTGTGTGTGCGTGCGTGCGTGCGTGCATGCGTGCGTGCATGCGTGTGTCTGTGTGTGTGTGTGTGTGAATAATTGGTCTTTTCTTAATTATGTAATATCTTGTGATTATTGTGTGGAAGTACAACTCCTCTCCATAATTTGCAGTCATATAGCATAATCTGCGGTCTCTCACTCTGTGTGTGTGTGTGTGTGTGTGTGTGTGTGTGTGTGTGTGTGTGTGTGTGTGTGTGTGTGTGTGTGTGTGTGTGTGTGTGTGTGTGTGTGTTCAGGCTGACTGAGAACCATGCCCGTTCCCCGCACCTAATCTCGAACTGGCTGGCGTGTTCACACCGCAAACCTGAGCGTTTGGGGACCAGGCAGTTGCAATTTGCAAACCGAAAAATACTTGCTTTTTCTTGGTGAACCGTGACGACAACATGGACGTCAGTAGGTTCATCCAGGTAACACACCATATGTGCCGGAAAAGGGGGATGCAGTGGTGCATTGGCATCCCCACTTTTGGGCTACTTAAATGAGGCTTTATCAACTTCTACTGCTGACAAATGTGTGAATTGCAGCAGCAGTAAAATTGTTGAGAAATAAAAAATCAAGATCAAGATAAGATAAAGCACCACTGCTTTCAAACTAGTTCCAGCGCCCTTGAAATACACAGTCACCTGCAGAGAGAGAGAGAGGGAGAGCAAGAGAGCAAGAGAGAGAGAGAGAGAGAGAGAGAATGCTGACAGACACCATGATGAATCAGTGCTCATCACACTCATGTGTTGTCTGTCTCATATTAAGTGGAGGACGAGTAATGTTTCATAAGCATATTTTTAGTTCATAAATTATGTAATTAATTCTGCAAAAAAATTTCTCTCAAAAAATGTCATTGGTTTCAATGAGGGCACTCGTGTTTTGGCAGGGACTCGCTTTTCGGCACGACAACAGTCGCCAATAGAGTAATCTAATCATATATATTCGACTTGTTGGCATTTTATAAAACAGGAGGTTGTTCAGCCGTCTGACAGTCCAGGGGAAAACATTGTTCTTTTTTCTGGACCTGAGAGCACTGATACTAGAAAAGTTATGCTATATAGCAGTTCTAAACTAATAGTCTGAATACAGTGTACTAATACAGTGTACTAAATATAGTGTACCAATGTCATACTGTCTTCAATTGAAGGATTTAACAGTACCATCTTGCAGTAACATCAAACACACTGCATTTTGCCCACTCCAGTGTCCTTGAAGAAAATATAACAATGCTATTTATTAAGCCTATAATAATAATAATAATAATAATAATAATAATAATAATAAATATAGCTGCAAGCAGCAATGCGGGGCCAAGCAGTAAATTTGCCAAAGTTGCCATGGCAACAGAAGGAACTGCAGCGCCCCCTTTGGCCCAAATCTCGCCAATGTTGGGGTGCATTCCTTGGAGGGGAAAATGGGGAGAGGGACGGGGAGGGTAGGCAAAGGACCTGGGCTGGGAATCAAACCCGAGTCAGCCGCATGATAGACGAGTGCCCTACCGGTTGGCCATGGCAGGGCCTGTGCTGCCCTTGATTTATATTGAGTAACACATTTCCATTCCCTCTCAAATTAGTCTATAAAATATCAGCAAGTCATTTCTATACTTGAGAGGCTTGCTTTTTGGACAGCAATTATAATCCTCTGTGATCATTCTATTTAGTAAAATTGTTTATATGACATACAATATTATGGAAAAGAATCGGGAGCCTACTGAAAATAGATATGTCCTTGAAATACTAAACATAAGAATCCTGGTCTGAGGAATTGGTGTATATAGAAGCAACGTGTGTGTGTGTGTGTGTGTGTGTGTGTGTGTGTGTGTGTGTGTGTGTGTGTGTGTGTGTGTGTGTGTGTGTGTGTGTGTGTGTGTGTGTGTGTGTGTGTGTGTGTATGTGTGAGACAGAGGAACCGACAGAGGTCTCTCTCTCTCTCCCTCCCTCCTTCCCTCTCTCTCCCTCCCTCCTTCCCTCTCTCTCCCTCTCCCCCTCCCTCTCCCTCTCCCTCTCCCTCTGTCTGTGTGTGTGGGGTGGAGGTGGGGGGGTATGTGCAGGGGCTGGGGCAGTGGGGCTTTGGTTGACACTAGAGCAATAGCAGACTACGCACACACCTAAGCTCTCGTCTCTGGTGTGTCCAGAGACCCCCTGCCGAGAATGGTGTCAGTGAACGTGCGCAGGTGCCGTTGGCAAGGGGGACAGAGAGATGAGAAAAATCCCTCCATTCTTTCCACAATTTTGAATGGCTGCTGAGAGCTGATAGTTTTTTCAATCGTTACGAAAATCCATACCTGGGTGCAGCATAGTGT
Organism: Engraulis encrasicolus; assembly: GCF_034702125.1. Taxonomy (NCBI): domain Eukaryota; kingdom Metazoa; phylum Chordata; class Actinopteri; order Clupeiformes; family Engraulidae; genus Engraulis; species Engraulis encrasicolus. The sequence continues at coordinate 22,326,641 of NC_085872.1, read as the reverse complement.
GAAAATGACCTGTGTACCAATATTTTGAAAATTGGGAGTACGGTTCAAAAGCTACAGGCAAAAATGTAGCTAAAATTTTGACCTGCTGGTGGCGCTACAGAGTTTGAGCTGGGGATCTGATTTTTTTTGTGGTAGGTCATGGGATAGACTACCATGTGTGTACAAAATCCCTATCCAATTCGACAAACGGTTGCTGAGATATGACCTCACTTCCTGTTTTGCCACGTTTACGATAATTTTGATTGGCTCTCACGGCTAAACGATAAAAGATATCCAATATTCCTGAAGACCCCATATGTATCTCAGTCCAGAGATACTATATACCAAGGTTCGGGCGAGTTGGTCAAAAATTGCGGGAAAATTAACATTTTTATTGAATTTTACAAAATTCAAAATGGCGGGAAAACTATCCTGGCGGAAAATGACGTCATAGAGTGCGTTGGATTCGTCTTGGCCCAAGGATTCCAGGGATACCAAGTTTATGAAAATTGGCCAAGCGGTTCAAAAGTTACAAGCAGAAATGTACCTGCAACTTTGACCTGCTGGTGGCGCTAGAGCGTTGGGACTGGGGACCTATAAATTGCTGTGGGTAATGCTGAGCCGGGCCCGAATGTGTGTGCCGATTTACAGCATTTTCCTACGTACGGTTCTATGGGCTGCCATAGACTTGCAGAGGGAGAGGAATGGTGACTAGAGAATAATAATAATGAAGAAAACCTACTAACTCTATAGGGGCCTTCGCCAGCTTCGCTGCTTGGCCCCTAATAATAATATACAATAATAATAATTGGTTGGATTATTATTATTGTTGTTGTTGTTGTTGTTGTTGTTGTTGGTGGTGGTGGTGGTGGTGGTAGAAGTAGTAGTAGTAGTAGCCTAGTAGTAGTCATCATTGTTGTCGTCGTAGTAGTTTATTTCTTCTTTACATTGTGCAGTTTGCCACTACTACAGTGTGTGTGTGTGTGTGTGTGTATGTGTGTGTGTTCAGGCTGACTGAGAACCATGCCCGTTCCCCTAATCTCAGGGGCCAGGGGTGGGGCCAGGGGTGTCAAACTCAAATTGGCTGAAGGCCAAAATCATAATCTGGACCGAAGTCGCGGGCCGAACTCAATATTTATTTTAAAAAATGTACTACAAATGTGCATGGACACACACTCTTTTCCCATCATGTAGAGTATGGTAGTTCAAATGTGCCTGCACATATTTTGTTGCATATGAGTGTTAGCCGTTGCATTGGCCTGGGCCCACTGATATTCCTGTGGCACACCAAATTTCATGTTCAAGTAATCAATACACCATTAATGGTGTATGTGGGCCAAATGTAATACACATTTGAAATTATCTCGCGGGCTGAATCAAATGACTCTGCCGGACAGATTTTGGGCCCCCGGGCCTGAGTTTGACATCTCTGCTTTAGGCCTATATTTATGTATGACTGTCAGCAGAAATCATTGAATATTCTGTGAGATATTTTGGTTAGATGGCCTATTATCGTGAATCATGGCTGTAATGTTCCTTGTAATAGGCTAAACTTTAGGATGTTCTCTTTTTTAATGTCTCAATAAAATGATTGATATTGCATCCATAGCACTCACACATGCCAATGGGAGCCAGCCACACAGGCATCACTGTATTCTCACTTGTTTGCAATTTGCCTTGAAATCGAGAGAGCAGATCTGAGAGAGCCTGATGCAAACCCCCTGTAAGCCATTACAACAATATGAACAGGCTAACTGCAATCAAAAAGTCAATTAAATGATATTAACAACAGCAAGAAAGGCCCAAACAAAATTAGATGGACTGATTTCTGAAGTCTACTAAATGTAGGCCTATAGGCCTACTTATACAGCCTGCTTTTGTAAACCAGTCACAAATGCACTTAGAGGATTTTGCATCTGAAACTCAAAGTGTAGGCTAAATAAAGGCGTACTTGTAATTAATTGTAGCATTATTCAAAGTTTGAGTGCCCTATATATCACCTCAATAAGGACATGATATGGGCGGGCCATTGCGATGTGCCCGCCCACAACAATAGCTGAGCCACTGCTGTTGTATATGACTGACCCTACCGTTCACTGATGCCTATTTGCTGTGGTAGTGGAACAGCTCATCGGAACAGTGTTCTCAGTGCGGTGATCATGTTCTCAAAAGGATGCTCTTTCACCGTGCATGTGTGAATAGATCGGCTGTAACCAACTGCCAGTGTTACAGCTTGACTATTGCCGTTGGTTTCTTGACCGAGAGAATACGCTACCTCCTCTTTATTCCCCGTGGACTTTGCTGCAAAGCGACCGCATAGATACATAACAGAGGACTCGCGGAGCTTCTCCATAAGTACAACCAAAAAAAATATCACCGGCGCTTCTGCCGTGAGCCCCATTCATTCGAAACATGGCGAGCGACTCCCCGGCACGATGTCTGGATGATATAGACCTCACCGCGCTACGGGTAAGTTGACAATGTCCCTTGTTCAAAATCGCCAAGAGAAAGTGGTGCTGGACGCAAAACAGGTGGAGTAAAAACGATGCTTACCCGGTTGCATGATTTTCTTGATCGTGCTACCGAACTGTTCCTTTGTTGGGTAAAGCAGCGGATACAGTAGGCTACAGAATACGCGTCCCAAATCGCGCTCTCCTATATTTGGATTTTACCGCACTGTAGCCTATGATGAGTTAGCGTTTCGTACGCTACCAAAATGCACTTTACAACACATTATTAACGAACCGTGCTGTGATTTACAAACCATTCTCGGTCAGCGGAATAACATTCACAGTAGCAATACCGTTGTCTCTTATAGCTCCAACAGTAGAATCTAAGTGTTTCCATACAAAGTAACTGATATGCCTGCTCTCCATAAACATATTCCAATCCATAATGAATAACGGTTATGTATATGGACTGATTGGATAAATACAAACAATTATATTACATTTTTATTTAGACGGTTATTTTGTAAAATATTAACCATGTCAACCAGCAAACGAGCCCATTATTTGTCTTTCATCGCGTAAATCAAGGCTCTGCGCTCATTGCTGGACCCTATTCTTTTGTTCGCCTTGTGCCTTCAAAATCCCCCCTCGTAGCACGCTGGGCTGGCAAGCTAGGGCTGGGTAGGTGTAGCGCACATGACATGTAGTGTAGGCTATAGTGTTCATTGAATATGGTACACATCCCGTGTATGGTGTGAATGCGATTTTGATTAGTGTTATCAGTGCACTGGACAGTTAATGGCCATGCCAACCCGATTATTTTTTCGTTTGGGGACCTTTTGACTCTGGAATCGTGAAACGAGTCACAGGTGTATGGACTATGCTATATCTATACAGATGGAGCTCATTCAACAACACGTCAAAACATAGGGCCTACACACTACCTTGTGTGTATGGCTATTTCTTTTTTTTCTATAACGCGTTCACTCGTTTTGTCAGAGGTTGCTTTCTGTTATTTGTTACCCACTCATGTTCTGCTTGAACGCCATGGGAATAAAAACTGTTTCATGATATGGAGACGTTTTACAAGGATGCTATTTGATCAATTACGCACCAGTATCACTTAATGGCCATCACGAGTAGGAAACAGTTAGCCAATATGACTGTTATTGTGTCTACTTCAGTTTGGGTTCTAGTTTATTTTTCTCAAGAAGCGACACTGATGCGACGCACTACTCGCATACATTTTACGCTATCTCTGATTCTGCCTCGTAGGGCCTCAAATTGTATCCAAATCAGTTAAATGATCATGATAGGATTCTCCATTATTTAAAAAAAAGATTATTGTCTTTGTCGGTATGATTGCGTCACTGTACTGTACGTTTGCCCATTCATGCTGTTCACATTCCATGTGTTGTCAGTGATTCAGAACAGGTGATTGAACAGGTGATTGCGAGCGCCACTAATAACACAGAATTATTTTCTCGTGCATAAAGACCTTTTGTGGTTATTTCCGTTTTGTGATGTTGTAAATGACACTGTTAGCCCTGTAGTTGGTCACATCGTGCCCATTACAGTATGTGTAGGGACAGAAATGATCATTCCCCAAGAGGCCATGGCATTCAAGTGATTGACATAAATGACCCGCAATGTGCCAAGAATACACCATTAGAGCACCATTCACTACATCATTACATTAGCCCCACTAGCGGTCGGGGCCATGAGCACAAAGTGGGTTGTGTCCATGGAGTCATGTTGGTGATGATGCCAAAAACTCTAACACCCCATCCGCCATCTGTGTGTGGCTAAGCAGAATTGGAGACTCACCACACCAGGCCACATTAATCTAGGCCTCAATTGTCCAGTTTTGGTGAGTCTGCTCCCACTGCAGCCTCAACTCTGTGTTTCTCGGCTGACACAATTGTAACCCGACCCGTTGTGCTGTTGTATCCCATCAGCCTCGAGGATTTGCTCTGTGAACTCAAGAGATGCTTCTGTGCACACTGCAGCTCTGGAGTGATTATCTGCGTTCTTATAACCGTTTTGTCAGATTGATCCAGCCTTACTGATGTCTGGTGATCTACACACGCCCTCGCTCACTATCCATATACTTAGCTTGCTGCTGATTGGATTCTTTTGCGTCATTAACAAGTAGATTGTTTCCCCACATCGTCAAGACATAAGCAGTTGCAATATTCATATCAGCTCGTTTGGCCCCTTGCAGCAATAATGCTCAGATTAGTATTTATGAATGGCTCTGCCGTCATTTGGCTGGTTGGATGTTGTCTCAAATAAGCAGGTGTAGACTACTTGTGTATGCTCCATATGGTATGTGCATGTGGGTTAAGATTTTTGTATACCTGTATGGCTGGTCAGATTTTCACTTTCCCTTGCCCTTTGATGTCATGTCAGCATGAACCTAAAACAATCTATTTCCGTGTACCTGTTTTGAAATGCCCATGTAAAATTCTGCTGAAAAGCGTAAAGGGCGTGTTGTGTTGTGTTTTTTTTTGTGCATCATAAAAGCAGGTTCTTCCATGGAAGTCCTTTAAAGATAAAAAGGGAGGAGGAGGAGTTGGGTAAAACACTCACCGTTTCCTCATTACAGACCGGAGTGTTGTTGTGCACATGCACATGTGCATAGTCGTAGACATCAAGATAGGAGAAGTGGGTCATGAGTAAAGGAATTGCTTCCACAAGCAGGAGTTGGCAAGCTCATTGCAACATAGAGCATGCCCAGACCAGACGCACCATCTCCAGTCTAACTCTGAGCCATATAGCCAGTACAGGAACTACGGTTGCCCACATACAGTAAATGCAAGTCTGTGGCTTCTCGTCTTGTACAGTATTTCTTTGACTAAGGTGGAATTTCTTCAGGAAAATCAGGGCTGTTTTCTTTTTTTTAACAAGGCTTCACACCCATGGCAGTCTGGTTTCAGTTCAGCAGAGGAAATATACAAGGAAATGGAGCACTTAGGAAGTTTATTAAGATTTTCAGAGGATGACTACATGTAGGTTACATAGCGTTGTCACATTTGTCTGTGTATGGATCATTTGCTTGTTTTTCTATTCTATTCTATTCTATTCTATTCTATTCTATTCTATTCTATTCTATTCTATTCTATATGCTATTACCTGCTGATGGACAGTAACTTGAGCATAGAGTATTGCCAAGTGGTAGAGGGTGTAGAATGTGATGGCACTTTATTGGGTGGGCTGTAGGGTGATGTAGTGAGACGATGGAAGTATGCAGACAGACATGTTTTATATAAACAATAGGTGTACACATGACTATAAGGATCATACATGTAGTGCCCTTAAAATAAAACAATAATAATGCCCATTATTCAACATGTCATTTTGCTAGATAAAGTAAGCTTAAAATGAAGTAATCTAATTTTGTACCAGATAAAATACAATGCCAGCAGAGGCCATCTCGTGCAAATGTCATGGGCATGTTCGAAACACTATCCAAACACAAGTTGGTGAATAAAAAACTTGTGCAACATCTTTCACTTCTTGGTTAGGCTGTTGTGTTGTGTCTGGCTTCATGATGCTGGGGGTTGGGGTTGGGGCTGGGGCTGGGTTTGGGTTGGATAGGGGGGTTGCATGAACGGCTGGTTTCTAGCCTAGAGCACTAACTGTCCTCAATCCTCCCTCCTCTCCTCTCGTCTCTCTCTCTCTCTCTCCCCCTCTCTCTCTCTCTCTCTCTCTCTCTCTCTCCTCCCCCTCTCCCCGCTGTCACTGTGCCCCTTGGTCGACGCCCGCTGACCCACTTCCTGTCTGTGTTTGTGGAGCCAAGTGTGAGGAGGACCGCTGTTGGTGTTTCTTTGTTTGGCATCTTTCCCCCTCGTTTTCTTTAATCAATGAAACTGCAGCTCTACCTCAGAGCTAATAGCTGTCAAGGTCTGACAGGAGGTTGCAGCCTTTTTTGACTGCTGGGCTCGCTGAATATTATTTATTTCATTTATTTGTGGTGGTGGTGGGTATTTATAGTGAGATGTCAGCGTTTGTCCGGTGGTTATTTGTCAGCAGCTTAGTTCTGTGTGGCATATTTATGTGTTTGGAATAATGTCATCTGTTGAGCATTGTGTTAACGCCATTTTAATGACCCAGATTATGTTGTTGCTGAACTGTATCAGCGCTCTGTTATATCCCCCCAGTCTAGTTTTTCTTGCTCTTAATTAAGGAATTCCAGGCACATTGAGATGTGAAGTTATACACAGTTTTTGCAGCTACTACCAACACGAGTGTACAGTATGGTGGTTCAGACCAGTGTTTCTCAACAGGGGCACCCTGGGGTGCCGCGGGCCACCCTCAGGGGTGCCGCGGAAACGTGGCTTATAAATAAATTGTGTAATATAATACATATTAGTCTAAATTGATAAGTTAATGCTAGTCGGTGGAATCTTGCATCTGCCATTTACGCACAATAAAGTAAATATAGGTCGCCCCAGTCAGCTGCAATTTCAAACGTAGGTCGTGTGACGTCTCCAAATGTGTTACTTTTCTAAGCTTGTGTGGTATCGGATGCGATGCCATGTTACGGCTTGTTGGTTTGGGGTGCCTTGAAATTTTTCATGAATTGAAAGGGTGCCTCGCCTAAAAAAAGGTAGAGAAACACTGGTTCAGACCATTTATTCCATGCCATGCCATGTGGGCTAAGTGGCAGCTTTCATCCCCAGTCTCAATATGTCAATTTACTCATCGCACACACACACATCCATGCTCAGGGAAAGTTAGCACATCGTCTGCAAGCTGTCTAGCTGGCTGGAAGCAATGACATGGGGTTAAAAGCTGGTTCATCTGTGTCATGACCAAGGGGGGTCTGTGGTCTTTCTCATTTTCCATGATAAATCTCCCACATCTTTTTTCCAGGACAAACCACATTGGTGGTGGACTACTTCACTCATATCACGTGAGAGTCTAGCAACCTCCAGTCCATTCAGTACATCCACAATTAGTGTTGAATAAGGGGGGTGAAGTATACAGCAAGAGTCCTGAGTAACCCTGTGGTTTCAGGAAAGGTACAAAACGTATAGTGTCGCAGGGTTATGAGTGTGAGGGGGGCGGTTGGGTAATATCATGTGAGCACCAAGCAGTGCATCAGACAACACATGAGTGTGGTGAGCAGTGACTCACTATGGTGTCTACTGTCAGCATATTCTCTCTCTCTCTCTCTCTCTCTCTCTCTCTCTCTCTCTCTCTCTCTCTCTCTCTCTCTCTCTCTCTCTCTCTCTCTCTCTCTCTCTCTCTCTCTCTCTCTCTCTCTCTATGTAGAGAGAAGTACTTTCTGATGTTCAAAGATGACACCCAATAGACTATTAGGCATCAGCTTGTTGTCTCAAACAGTTGGAAATGCCATGGTTTGGTTTTATTGCAGAAATGGTTTTACCACTGTGGTCAAGCCCGTGAACAGCATGTGATCATAACTCATCTAATGTAGACTAAAATGCACTGTCAGTTTGTTTTTTTATCCAGCTGAGTCGACTAAACCGTGTTGCATTCTTTATAGGAAGAAAGTCAACAAACACACATTGATCTCTGCTTGCTTCAGCAAGTTAACAGTTCGTTGACCAAACCATTTTTTAGCAAGACCTAAATGTTAGTGTCAGATATGGTAGTAGAGGTGTCATTGAATCTGTTGAATAAGACTATGCTTTGGTTTTGGTCGTGACTGTGAATGAATAAGGGTCAGGGCTTGCTGATGGGGCTCGTCTGAGACAAGACCTCCTAGATATGTCTGCCCTCCCTCCCCATCCTCACCCTGCTGGAGAGCCCATCGAAGTGTCACTGGCATGATGCTGAGGTTTTTGAATGAACTCCCTGGCCTTTTTTTAAGTGACAGGGAACGACAGACAGACAGACAGACAGACAGACAGACAGACAGACAGACAGACAGACAGACAGACAGACAGACAGACAGACAGACAGACAGACAGACAGACAGACAGACAGACAGACAGACAGACAGACAGAGAAAGCACAAACAGATATCCAGCTATCTCTACCTTTTCCATGTCTTGCTTCCACTCTCTCCAGCATGATGGGTAACACACTTGTCCAAGGGGAGTCAAACGTGTCTGAAATACATCGGAAAGCATGTTCAGAACAAAACAGAAGAAACAGAAATGATGGGTGAAGGATATAGAAAAAAAAACGATAAGGAAAGGCGCTTGACAGGAATATGATGTACACAGAGGGCGCAACCTGCCTGTTTGCTGACTCTGCTGAACGCAAGGGGCGTGCTGTCGGACTGTCTCGTCAGAGACGGGGCATAGCGAGAAATGACAGGGGCAGTGCTGGACTAGGAGGAGGAGGAGGAGGAGGAGGAGGATTTGGGGTGGTGTGGAGGTGAAAGGAAATGAAGGTGCTTGACTTGTTGAAATAAGAAATGTCTGTTGTAGTAGGTTTTCTCTTCCTCCTTGAGGGTGATGCAAGAGATGGAAGTAGGAGGATGTGGGCATGCATGAGCAGGAGAGGACCTAATTTGCTCTAAAAAGAGGCCCACATGTAACACTCCTTCCATTTTGCTCAACAACCTGAAAGAAAAGAAAATTAGAGAGCAAATTGGGGAGCAGAAATTAGTCACTGCACATTATTCTAATGCTTCATATCACATAGTAGAAAAGTCAGATTATATCATGGTAGGTAGGTAGGTATAACCATGCCTGATTATCATCAACTTTCAAATCTCTTCGACACTTGGTCTGACCAAGAGCATAACAATTAAGGTTTCCCAAACAGCATGGTTAACCCACCTCCCTATGTTTGCTACTGGTTGACTGGTGTCCGACAAAGTAGGTGGAGTTCCCAATTTTTCGGGAGATGAGAAACGATATTTGTATTGCTCTTCGCCTGACTGGAAACAACGCAGAAGGTGTTGCATCACTAGGAGGGCGTGGCCTGGCTAGATATTAACATGCCTTGCGTATAGTTTGTCTTGTATTTCATAAATTGGACATTTGTGTTTGTGTTTTTGACTAAACATTGTTTGTCATGTAAGATACTGGACATTGGGTGGCGTATGTAAAGCATCACTGCACTCTGGTTGGGGAGAAACAAACGTAAAGGTCACATGGAGAATGTCAGCCTCTTGAAGGGCCAGCCATGTATTTCTTAGCCTTGGTGGAGGATGAACTCAGTTCAAATGCCTGCTGCTGTGTGCCCCCCTAATACTACAGTACTCCTCTAGACTATAGATGTATGTGTGTAAGCTACAGCAAGTAGTTTTTAGCCAGTTCTAACCAATCTCTACCCCCTCCCCCCCTCTCTCTCTCACACACATACACATTCTTCCAAGGTATATCCATGTGTTCAGGCATGGATTGTACTGTTACACATTTTTCCAAGGTATTCCCCCGGCAAACAGCTAATTGTATGTTCTCTTGAAATCAAATTAGGGGATTAAAGGATTAAACGATTCCATATGCTCACTACTCTCAGGAATTCTCAGGACATTTCCAGTGAAGTTGTTATCTCATAGAAAGTTTATGCACCAGTGAATCTTGTGAAAAACTGCCCAGACCTGTTTGGTTTGGCACTGAATCACTTCATCACCGACTGCAGGTGTATGATTTACCTTTCATCAGGTTGGAACACCTTTTTATCACCATTCCTTTCACTTAACGGTGAGACGCTGGCTCCACATTGGACTTTCCATTATAGTAACATATTAAAGGAACACTGTGCAGGAAATGGTCAAAAAGGGTACTGCAACTATGCTACTCATTGAAACTGGGCTGCCAATTGCCAAATTTGATCTTAACATGAACGTTTTCTAAGTAATGAACAAATATTTTCTAGAATGGTCCAAGTAGAGTCATTTTGGCTGCTAAAAATGGCTATTTTTGGAAATTCAAAATGGCGGACCATGGAGAAGATCCCCCTTTTCATGTATGAAAAGTGCAATTTTCCCAGTCATAATGAATACTTAGAATTTAATGGTGGTGGTAAGTATTCATGAATAAGGTAACATTAGTGAATGGGCAGCATGAATTCTGGAAATAAACAACTAAAAATCTTACACAGTGTCCCTTTAACCATGTTATGTTCTGTCTTCTTTTTCAGGACCCTGCCGGGATATTCGAGCTGGTGGAACTGGTGGGCAATGGCACATACGGACAAGTGTACAAGGTAGAAAACCTTTCATATGCTTACACATGCACTTGAGCTGCGTCCACGTACAAAACAACCCTCATCCCCACTTACAGCGCGCTATTAGTCAGTAGAATTTGTATGTGTTCCAGCGATGCAACGCTCAATGTTCTTTTTCAAAACGTTCCTCGAGTAGCCGAGGAGTGAGCAGCAGTGTTTGTGGACGTAGCTTCCGTTCAACACATCAACAGTCCATCTTAGTGGGTATGGGTTAATGGGTTAAACATTTTAGGTGCCAAAGCATGGCCTTTCACTCCTGATGATGATCCTGCTGCTTTTATTCCACCCATGAATGTTTTAATCTTTGCCCTCTAATATACCAATAGATGGGGGTCTGTATGCCCTCAGTCACTTTCCCATTCAGATACTTCTCTCTCTATACATCATTCCCTGCTTGAAAGGGGATAAAAAGGACAACTGTGCCAAAAATGTAAACCCTCTCGGCCTGTTATTATGTCAAGTCCGTGTAACTACCTTTTGGGCTCTTGTAAAGCCGGCACATCAGACATCCCATCCTAAATTGATGTAATGCAGCGAGACCTCGTTACATTTTTTATGTCTTGGTCTGAAGAAAAAAAACCTCTAAGAAATCGTGAATTTGCTCTCTGCCGCCGCCAAAAAGGGAGGGGGCACGAGAGTGGAGCCGGAGACCTTTTGGTAATGGCCCTGTGATTAAAATCAGGCCAGTGTCTGTTAGCGCGCCAGACACCATGAGAGTGGTGAGGAGGATCAGTGGAAGCAGCTCTTCTGCTGATAGAGAGCTAAATAATTCAGTAAGGCAAATGTACAATGAGGGGAGGGGAGGGGAGGGGAGGTGTGCACTTCTCTCTCCATTCCATTCCTCTCTCCTCTATCTCTCTTTCTCCCCACATCTCTCTCTCTCTCTCTCTCTCTCTCTCTCTCTCTCTCTCTCTCTCTCTCTCTCTCTCTCTCTCTCTCTCTCTCTCTCTCTCTCTCTCTCTCGCTCTCTCGCTCTCTCTCTCCTCTGCTTCTCCGAGGACTGTAAAGCTGCTTTGGCTCCTTTCCTCTGAGAGGGGGGTCACATGAGTGGCCATGGGCTGGCTGGTGCTGGGAGAAGGGGCGTGAAATGAGCCCAGCTGAGCTGCCCACTCCCCAGGAGTCTCGACTCTCCCACGCAGCCGCATTACTGTAGGCTTCCCACACACAGCTCCCCTTGGTCCTCCGCTCCGTGCAGTACAGCTCATCTGGTCCCGGACCCCCACACAGCTCCCGTGCTCTCCCACGTAGCTTCCCTTGCTTCCCCGAGCAGGGGATCTGGACCAGGCAAATGTAAGCCCCCAAGAACTTGGGAGTAACTTCCTACTTGCCCTGCCCAGGGGTATTGCTGGCGCATCCATCCACAACCAAGGTCATGGTCTCCAACTAAAAGGCTATCGCACAAGACAGTCTGTCCAGTCCATGCAGGGAGTAATCTTTCTCACTTCCATATCCTTGAGGCTGTAGCAAACAGTCCAAACAGGAGAGGAAGTAAGCATAACATCTGCGCTCCAGGGCAGCTGCTCGCCTCTATTCTCCCATGATGTGGCCTAGAATGAGCCAGGTCTCCTGACCGTGGACACTGTAAAATGATTGGGGGGAAAAGAGTAGGAGGGGGTATTGTTCATTGCTTTAACTATAATAGTTTTTTCCTCGTTTCTTTTGTTTGGGTCTCTCTCTCTCTCTCCCTCTCCCTCTCCCTCTCTCTCTCTCTCTCTCTCTCTCTCTCTCTCTCTCTCTCTCTCTCTTTCTCTCTTTCTCTCTCTCTTTCTCTCTTTCTCTCTTTCTCTCTCTCTCTCTCTCTCTCTCCCTCTCTCTCTCTCTCTCTCTCTCTCTCTCTCTCTCTCTCTCTGCGTTGCCGGAAAATTGGCTGTTAGCCTCAGCCTGAACTGGAAGTTGCGCTTCCTCTTCCTCCACCTGTTTATGTAGTGCTGCACCTCTCCCTTGTTTGTGCAGTACAGTAAGTGTCTGAATTATAAGCGTCTTTAGTGTGATGAATGGCGCGAAAAAGAAAAAGGGAATAACATACTTCCCTGGCTTTACATTCATGGCTGAGTTGCCGTGGAGAAGATTTATGCAGGAGGCGTTAGCAGAGCTTCGCTTTAGCGGCAAGACTGGCTGGCTTCTCGCGATGGTACAGAGTGGTACTCCGACTCATTCAATCCCCTTAAATAACCCTGGAGAAGTCGCTCCACTGTTATTCTGTTTTTGAAGCCTGGGGGGGAGAGAAGCAATATTTGTGTTCTCAGCGCCCAGTTTTTCATTTGCCACTGCGAGACTGTGAGGGCGCTTACTGTGTAGTTAGCTCAAATACAGTCGGTTTCCTTACACAGCATTCAGAGCTTGTTTTTGTCTTGTGTGTCTCTAGCTCTGTGCTTTATTCAGCCACCACACATACCACCGAGAGAGGGGGGGGGGGATGGGGGGGAATCAGGTCACAGGAACTGATTAGGGTCACGTCCTGTACTGAGGCTGCTATTGTTTTAGGTGTGTGTGGGTTGTGCATACGTCGTCTGATGTGTCGTAGTGCGGGTTTGAATGCTGTGTACACTATTACACATATCCAGTGTTCTGTATCCATTTTTTGTGTGATTGAGTGTTTGATGATTGAATTGCAGAAGTGTGGACGGTGTGTGTGTGCACGTTTCTGTGTGCGCGTGCGTGCATGGGTGTATGTGTGACTGTTTGCTTCTTTGCTGCATGTCATAATGGCACCTGGTGCATTCTCAGTGGCCACTCCAACCGACTTGCGTATATGGCCATATTTCCAGGGCCGGCCTGGCCCACACTTCCAATTTTCTCCTTGACTGGAGAGGTGCAGTGAGCAGGAGGAGGGAGAGGCTGGAGCAGCTCTCATCTCCCTGGGATGAGGATGTCCCCATGGCCTGAGTGCTGCTCCTGCAGAGCTGAGAGCTGTAGAGAGGACCAGGGCCTTCAAATGGCCCCCTCTCAGCTCTCTGCTCTCAGCTCTCAGCTCAGCCCTGCACACACTGGAAGGATACATGGGCCATACAGTACACACTGCCCACTACCACTCCTTTAATTAAAGGATGGATCCTATGCCATGGGAGACATATGTAGCATTTGGAGCTGTAACGGTATTCTATCGAATCGAGCAATCGTGATGCGCAGTTATGATACTGTATTGTGATGCAAGTATTTTGATACGCCCTTTCAAAGTTCTGTTACCCCTCAGTCCAGGAAGCAACCACATGATATCTGCCTGTAAATGATCAGCAAAACGATCATCAATCGTGAGTTGAGTGTATCGTTACAGCCCTAATAGCATTACACTTATCGCTTTTTAATATCCATTACAAAAACTTGCATAGACACACACTTGCACAGTTAGGTTTGGTTATGTTTATTAAAATGTTTTGTCTGTAACCACACCTGCAGTATGCAGGAATGTAATGTTGTGGCCTCAAGAGCTATGGTGAAGTAGCCTGGGAACTCCCATACTGCCTTTAGTTCTATACAATCGTTTCGATCTGAAATACTAATCTCACTTGTGATTAGGTCTGGTGTTAACCAGGCAACATGGTGAAGTACTCCAGTCAGAAATGTTGAATTTGTTTCTGTCTGCTGTGCAGTTCTTCACTGGTTTCAGATCTACAATAGTCTGTGACACAGGAGGTTGTAGTGCTAATAATCATCTCACAACCTCCGGGTTTGCCATGCACTGCTATCATATCCCATCCTTTGATGATTTCTCACAGCTGTATCCCCTGAGATGTACTTGCATCACACTCGTTTTTTTTTTCTTTTTAGTTTTGCGGTACACACTCCCAAAAGACAAAAATTGGGTCATTGCTATTTTGGTTTTACTCACAGTTACAGTATTACCAAGCTCATAACCCACACCGGTAGAGGGTCCAATAGTGTAATGACTGACTGGATCATGTGCAAGCAGGGCTCAAAATTAATATTTTTCATCACCAGCCAAAATGACTATTACGTAGATGCTAATTTAGCCAAACACACAGTCACTAATGGGTCACAGTGGCTAGTAAGTTGGTCTTTTCTACTAGCCAAACTGAAATTTCACCAGCATTTGGCCAGTTGGCTTGTGTTAATTTAGAGCCCTGTGTGCGAGTAAGGGATGTTGACCGGTAGCCGTTTAGCTGATAGTCGACCGGATCAACGGTAACCGGTTAACATTTTCTTCCACTGGTTAATGAGGCTCAGTTTTTTACATTTTCGCCATCCCTAGTGCAAATATTTCTCACGTCTCAGCACAAATGCAGCTCTCTGCCGAGCCGTAGATTAGGAACATATACAGGGTGGCATGCTTTTTGTCGAGTAATTCTCTCGGACTGGCAGACTTAAGAAGAAGGATCGAATTGTTTGCTGTGAAAGTGTAAGCTCTTAGCCATAGCTTGAGCCTTCTGGGAAGTGTAATATAGCCTAAATTCTACTACTTAATTAATTAAAGGCTGAGTCGATAGTGAGCTAGTGGCATTTAGTATTAATGAAGCACATGCCATTTCAAGTCACATATTTAGGATTTCATTGGGATAAAGCAGAGAAAGACATTTTGTTCTACACCAGGATTTTTCGACATCATGTTCGTCCATGAATTTCCAAGCGTAGAGCTGTTTTAATTTCATTATGGTCATCAAATCTGACCTATGACTGTAGACATGCTGCTGCATACTGACCTTTTGCTGTACTGTATGCATGAAGCTCTGTCTTTGTTTCGATGTGCTGATGCACCAGCAACCGTTTCACTATTAATCCTGTGGCGCTCACCTTTACATCGTATGTCCTTTCTACTGTTGACCAGATACTCAACTAATAATGCATATTAAAGGGGTATGCCACTATTTTGGGGCTTAATACAGTTAAAATCGTTGGCTGGGGTTTATAAAGGTGGTAAAGTGTCTTATTTTTCATATTAAGCGTCGTCTTGCTTTAAGACAAGTTAAAAGAGAGAATATGTCGCTAAGCTAGTGAAAGTCAATGTATCCGTGTAGCATTGTAGCATGCTACACGGATCCATTGACTTTCACTAGCTTAGCGACATATTCCCTCTTTTAACTTGTCTGAAAGCAAGACAACGTCCAACATGAAAAATAAGACACTTTACCACCTTTATAAACCCAGGCTAATGATTTTAATCGTATTAAGCCCCAAAATAGTGGCATAGACCTTTAACTCTTGCACTGGTGGTCCTGCTGTGACCTAACGGTAGGGCACTGGGTTACTACGCTGACGACCTGGGTTTGATTCCGGCCCGGCTCATTTGCCGATCCTTCCCAGTCTCTCTCTCCCCACTCATTTCCTATCTCTCCTCCACTGTCCTGTCAGAAATAAAGGCAAAAAAGCCCTTAAAAAAACCTCTTGCGCTGGCTGTACCAAATGGCATGATGCTTGAATGTAGTCTAGAAGTCTAGAATTTCGATCTCACTGATGTTGCTTGCTGTAGGCATCTGCAGCGAGACCTGCATCTCTTGCCCAGCCAGAGGCCACGGTCTGCAATGGGGGAACTGAATGGAAGGCAGCCTACGGATAAATTCTCTCTTTTCATCTGTAAACTTTTATGTCCTCAGAAAAATAGACCTGACCTCTTTTTGCTCCTTCAAGTTCGCTACAGACAGTGTCAGAATGTCTGCCCCCCGCCCCCTCTGCCCCCCGCCCCCTCTGCCTCCCGCCCCCTCTGCCCCCCGCCCCCTCCCTCCCCTCTCCTGCCCGGTGTGACCTGCGCTTTCACAAACAGTTTGAAGTGAACCCCAGTAACCGCCAGCTGTAGTCGCACAGCAAGCAGGAAGTGGTTTTGGCGGAAAGAGTGTATGCTGTATGCTTTTTATGTTTATGCTTTTTAAATGACATTGACCCATTTTGGTCCATGCTTCAGCGCAGTGAATGCACCTCTATTGGTTGCCAGTAAATGAGACGCGCTTGTATTTTTTCCCTGAAACTCTGACTACGGTCTTTCATGACAATGTCAAACACTGAATCCTGTCTGTCCACCTCCTTCATCCTTGACGATCGCCTCCTCCCCCATCAACTCACATGTCTTGTTCTCCTCTTCCTCATCTTTATCCCACATGAACCCTTTGGCTGGCTTGTCACCGCATGTCATCTCTCGGTTCACCCCATCATGTCACAAGCAGCGACAGAGATTCTTAAAGTATACTCTCTACTCTCTCTGGCAGCGACATCCAAGACAACAGTGGCGTGCACAGACATTTTGCGGGGCAGGTGCTGAAGTGGGGGGGGGTGTTGGGGACATGTGGAACTTCCAGCTGCCTTAATAGAGGCTATTGAATTGAAACATTATTGTAACATGCTTTTGATAGTGCCACATTTGGAAATTATCATGTCAACATGAACCAAAGTAAATTTTTGACAAAAAACTTTCAAAAATGGCACTTTTTGTCCTGTAGGGCAAAGAGGCAGGTGCTTTAGCACCACCTTGTCCCTATCTGTGCACCCTTATGCTAGACAACCTTCCCTAACAAGAGCAGAGAGCGCAGCTAACCATTAACGTCCGATCTGTCACCCTAATCTATGAGAGGAGAAGGAGTAATGAGCCAGTGGCTGCAAAAAAGGGTTTTTTGGAGATCTTGCCCTGTTAAGTATGACTCTGCCGGAGATATACATGTATCTCCTTAAAATCTCTGGAGGAGGCTGTTGGAGATAAGAACACCTTTTTTATAGCCCTGTCTTCCCACACACGGCACGATATTTGGGGCCTTTTTTGCCCTCACCACTGGCCCTGTTCCTCAGTGTGTTCTTTTTTTGGACTCGTCTCGCATGGGATGGGAGGGCATTCTCAAAAAGTATCGCTGCCCCATTACTCTGGGTTTTTGTTATGATCTGTTTTCAGCTACAGTAATACTGCAGCATTGGGAAGCCATAGGAACATTTTTTTAGTATGGCTGGTTGTGGTCCCAGACTGAACAGGTCTTCAGCAAAAGGTGTCTGGGAGTTGGAGGGTGAATAGTACAGGTGGGGACAGGCACTCTGCTGCATGTTTATATTTATTGGATGGGGCTGGTATGTGGAGTTGGCCTTCAGCAGTGTTGACACACATGCACGCGCGCACACACACACACACACAGGTGCTGAAGCAATAAGCTAGTTTAATTTGGCTTGACAGACCCAAGGGACATGCGGGAAAGTTGGAGAGGTGCTCCAATGTCTTCAGGTCATTGTGTTGTGGCCTTTACAGACTTAAGGCTGTCTATCACTTCCACTACCCTTCCTCTGTTGGGGACAAATGATGATGACATTGGAACTCCTCCCTTGTTCTCTCGAGGATCTTACCAAGATCCATTGACTAGCAAGTGACAGAATAGGTAATAGATTGCTATACGTAGCAGTGGACTTCAGGGAGAACTGAGGATTCGTGAGAGGTCTGCAGTTGACAAAACAGCTTTGGCTCCTGTAGTGCATTTCTCGAAACCATGGTTTCTAACCATGTTAGCTACTTTGTTGTTTGCAATGCAATTTCCCATTGACAACCACCCAAGTGGCTAACTCGCTAACAACTACGCTTTCGAGAAACCCACACCAGGATAGTGACGATGAGACTTCGGGGTTTTCGGGGATGTTTGTAAATTAACTTGTTGAAATGTGCCTGTGGAGTGTTAGGAGGAGGAGGAGGAAGCCAGAAACGGCGACATCTGGCTCAGAGAGTGATTCTTTGCCGATGGAGCGGCCTCCAGACAGCTGGGATGATAAACGCCGTGTTTTGAAGGAAGTCACACTCAAGGAGGGAAATTGAAATAGCTGATGTTGTGCCAAGCCCACTTATGAAAGGCACAAGTGATTGTGCGTAATTTTAGACTGGCTTGAAGGCACGTACTCATTAAGAAGTGATGACATAGCAGTCTTTACTAGGGTTGTCTTGTCTATACATGTTCTGTTTGTTAAATCAGTGTTCCCAGGACTTGTATTAAATCAAATTTAGTACAAGTACAATTACAAGTGTGTGTGTTACTGAGACTGTTCTCACAGTCTCAAACTGCTTTCCAATTATTTTTGGGCTGTTGTTCAACTGGTCATCTCTTCTGATGTTAGTAATTTCTGAAGTCTGTCTGTCTGTCTGTCTGTCTGTCTGTCTGTTATCTATCTATCTATCTATCTATCTATCTATCTATCTATCTATCTATCTATCTATCTATCTATCTATCTATCTATCTATCTATCTATCTATCTATCTATCTATCTATCTATCTATCTATCTATCTATCTATCTATCTATCTATCTATCTAGTAACTGTACATGATGAAATATTGCCTATATATATAGCCATTTAGAGGAGCTACTAGTTCTGAATATAGAAAACATTGCCAGCTCTAAATAATTTAGTACCCCTTTTCCATGGCCTTGAATATTTAAAGGCAGAGATTCTGGCTTTTCTTTTCAAGACACGCGGCATGTATAAACGCTGGCTGGGCCCTCCAGTCGAAGGCTCCTCCAGTGACTTATACACGTGCCCAGGGCCGGATTAATGCACAAGCTAGATATGGCTGCAGCCTAGGGGCCCCCACCTGCCAGGGGCCCCTGATTGCCCAAAAGTGAAAAAATACAGAATTGTGACAAGATGCAAGATTGAAAAATCGATTCACCATGTTGAGAACAGTTGGCAGACAGGCTATCCTCAATTTCTAGCACGTAATTATGACACAGTCAATGTAAATTTGTCGTGAAATTTGCTTTACGGGGTGGCCCACAGCAACCTGTAGCCTAGGGGGCCCAGGCCGTCTAAATCCGGCCCTGCACGTGCCATTCAAATTTAATGAAGAGGGATCTTCAGGGGAGAGCTGTAGCAGCGGGAACGTCGATCATAACCGTCTCTCATTCGAGGCACATGGTCGGTCATGAGACTGCGTTCGTGCTATGCGTGTGTGTGTGTGTGTGTGTGTGTGTGTGTGTGTGTGTGTGTGTGTGCGTGTGTGTGCGTGTGTGTGCGTGTGTGTGCGTGCGTGCGTGCGTGCGTGCGTGCGTGCGTGCGTGCGTGCGTGCGTGCGTGCGTGCGTGAGCAGCCCCGCCGACAGGGGGGGACTAAAGGGCTTTTTGTCCCGGGCCCTGGGAATTCTGGAATAGAGGGGGGCCCATAACTGGGCCCCCATGACGTTGGGCTCAATTATGATACGTTCACTTCAAAATGTGTTGTTTTTTAGGATAGAAAAGTGCTTTATTTGCATTCAAACAATTACTTATAGATGTTTGTCTTCATTGCCCTTGAAAAAACGGCCAATAACCCCCTATCACCCCTAGAACTATTCCAAAATGGATTGGTCTTTCTAGAAAAAAAGACGACAGCATTCGATAAGTGGTCAGTGTGCGCGAGCCAGTTAGTAAACATGCACAAGTCAG
The DNA here is from genome assembly GCF_034702125.1 of Engraulis encrasicolus. Classification (NCBI taxonomy): domain Eukaryota; kingdom Metazoa; phylum Chordata; class Actinopteri; order Clupeiformes; family Engraulidae; genus Engraulis; species Engraulis encrasicolus. The sequence continues at coordinate 22,306,727 of NC_085872.1, read as the reverse complement.
GAGCGCAGAAAAAGAAGGACAACGAAAAAGAGAGGAAGAAGCCAAAAGGCTGAGGGGTTCTCTGGCTAAATATTTCAGGAAAGACTGGAATGATGTAGCAGGCACCAGTAAAAGCAGCTGTGCAGCAGATCCAGGTAAGACACGGCAAACTTTTTCCAGCCCCGTCGTCAAGTAGCCTAACATTGGCACAGGCCGTGAGCAAGTCACACGGGATTCAGTATCAGAGAGACAGGGGGTATCGAATAATTTGATTACCACAACGGCTTAATAACAATGTGTTTCATGCGCCTATGTAATTGAATCTATGAATATGCGCATTACTCTGCAATTATGTGTCCAAATCAAAAGTTTCAGGCAGGCACGCGCACGCCAATCAGGCTGAATTGATATGAGAATCATCCCCGGTCAGCTGAATTACAGCCAGTGTAACTCGACTCTGGTTTAAACTTATTTGGTTTAAAATAAGCCAGTGGCATGTCAACGTGTGAAATTGACATTTAGATTGCCTAGAATTGAATGTAACGAATGGGTTATAACGGTGTCGTTTTTGGGGTAACCTGTAACTTTCGGTTCTGATTGCGGTGAACTTGACCCTGAATGTGCTCCGCCTTGTTCCCCTCTCTTGAAGTTCAGCGGACATAGGCTACACGCGTCCTTGACATGATTCCCCTTGGTCAAGTGAAAATGGTCGATGTGATGAAAAATGTGCTATTCATGAGCTTAAGTAATACAATAGCGTGGATTTTATTGTGATAGCATTTTGAAAACCATAACTCCACTCAGTCCATATCCGTAAGGTTGTAAATAAGTTTTTGTTTATCCGTTATAAATGGGCTTGTCATCCCGACGTGGTGTGTTTTGGAGCTGCACAAGGGAATTACGTGGTTGTGGTTGGGCGTTTGACTATTTTCTGTAGGGACCGTCAGGGATGAGGGGGTGGGGGGCTTTTTTGGTGTTGGGAGGGGGGGCCCATTGAGAAAATTTTGTCCCGGGCCCAGCCAAACCTGTCAGCGGCCCTGTGTGTGAGCATTAGATGCGACATCCACCTTGGCGTCACCAGAGAGGCAGGACCTCGGCTAAGAGCGAGTTTAAGGACCATCCTGATGGAAAGCCGTGCCCACTTCATTTGAAACACTTGCTTGTAATGAGAGCAGAGGCGATGACCCTCTAAACCAGGCCACTCACTACAGGTGACGGATGACAAACACACACTGATACAGACACACACAGACATGCACGTACGTACACACTAGGGCTGCACGATATATCGAAAATATATTGAAATCGCGATATCAAGAGCTGATATGCGAATCGCGAAAATGACTGACTTAATTAAAACATTTTCTGTGCTGTCCAATTACTAGCTGAATATCATCAGATGCACAAGAAGCCCACCACGAACACAGCTGCACCCTCCACGCAGAAAGACAAATTAGAAAAGAAAAAAAAAAACACTCGGCTATATTTCTAAATATCGTTTAAATATTGTTATCAAGGCATTACATGCTGTTATCAAGTACCGATTTTTTTCTGATATCGTGCAGCCCTAGTACACACACACACACACTCACACACACACACACACACACACACACACACACACACACACACACACAGAAGCACAACACACTTATAATCATACACACACACACACACACACCCTTTCTCAACCACTTTCCTTTAGCAGCAGCTTTCTTGCTTTTGCAAAAGCCTGCGTCTCACTTGGACCCATGCAGTAAGGGTGAAGCGTGAGCGTCATTTTTGTAAATGGGCCCCATTTTGCAGGGGTCAGCACTGGCACGTCTGGCTCATTGCACTGGAGAGAGCAGTATGTAATGACATGGAGCTGACACAGTGCCACACATTGTTCCTCGAACTTCTCAGACGTCCATCGGGACAGCCAGCAGCATTTTAAGTCAGTCTGTGCGTAGACACATCAAGACAACTTCCCCATTTTTGCTTTCTCCCTCAGTAACATCTTTCACGGTTATTTAACACACCATGTGTTTTTGGAGCGGTACGCTTCTCGAAATCGAAACTGACCAGCGTTCCTCTTTATTGTGGTACATTGCAAAATGCAGCGATTTATGTGAATAGAGATGCACGCTGTACAGCACACGCATACTTGAAATGTGGGACACGTAAACAAGCGTGTCTGCCTGAGGCCAGTGTCCCCCACCGGCGCCTTCCACATGGTAGCATGGTTCCATTATTTAAGTCAGGCTACCAGCACAGGCTACCAGCAGATTAAAGCTGTTTGAGTTGTGATGGTAATCTCTTCCCAAAATACTCATGTGGGTCAGTATTTGTTTGGGAACGGTGGACTCAAGGACAGCCGTTACATCCTCCATGTGTCAAATGAGCCTTCTGCGTGCATGGGAGTTGTGTGTACTGTATGTGTGCGCCTGTGTGTCTGTCACGTGACGTGTCCCATAGTTGTGCCTTTCAGAATGTTGGCAGCTCCTTCCCTCCAAGGGTCCAAGGGTCTCTGGCTCTTCTCAAAGACGTTGAAGAGAGAGGGGAGCCACACAGTCAGTTCCAGTTCTAGAATAGAACAGAGCTATTGTGTCTCTCCACAACAGCAGTAGTCTTCCCCAGACTCTGGGCCTTCAGAAGCTTATCAAATGGAGAAAAGGGAAAGTTTATTTTCTATGCACAACTGTAATGGGTAATGCTCTCTCTCTCTCTCTCTCTCTCTCTCTCTCTCTCTCTCTCTCTCTCTCTCTCTCTCTCTCTCTCTCTCTCTCTCTCTCTCTCTCTCTCTCTCTCTCTCTCTCTCTCTCTCATATCTAGTAAATGATTGGTCTATAATATGCGTTCTAAATCAGCATTGTGTGGTGTAGTATTTTTTTTATGATCAGCAGACTTTGGTATAAGGAAGGTCCCTCCTCCATTTTTCATTCGGTATTCATACTGAATTGTTTTTGTAGAACATGCAGTGCACATTGCTATACGGAGTGAAGTTTTTTGTATTGTGAAGGAAGTTGGAGAGATCTGTTCAGTTCTTCAAATATGGGATTAATGTGTTATGGACACAGTGGCGGAACTCTTGGACATTTAAATAATTAATCCTTCATTACTGCAAATGAGTCATCAATTTGTCCCTTGAATGGTTGATTACAGCCTTATTCATCCTCATTCGTTAACATGTGGCCCACTTTTAAGAATGGATAGAGGCAGCACCCATTATGTAATGCCTTGCATTGTATTAAAGGGACACTGTGCAGGAAATGGTCAAAAAAGGTACTGCAACTATGCTGCTCTTTGAAACTGGGATGCCTATTGCCAAATTTGATCTTTACATGAAAGTGTACTAAGTAATAAACAAATATTTTATAGTATGGTCCAAGTAGAGTCATTTTTGCAGCTAAAAAATGCTATTTTTGGAAGTTCAAAATGGCAGACCATGGAGAAGATCCCCCTTTTCATGTATGAAAAGTGCAATTTATCCAGTTTTCATGAATACTTAGAATTTGATGGTGGTGGTAAGTCTTCATGAAAAAGGTAACATTAGTGAAAGGGCAGCATGAATTCTGGAAATAAACAACTAAAAATCTCACACAGTGTGCCTTTAACATAAAGGCATAAATATGAATGAATCTTATTCAACATAACTCTTAAGTTAAAAAAAGTGTTGCAATATGTAATATAATCATTGACACTGTCAATGAATATAATAGACCACAACATACACCTAGATGCATTCTGAATAAAGCAATTGTGGTCTTAAGGATAAATCTAAAGGCTGAGGTGAATGAGAGGAGTTCACATGCACAGGATTTCTTTTTAGACAGAATGAAGAGTAACAATGTAGGTACCACAGAAAAGCAGAATTCTTAAAAAAAAAAAAAAAAAAAAAGTGAAATGCATTTTCCCCAAAACAATGGATATGATTTGGTTGACCCCAGTGGCGCCCACACAGTAGGTAGTAAATAAAACGCTGATTGCAGACAGTCAGAGGGGGGGCAAGGGAGACGCCATATCTTATCATCCATCACATTCCCTTGATCCTCTCACACAGGGAAAGAATGAAGAGAGACATTTTTCTTGGCCTTCTCTCAGGGTCAACATCAACGAACGAGGGATGTTTTTGAGGCAGAGGATTTTTTTGGGGTTGTGTGGCTTGCACTCCTTTCGCCCTCCCACTCTCTCTCTTGTCAAAAGCTGAGGCATCGCTTGAGTGAAGACCCTCTGTGAACCTCTCCCAACAGCAGGGCCGGATTAAGATGACCTGGGGCCCCTAGGCTACAAGCTGATGTGGGGCCCCCCAGAAAGCGAAATCCACGACAAATTTACGTAGACAGTGTCATAATTACGTGCTAGGAATTAAGGATAACATGTCTACCAACTGCACTCAACATGACCGATGAATTTTTCAATATTGCATCTTGTCACAATTCTGCAATTTTTCACTTTTGACCAATCTGGGCCCCCCTGGCAGGTGGGGGCCACTAGGCTGCAGCCATATCTAGCCTGTGCATTAATCCGGCCCTGCCCATCAGTGTTGGACTGGCAGCAGCCCCCTCTGTTTGTTATTCTACACGACTGAGCTGCAAGTGTAGCTTAAGGAAATGGGCCCCACAGTGGGGGGGTGGGGGGGCGGGGGGGGGGGGGGGTTGGACAGCAGTATAGGGCGGGCTGCTGTTGGATATGCCAGTCACGGCAGCCGAGGCATGAGGGTCTCTGGGTCCCTGGCACCACAGTGTGGGAGGAGTGTGTGTGTGTGTCTGTGTGTCAATGTGTGTGTGTGCGCGTGAATACGTGTGTGCATGTGTGTCTGTGTCTGTGTGTGCGCGTGTGTGTGTGTGCGTGCGTGCGCGCGCGTGTGTGTGTGCGCACGCACGTGTGTGTGTGAAGGGAGGACATACCTGCCTGCCTGAGGGAGCCCAGTGGAACTGCCTTATGAAACTGTGCAGATGAATTTGGCAATGATTGTCTCACCCATGGACTTATAGTGTGTGTTAGGCTTGCAGCAAGTTTCTCTTGTCTCACGGCAGAGATGATTCCTGTCTTCATTCCAGAGATGCCTAGATAACGAGCGTGAGGTTTTTGTGGGTCTTCTGTGTTACCTCCTAGGTTTCGCACAAAATATGACCCATCAGAGCATGACTGTTATATTAGGAGAGTTGTTGCCATTTAGCAGACATGTCATCAGAGAGGGTAGATGGGTCATTTCACGTGAAATCAGACACTTTGGGACCCGACCGACACAGATTTCAATCATACTTGCTGTGCCTGTTTAGTAGCAAGGTAGCACCCCAGAACTGCATTTGTGTGAATCTGACACCATTATTAAGGGAGAAACAGACTAGCAAAGGTTTACATATGAGGGTAGGACACTATGCATCCAGCCTTGATTATATCAGTCAGTGTAAGTCACAAAAGGATGTCTGAGGTGTTGTTTGAAAGCTCTTTTCTGGCTCATTTCAGAGACCCAGATAAGAGAGAGGTTCCACTGGCCCATTGTTTCCGGGTTCTACTGTCGCAAGGGGGAGGGGGGGGGGACATTATCATCCGACTTCAATTTGTTGAGGTGGGAGGAGTGCGAGTCACCCCGACTTCGCTAGTTGGATGTTCCACTTCGACAGGCGTTCCAGAGCATTTTTCGTAGTAGGAGGTTGGATAAGTGCGATCTCCTACTAGGATGGTTTGGGACTGGAGTGCACCATAAGGACTGTTGTATTCATTCTAGGAGCATTATGACACGTCCCGTTAGGCAGACCGGAACCAGAGATTCTTTAAGTATATATCTCTACTCTCTCTGCCGGAACCTGGTCACGTTACGATAGAACCTATTATGTTGCCATATCTCTATATACTTAAAGAATCTCTGATGCTGATATTAGCTATGAATAGCCTGGGAAATCCCATGCTGCTTTGCGCCATCGTTCCGAAGACACTCGTCCTCTCACTTGTGATTAGGTGTGGTGGTAACCAGGCAAATTTATGGATGTTATTAAATAGAATATTAACCATAGTTAATGTTGCACAGTTTGGGTTTAAAATGCAACACTTCGCACTGTTACCTCATGTAGCAATAGTTTTTTGATTTACAGTCTTATTTATCTTGAACATAATGTAGCAAGTAGCAAGATGGGAGGGGAAGATAATTTTATCAGGCCAGTTCCTTTTACATGATTTCAGTTTTTGCAGTAAGGAAAGAAAGAACGATAAATGAATGTTGGGGACCAAGAGCTTAAAAATGACTCTTAGCATATTTTTGTTTTTCTTTTGATTGCATTTCGTTTGATGGCGCTCTCTCCTGAAGGATTCAACAGAGACGAGCACTACCAGCTGACGAATGCATTTGTTCCATTTTCCTTGCAAATGTTCCCCTGTGTCAGCCATGCACGGCTGCTGTATATACCTCATTGATTTTTAAGCATCTGAAATGCCAGCAGAGCCCTCAGCCAGATGCATGTGGACCTAAAAGGTCACCATTGGCCACAGTAATGACACACAGCCTTAATCTCCCGCAAGTCACGTGACCACGAAATCAATGATGATGCCACGCCAAAGCCACGCCGGCCGGCCAGTCTTGAAAAGCATGATGTGTTACCATGGTGATGTCAGGTGTATGCTTGTGGCCGCTGTGTGGCAGCTGCTTACCTGGCTTTAGGGTGCCATTAAAATTACCCACAATCCTCCACTACGGCCGCCCCCTCTCGGCCATAATGCCATTCGCCACGCCCTGATGGCCGGCCAGGGGTCAATTAGCATCACTCGCTGTCAGTAATCCCCCCCCCCCATCCTCCTCCGGAGCCGGCCACCATCAATACTCACTGTCTATAAAGACCTCCTTAGGAACGCTTGGCCAACTCGTCAGATAATGCTGGAAGGCATTATGGAGGAAATTGTTTGCTTTTCCTTTGTACCCTATTTCCCCATGCCATGCCTTGATATTTTTTCTTCATTTTTTTGCATTTCTTTTGTCATTTTGCATATAAATCTGATCTGTCCATCTTTGATCTTGGTCTCATACTATCTTTCTTTCCCCTACTTATTTTTGTTGGTCTTTCTTGACACCCCTGCTTCTCTCTCCCTCCTTCTCTCTATCCTGCCTCCTCCTTCCCCTGCCTTCTCTCTCTCTCTCTCTCTCTCTCTCTCTCTCTCTCTCTCTCTCTCTCTCCTTCTCTCTCTCTCTCTCTCTCTCTCTCTCTCTCTCCTCCTCCTCCTCTCCCTCTCTCTCTCTCTCTCTCCTCCTCCTCCTCCTCCTCCTCTCCTGTCGCTCTCTCTCTCTCTCTCTCTCTCTCTCTCCTCCTCCTCCTCTCCTGTCGCTCTCTCTCTCCTCCTCCTCCTCCTCCTCTCCTGTCGCTCTCTCTCTCCTCCTCCTCCTCCTCCTCCTCCTCTCCTGTCGCTCTCTCTCTCTCTCCTGCCTCCTCCTTCCCCTGCCTTCTCTCTCTCTCTCTCTCTCTCTCTCTCTCTCTCTCCCTCCTCCTCTCCTGTCTCCGTCTTCTGCAGTATGTAAATGGGTGGTATCATTCAGCTGACCTCTAGCGCTGCTGGAGCGTAGCGACATGCTGCTCCACCTGCCTGTCTCCCACACCGTTGCAAACTGGAGGGCAGGGGAGGGGAGGGGAGGGTTGGGAAGAGACTGGAGGGGAAGGGAAGGGAAGAAAAGGCAAAGAACGGGAGGTGGGGGAGGGAAGGGGAGAGAAGGGAGGAGGTGTGGAGACAAGACTTGTTTCCTTTCACCGCTCACACACACACGTACACACACACGTACACACACACACACACACACACACACACACACACACACACACACACACACACACACACACACACACACACACACACACACACGTACACAGTTTGTGCCTGTCTGTGGTGACGGTGCAGCAGGCAGATCCTCCAGCTGCAGACAGGCTGTCAGCCCCTACTCAGACAGAGGAGGCTCGGAGGGCATGCATAAATGATCAGCCCCCAAAGCACAATGCGCAGGAGCGGACACACACAACACACACAGGCGCACACAGTCAGGCACACACGTGTTTTTTTTCCACCTTTCTACACGTATGATGTGTATAGGCATGCATATGCAGTAGCTCTCTCTCTCTCTCTCTCTTTCGTTCTCTCGCTCCCTCTATTTTTCTCTCACACACTCACACAAACAGAGAGGGAGAGAGAGAGTTTCCTCTGCATACTCTTTAAATAGACTCCTCCTGATGCCAAGTCAGCTGAAGTACACCAGTTTCCTCTGCTATTTTTACTCACTTGTCTCCGAGCCTGCTTGCTCCATTGTGCCAAGGCATGCATGCAGGCATTTGTGTGTGTGTGTGTGTAAGGTTGTATGCATGTAAATATGCATGGGCACTGTTATGCAGTGATGCCTAAAGCCATGTTAACCGGACTGTTGCCAAGAAGCAATGGTTAACCTCTGACATAAGGCAACATATTTTTGTTTACAAATATCATCTACAAGTTGAGTAATTTTTCAAATTTATATGATCAGAATATTGGGAGGTGTTCATGTTGTTGCTCAGAAGAACACCCCATCCATCATCATCTATTAGCATGTTTGACAACCCATCTGTCCTCAAACATACTGTGTGTGTGTGTGTGTACGTGTGTATGCGTGTGTACGTGTGTGTGTACGTGTGTGTATGTGTACGTGTGTGTGTGTGTGTGTGTGTGTGTGTGTGTGTGTGTGTGTGTGTGCACGTGTGTGTGTACGTGTACGCGTGTGTGTATGTGTACGTGTGTGTGTGTGTGTGTGTGTGTGTGTGTGTGTGTGTGTGTGTGTGTGTGTGTGTGTGTGTGTGTGTGTGTGTGTACGTGTGTGTGTGTGTGTGTGTGTGTGTGTACGTGTGTGTGTGTACGTGTGTGTGTGTACGTGTGTGTGTACGTGTGTGTACGTGTACGTGTGTGTACGTGTACGTGTGTGTACATGTATTTATGTCACATTTATACTACAATATGTGGGGTAGATAGGGGTAGAGATGTATACACCAGAATGGTGTAGTTTTGGATGGTAGGCATTTCAGACACCTCTACCCTGCTGTGCAAGGAATGGACCCATTGAAACAGAGGATGTGGAGAATGGGATGCTTGTTGTTGATGTTCTTATGCATCTGCTTGTTCACTTTTTTTATTATTCTTATTTGTTCCAGTATTTTTTGTTCGCATTCATTTTTTGAATAAAGGATGAAATGGAACTACTCTGCCTTTCCCTACAGTGTTCCCCTATGGACAGATCAGAGTTAAGTTCCATTCTATTTATTCATTCCAATTCCAAAAAACACCTTTTTACACAGTTCACATCTCACAGAAAGTTTAATGGAAAGTACACTCTCTGCTCTGTTCTGAACCCATCCATCCAAAGTTTGAAAGTAGACCCTTTGGTTATACACATCCTCTCCATGAGAGTGATGCGATGGGTGAGATATCCAGCATTTTAACTTGTCAGTCTCCTAGGGAGAAAGAAATAGGCTGCACCTTTTTACATCAGTTGACGAGTATCAGCAAAAAGGAGACATAAGGATTTCAGGCCTCCAGGTAAAAACTCAGCAGAGTTCAAAGCGGTAGATGACTGATGTGCCATTGAAAGACAGAAAGAGAGAGAGAGAGAGAGAGAGAGAGAGGGGCCGAGACTCCGATACAGAGAGAGTCAAACAAACGGAGTGATGGAGTGAGCGTTTGTCAGGCATCAGCTTCAGCCAATAGCCAAGCTGTGTCGGATCGGATGCAGCAAGTCATTGAGCAGTAGAATCAGAGAGAGTAGAGAGAGAGAGGTTCCATTGGCCCATTGTTTCCGGGTTCTATTATTGGGGGGGAAATCCCCCTTTAGGCAGACCTAGGCAGACCTGAGGACTGTTCTATTCAATGCTAGGAGCATTATGACACGCCCCTTTAGGCAGACCGGAACCTGGTCACGTTAGGTGCCCATAGAAACCTATTATGTTGGCATATCTCTATATGAAGAGTTCAGATGCAAAACCCCCTAACTCCATTTCTGAAGACCTGCACTTCTATATTTTTAGAGAACCCCGTTGTTGATTTGGTTTACATTCATGTACTTGATAATACATATAAATAGTTATATTACATAAATAAAATACAAAAATATGCCTTTTTGATAGCTATGTATTAAATTAAAATTAAATAAGATTGTTTTCTGAAAAGGCACTTAGGGGGTTTTGCATCTGAACTCTTCATATACTTAAAGAATCTCTGGTAGAATCTACTACGCTTTCGCCTCCCTGTCGTGCTTTTGGCCCGAAAAACACTCCCAAACCTCTAAATCCATTCAGCCACAGATGGTTTTTAAAACCACACGTGCCGCACCAAGCCCACGACGGAGGCTCGCCTCGCATGCCTCCACCATTTGGGTCAGTTGCAAACCCTCAGTCGAGCATTTGCTCTGGGTCATGGAGGAGGTTTGCTAGTGGGCATTTCGCTCATCTAATATGGCGATGTGGGGCAAAATGACACAAACAATCAATAAGTGGCACAATGTTCAAAGAAACGCTCAATGTTGTCTAGTGACAAGGCATTAATGCTGGTGTGGAGTTTTTCGAAGGTTGCAGTATGAAGGAAAGCTCATTAAAACGGCCACCAAAGAGCCTAGAGGAAGGTTGTCGGGAGACTGCGCTTCTGTGCAATATTCTATTATTAAGCACTGTTTTACATTAGTTAAAGAGGCAGAAAAATTAAGTCAATGGGGGGAAATTTATATTTTTTACTTGCTTGCGTGCGTGCGTGCGTGCGTGCGTGCGTGCGTGCGTGCGTGCGTGTGTGAGTGCGTGTGTGAGTGCGTGTGTGTACGAAGAGTCATTGTGTGTCATGGCAGTGCCTTGGATAGCACTGTAGCATCCATCACACAGCCATGATGTGTAAAATCCCATTTCTATTGATCGCGCCCTAGCCAGAGAGCAAGAGAGAGCTGGAATGAGAGAGATTAAAAAATGAGCAAGAGTTCAAAAGATTAAAACCGAGCAAATGGAAAGAGCAGAGAGTCAGAAATCAGGAATGAAAGGGAGAAACCGTGAGGGTTTTCTTTGTTCTCTTAGCTGTGCAAGGCTTATAATTGTTTTTTTCTTCCTTTTTAATTAAGCCATTTCTGCAATCGCAAAGCAAAAGTGATTTACATTTCATTTCAGAGCGACATTGTTTACACGATGGCTTTATTTATTGCAACTTTGCACTTCCCACAGGATTTCATTATTGCCATTCAAGTGTGCCTGGCTAATCTATGCTCCATTTTATCGCTTTGTGTGGAGATGAAAAGGCTTTTTTTTTTTTCCTCCATTCATGTTATTGCCATGCAAGCATTGACGAAACCAACAGTTACATGAAGGCATCCTATTTCATAGACCTTAAAAATTATGCACATGCAATATGTAGATGATGAAACTTTTCTTGTTTAATCAACATTCTGTATACCATGTGGTATGCATAGTAGATGTATTAGCTTAGATTTAGAGCATGGTTCGTCCATGCGTGTATCCGTGTGTGTGTGTGTGTATGTGTTTGTGCACGTGTATGTGTGTATGTGTTTGTGCACGTGTGTGTGTGCACGTGTGTGTGCGCGCGTGTGTGTGTGCGTGTGTGCGCGTGCGTGCGTGTGTGTGTGCGCATGCGTATGTGTAAGCATGTGTGCGCTTGTGCGTGTGCGCTCAGAGGTAGGGTTCATGCATCCCCGTTGATGTGTTTGTTGCAGGTAGTGCTCTTCCGCATAGGAGAGCAGCAGAGCACCTGTTTTCCAGGAGCATACAGTATTAGATGAGAGTGGTCCTCTCTCCATCCTCTCCATTTCCCGCCTGGCTACCTCGTAGAGTTAGGCCTCGCCACTCTCATCTGCTGGCACTCTCAACCACTCCCACAGGCATTTGAAATGTCTTGTTACTGCCGATGTTTTTCTGTTTATTTTTTTTTCTTTCTCGATCCTGACTCTTAATTGGGCTTGTACTTTAGACCCTGTACCCCATTGGTTGAGTGGCAGTGGTGAGGTTTAATGCCCAGGGTGCTGAAAGTTGCTTCACATCTGCGGAGGAGAGGAGAGACCATAATGTAGCTGCCTGGCCATTTAATTACGAGCCTGCGCATCTGGGATGCAACCCCCCCCCCCTGCTGCTCCAATGGCCTACTTTGTTGTTGTTGGTTGTTGCCGGCTGTCTTGTTTAGGAAGCCCTGCCGATGTAAAATGGCAAGAAATATATTTCAGTTTTTCATTTCTCGGCGCGCTTGTGCACTGCACTCGGGAGAGCAGGAAGCGTTTGATGCATTGTCAAACTGTGCTGATCCTCTCCCTTGCTGGGAGGCATGTTTCAGCATCCCAGCCATTAAAGGGGGGAAATGTAAGGGTTTGTGAGAACATGATAAAGCCTTGGTCGGTCAGGCACATTACATTACCCAGGCTCCATTGCAACTGGCAGGGATAGGCATAGCCGCTCTCCTAGCATGATTGCTTGATTGGACGACATTGTGATGACACTGTGTGTTGATTGGATGCCACTGTGGTGACACGCGTCTGTCAGCAACTTCCTGTTGTCGTGGCCCCTAATGTGCTGTGTCACCAGGCAGGGCCACGACTTCCCCCTCTGCCAGCGTCGCCTCTACCTCCTCCGCCTCCGCCTCCTCCTCCTCTTCCTCCACCACCATCCCCTCTTTCTCCTCCTCTTTCTCTTCCTCATCCTCCCCTCTCTCCTCCTTACTGCCCTGTCCCAGTCTCTGCGGTAATTACTTTGCAAGCTTGACTGACTTTCTCCATTAAAGCCACAGGCTCTCTCAGGAGCCTGTGAGTTATTCCATCGATTCTGCTTTTTTTCCTTTTTTTCTTGCCTCCTCCCCTTTTTTGTTTTTGTCGTCTCTTCCCACCTTCTCCGTTTGTCGTGGAGCTGTGGAAATCAAAAGCAAATAAAGCCTTTATTGGAAAATAAGGGCACTTCCCAGGGATGTTGGCTTGGATCTTTTTTTTTATTTCTTTCCACTTCTGGGGCTTGGTGTGACCTTTTACAAGTCTATTTACCTTTTACAACTATTAAACTAACCAGAGGGGTTCATTGGTCAACAAGCCACCCTCATTTCAGTGGGTATTGTTATTATACATTATTTCAGAAAGAGTCTAAAGCATACGCTTATGTACACATGTGGGAATTCACAAGTGTGTAACACACACACACACACACACACACACACACACACACACACACACACACACACACACACACACACACACACACACACACACACACACACACACACACACACACACACACACACACACACACACACACACACACACATTCATATTAACCCTAACAATAGCTGTGCTAAAGAATGCTGAACTGCGCCCAAATCAAAACAATCCCTAACATTAACCTGTGAGTGAGGAAATGTTTTTACACTTTTATTTTTACCTGTAAGAACAAAACTACAGCAGCAAAAAGGGTCAAAACATGCAGGGTCCAGGATTTGGACCCCACATGGAGCGAGAGCCCCATATTGTTTGTGTGCTCCAATAGCAGTGGCCTTACGAAGCTAGATTGCACACACACACAGACAGAGAGAGAGAGAGAGAGATGCTCATCAAGAAGTCTCTTCAGTTCCTGTTCCAATATTTTGTCACCAGGGCTACCGTATATACTGTGCCACTGAAGTGGCATCACACTATAGCTTCCCATCATGTCACATCAACTGTAGGAGTGTGTCTCTCTCTGGCTGCATGTCAGCCCAATCACTCAAGTCATCACTCTCAAAACACTTCCACTGACTCCACACAACCTGACCCGCTCATCAACCCGCAGTGGCAGCTCCTCTCATCCAGGACTGACTTCTGCTTCTGCTTCTCCTCCTGCTACGCCCAGGGGTTTCTGTCCTAGTTTATTCGCTGGGCCATTAGCACCCCGCTGTGAGAGCTCACCGTGGGTGAGATTCGTTTGTGGCCATTTTTTCTATCAACAAAACCTGAAGTTTCACAGCCTCACAAGCGCCCACATGCGGACGAAAGTTAGGCAATTTCACCGACGTTTAGTGGCGTCCACATGGACTAAAATCCCCCTTTACATGCTGTGTTCTGTCTTTTGAGGACTGTCCCTCCTACTATACCAAGGGTTATGTCAGTTGGCCAGAAATGATCAAGCCCAACTACAAAGATATGTCTGGGATTAGGATGCTCCTGAGATAGATGGACATTCAAGTCGTCTCTCTTTGCTCACATGGTGGCAATCAGTGACAGTTCGGGTTTGCCATGTAGTGTGACGGGTTCGGGTGGGTGCGATTTGTGAAAATGTGACCCGTGCAGGATTCTGCCAGTCACATCCTCTTACATATCTTTCTGAAGGACTACATTGACAGGTTGGTCAAGGCCACCAACCTGGGCAGAATATCAATAATTTGCACGTTAAACACGTTCTGAACTTTCAAATGAACTATTTTCCCCTCTCAAGGCTTAAATGCTTCAGCTTTCGAAATGTAGATTTAACTTAAGTATCGATTACAAACTTCAAAACAAACAACTTAGCTGGCCAGGCAGATTAATAAAACAATTCTGCAGTGTCTTTAATTAGCGCTCTGACATCGGCTCTGGCATACAGACCTTTAAGCCCACTTTGGAAAAGATGTAGAAAAAGCACTTTTTTTCCGTTTCAAGGCCTGCTGCCGATGTGCGGTAGAGATTACCTTAGTATTTATGGGACTCCAGCATGCACAAGCACTGCTAGCTAGGCCGTTGGGTCGCAATTTTAATCTGATGAACGAGTAATTGTACCCCTCCATCTCAAAGCCCGGCACTGTGCTCGCAGACAATGGATCTGACGAGCACCATTTTCCAATGAGGGCATCCTGTGTCTGTCAGCACTACGCATCGGGAAGTGGACAGGATGGCCGGGAGAATTTTCCACCGGATCTTGTAGGAAGTTTATGGCAGTTCGTATTGTTGTTTTTCATCTCAGCTGAAGAGAAATCTTAAGGGGATCGCAAAAGCTCCGACTACAGCCACAGTGCCCACTAAACTGAATTTCCCTTTGGCTGAAGGAAGCCACTGTTAACTTACAGTCATGAACTGTTGTGTCAAAAGAGTTTAGGGAAAAGTGTCCTGCACTAACGGCAGTTTAACAAAACTGGCCTTGTGTTTATCTGAAAAAAGCGGCAGTTGATGAAGGGGCTCTGCGCTTTCCTCCCCTCTCCCTCTTCCCTTCTCCTTGCCATTGGCTGCTTACTGTACACAGAGGTCGGCACTGTATTTGTTGCTAGGTTACAGTAAGGAAGTGCCAGATATTTTGAAAGCACTCCATCTGCTCCAGAGTGCCATCGGCACGCAGCCGAGACCTGGAAGAGGCCAGGGACTCCTGACATTGATTGTGCACAGGCAGGGTGAGGACGAGGCGAAAGTGTTTTAATTATTGGAAAACGAAAGTTGCAGCCCACTTGACTGACATTTAATCAGCAACGATAGTGTTCGTCTGGCTGGTAGTGTACATGTAGGCCTATAGGCTGTTACACGTTTACGAAACTCTTAGGCCTACATGTCACATTTCTTTTTTTGTCCTCTTCTTTTAATCAGATGAACAAGTTTGGTGTTTTGCTACAAGTGATATCGAGTAAGAAAGATTGAGAAAGATTTGGTAGACTGTGTGACACAAATGCAATGAAGCTGCATTTTCATTCAGGCTAAAAGAAAAGCAATTCTCAGAATTGCTTCTTGATTGGCTTTTTTTCTGGTCTATAATTCTGCTGAATAAATTTGCAGCTTGCTGTGTGAATTAATTGATGAAAAATAATTGGTATTGATACTGCAGAGGGATGGAAATGGAGAAAGCAGGCCCCTAGTGACAAGTGATAATGCTCTCCCACCCTGCCTTCTCCAACCAATTTAAAAAGCACACTATACACTCTCGCTAATGGAGGAGGCTGTGGAGTTTCTCTTTGCAGACACCTCTGTGAAGGATTGACTGTCCTTAGAAGACCCAGTCAAAGCACTTTTGTTGCTTACTGACTTGGAAAAGGTTTGGATAGCAGAGATTTTTTGATGTTGAATCTTATCAGAAGCAATTTCATTGACATTAAATTTGTTGATCAACTTTTGTTGCATATTGTTGAATATGTGTCATTTAAAGCTCAGATGCCTTCCTTTTTTACTCTTAAGATTTGAAATGTGTTGTCAGAAGATCAAAACTGTCAATTTGAAAGAGAATATAATAGATTTTCTGTCTACTCGCCACCGTTGCTGTCCTGGGTGTAGTATATGTGGGTCTGTGTGTTGTGTGTGTGAGTGTACGATAGAAGCAGCAAGCAAAAAAGGAGACAGATAGAGAGGGAGGTATGTGGGAGACACGTAACGTCGGCTGTTTTTGCCTCTTTAGCAAAACCTTAATAAAGAGAGCCTGCAGACGGGTACAAAAAAAGAAACTGCGGGATTCAGACATTCTCATTCATGTGCCATAGCGGCATCCTGCAGTTAAGTCAGAAAGTGTTTGTGAGCGTGTGATTTGCACAGGCTATCGTACATGTAGTATACAGTATGTGCTGTCTAATGAAATGGATGTATAGAGTGAATGAAGATACGATATTCATATGGGCAAAATCACTTTTTTAGAAGGTAAAACACAATGAAACACACAGATATGGGTTTGTGTGTATGTACTGTCAGCTTTAGTCAATAATGTCAGCAAAGGCTGGGCGACTTGTAGAACAGAACGTAGACGACATAAGCTTGGGGTTTTGATGACCTGAGTGTGTCCTCGTGTCGAGGATATGCGCCTCTTCATTATTAATCACCTCAGCCTGTCACGGCCAACAGCCATCGCCTCTCTTCCCCCTCCTTTAAATGAGAGTCCTACTCAAGGGCCATTGACCTGGATATGACTTGCCCTGGACGCCATGGCTGGGACGCGCACACAGACAGCGACACACAGACGGAGACACACAGACGCACACACAGACAGCGACACACACAGACGCACACACACACAGACGCACACACACACAGACGCACACACACAGACGCACACACACAGACGCACACACACAGACGCACACACACAGACGCACACACACAGACGCACACACACAGACGCACACACACAGACAGACGCACAGACACACACACACAGACAGCGACACAAAGACAGCGACACGCACACACAGACACACGCACACACAGACAGACACGCACAGACACGCACACGCACAGACAGACACGCACACGCACACAGACACGCACACGCACACAGACACGCACACAGACACACACACGCACACAGACGCAGACACGCACACAGACGCAGACACGCACACAGACGCAGACACGCACACACAGACGCACACACACAGACACACACACACACACACAGACACACACACACACACACACACACACACACACACACACAGACAGCGACACGCACACAGACACACGCACACACAGACAGACACACGCGCACACATAGACGGCTACACAAAGACAGCGACACGCACACAGAGACACACGCACACAGAGACACACGCACACAGAGACACACGCACACAGAGACACACGCACACAGACAGACACGCACACAGACAGACACGCACACACATAGACACAGACAGCGGCACAGGCGCACACAGACAGCGACACACGCGCACATAGACACATGCGCACACAGACACAGGCGCACACGGACACACACACGGACACACACACGGACACACACACACCACTTCCATCTTACAGTGTTCTGGACGTGAGTCAGAGGGACTTTGGGCCTGAGTGTATTTAGGTTCTGGGGCTCTGTTGTGTTGTGTTGTGGAACCTGTCCTGTGTCTGCCAGTTCGAGTTAGTCCGGCTGGCACAGCCCCTTTGTGCCCCTATGAGGCCCCCTTCCTCCTCCCTGGCTCTTTGGCCTATGAAGGCTCGCTCTTCAATTATGCACAACATTACATGCCTGCATGTTTATGCCTCACCATGGCTAAGACTGTCCGTGCCACTGCCCGTGTTTGCACTCTCTCTCTGTCTGTATGTCTGTCTTCCTCACCCTGCCTCTGTGGTTCTGTCTTTCTTCTCCCCTCCCCCTTTCTTTCTTTCTTTCTTTCTTTCTTTCTTTCTTTCTTTCTTTCTTTCTTTCTTTCTTTCTTTCTTTCTTTCTTTCTTTCTTTCTTTCTTTCTTTCTTTCTTTCTCACTTTTTACAGTATCTCTATCTATATGTTTTTCAGTCAGCTATCCTGATTCATATGTATTAAGTTCATTATGTCTAACTGTTTAACTTAAACACTTAGGGTTTTCTTTTGCCTGAAGACATGTAAAAATGTTTATCTTTTACCTGACATGTTTTGACGGTGTTACTTCCTTCTTCATAAATATCCTGATTCATACTATCATACTATTGGGCTGACTAGCTGTGGGGTCCCAATGAGCTACACATTCGGTTGTCCATCTTAAGCTACTATTGTGTGTGTTTTTTTAATGAGATGTTTTGCCAAACTTGAAGTGGCAAACAAGAATTTTTCTCAGTCACCTATGTAAGTGATGGATTTGCTACTGCATGCTCACAAATTCAGTCTGGCTCTCTTTGGAAAATAGATTGGTGCTGTGAAGTTTTTTTTTTGGTGCGAGGATTTCCATTTGTCAATTAATTAAAAGCAAGGCCATTGATTCAGCTTCCATAATGGGATTTCAGTGATTAATAACCTTTCCTGGAAACCCAATTACTTGGCATTATTTTTTATCATTATAGGAGCTCGTTAGGGCTGCGTTAAGTACGAAGTAGCATGATGAGTGCATCCGAGGTGTCTCTTGCTGCTTAACAGAGTGACTTTAAGTATGCTTATGAATCATTATACACAGTAATTGTTAATATGTCATCGGTAATTTCATTGTTTGATGCTTTCAATGAAGGGAGTTTTGGAATATTTTGAAGTTCTGTCAGAGGGATGCCTGTTTCGACATGAAACAGTAGCTAAAACTACATCACAAGTATATTCTCTGAAGTTAAAACTCTGAAGTCGGACAATTTTCATAGATAACCCATAGCTCGTCCATATTTCACTTTTCAGAAACTTTCCTGTAGTCCTCCCTGAAAAGTTGGGTGCCTTCAAAAGCGGTGGTCCTCTGGGCAGTGGCTCTGTTAGCCAGCTGATAAATGTGTTTGTGAAAGTAATCCAGCATGGCGGAAACAAAGCCCCAGTGTGCTCTGTACTTGTGGGAACGGACTTTCAGTGTGATTATGGACAGCTTCAAGTATGTCGCGCACGCAGGGATATTTTGCTGTGAACAGCACCGTGCCCCACTTCCATTCTGCATCGCTCATTGAACACAGTCATCATTCTGGATTTGTCTCTGCCATGCTCCCACAGACTCTTTTTGAGCCCTGTGGGTGCTGTCCACATACAACACAACACAATACAATACAATACCACCTGTATTTATATAGTGCAATATCACAACTAAAGTTGTCTCAAAGTGCGTACATACATTACACACATGGCAACTTCATGAACAGGGGGGAGTTGTTTTCACCATCTCCTTAGCATAACGTGTGTGTGTGTGTGTGTTGTGTGTGTGTGTTGTGTGTGTGTGTTGTGTGTGTTGTGTGTGTTGTGTGTGTTGTGTGTGTGTGTGTGTGTGTGTGTGTGTGTGTGTGTGTGTGTGTGCGTGTGTGCGTGTGTGCGTGTGTGCGTGTGTGCGTGTGTGCGTGTGTGCGTGCGTGCGTGCGTGCGTGCGTGTGTTATGTGTGCACACCCACATTTGTGTGTCTTCTTGTGTAGGAAGTAAGCACATTGAAGGCTGTCTGGCTGCATTCGAGTTTCTATTGTCACACTCCATCTCTTCGCTCAGTGATAGTGACAGACTGCCATTTTGAGAGATGGTCAGGAGGAGTTCGCTGCGACGCTACTTGACCAGCCAAGGCCTGCCAGCCGGCCCACCAGGTCCACCTTATCTCCAAGTCTCACCTGGACTGCATACCGTGCGCACTGCCAGCCCAATGCCATTGGCCATCAGGGTGGAAGACAAAGCTGACCACAGCCTGCCGTTAGGCCGAGTGTGTTGCTTCGCTAGGCAGTTTGTGTTGCTTGGCCAGCCTTGTACATAGTACCTGTATGTACAGAACTAGACAGTAGTGTGCACAGACACACAGAGACACACAGAGACACACAGAGACACACAGAGACACACAGAGACACACAGAGACACACAGACACACACAGACACACACAGACACACACAGACACACACAGACACACACAGACACACACAGACACACACACAGACACACACACAGACACACACAGACACACCATACTGTGCTGCTGCGCAATCCTTTGCCAACTCTAATGTTTCAGAGCTTTTACCAACACACACCCCCCAGAATCCTCAACAGACACTGTGGTCATAACTCAGGGTAATGGTTTCATACAGAGACGCCACAAAGGAGTGATGCATACTGTATGTGTCAACCCAACAGTAGACTGAATCAGACATGGGACTTTTTCCATGTATACTTGGTGCCAGTGTATTGATGACAATCCCATAAAAATACTAAACGAATAGTAAATGAGGTGTATACTGCTCGGCGTCAGACAAGCTGGTGTACTGTGATGAATGTGTTGTAGCCCTGAAGGGGTACTTTTTTTTTAAAGGGACACTGTGTGAGATTTTTAGTTGTTTATTTCCAGAATTTATGCTGCCCATTCACTAATGTTACCTTTTTCATGAATACTTACCACCACCATCAAATTCTAAGTATTCATTATGACTGGGAAAATTGTACTTTTCATACATGAAAAGGGGGATCTTCTCCATGGTCCGCCATTTTGAATTTCCAAAAATAGCCATTTTTATCTGCAAAAATGACTCTACTTGGACCATACTAGAAAATATTTATTTGTTTCTTAGAAAACGTTCATGTAAAGATCAAATTTGGCAATAGGCAGCCCAGTTTCAATGAGCAGCATAGTTGCAGTACCCTTTTTGACCATTTCCTGCACAGTGTCCCTTTAAAGACATCTCGTGTAATACATTATGTATTCCATTGCTAGTCATTCTCCAAGTCTCTCCCATAACAGCACACCTCATCCATTCATAGCGAAAATTGAAAATCATAATTAAAAAAATATGTTTAGGGAAAAAAATAAAAATAAATCAAGAAGCATTCATTTTGTCATTATGGCATGGACACAGCAGGTGTACTGTTTGCAAAGATAGCTGTTGTGTCTTTGTCTATCTTGGGTTTGTAGTCTTGTTGTCCCAGGTCACCAGCGGTTCTGCTTGGAACTTCCTAGGTGTTGGCAGTAGAACTAGCTGTCAGGTCCGGTGTGTATCCGCCTATTCTAACAGAACATAGGCAGAGGCAGAATCATGCACTCCATTACAACATAGGGGACAGCTGACATTAATCTTCCGGTCTCCCACATACCTCCACTCTGCCTCTCTACCATCTCTCATGTTTTAACACACACACACACACACACACACACACACACACACACACACACACACACACACACACACACACACACACACACACACACACACACACACACACACACACACACTTTCTCTTCCCGCACTGCTGCCTGTGTGTGTAGAGGTGACATCTGGTTTGTGAAATACTGCCATGTTTGGCCAGTTACAGCTATAGGGTGTCCTGTGCACAGAAAGCCTCAGATCTGGCCGACACACTGACAATTGAAATGGCCCTACCGTGAACTAACAGTAGGGCACTAGGTTGCTACACCAGTGACCCGGGTTCGATTCCGGCCTGGGTCATTTGCCAATCCTTCCCTGTCTCTCTCTCCCCACTCATTTCCTGTCCCTCTGTCACTGTCCTATCATAAATAAAGCACAAAAGTAAAAACAAAAATCCTTTGAAAAATAAGAAAATTGCCATGATCTGTCGGTAATAGGGGTTTAACGATACACTCCTCCCATGATTCAGTGTGTATCACGATGTTGGACCTACGATTCGATACACACCACGATTTTGTTTTTAAAAAAGTTTTAAAATAATAACAATCATGAATTGAAGCTTGGGAGCACCATCACATCCTATCATGCGATTGTTTTCTGGACAGAAGGGTAACGGAACATTGAAAGGGCGTGTCACTATACGTGCTGCCTTCTTGCATCACAATACAGGGGTGCGTTTCTTGAAACCATAGTTGCTAACTAGATTAGCTACTTTCTTTGTTTGCAATTCAATTTCCCATTGGTAACTACGGAAGTTGCTAACTGGCTAATAACTACGCTTTTGAGAAATGCACCCCAGTATTGTGAGTCTGCTTATCACAATTTCTCGATTCAATACAAATAGATTGGAGAATAATCTAGCCTGTACAAACCCTACCCCTTCTACATACACCCCTGGCCCCTGCCCCCTGCCTCTCTGCCCTTCATTCACGTTGACCTACTTCTGGACAAAGCTGCCACATACAGTACATGCCAGGGCCAGAGTTTGCCGGCTTTGGTAATGACCAAATTGCTAGCTAGATTTATAATGCCATTTCTGAAAGACGTTTGTACTGTAACCGTGTTTGGAAACAGTCGGACTGTTGAGAAGTCGGCATGTTTGTAGTGGTTGTAGTAGGAAGTGGCAGCGTACATCTTGTATTAACCTTTTTAATGCCTGTACAATTACATACTGTGTTCACTTTGTGTGTGCGTCCTGCCAAAAAAAAAAGATTGAACGCGAGAGAATCGACTGTGTCATGTGTCTGATAGCGTTTGGCTTGGTCTGACAAATAATCATTATGTGTTGGTTCACCATGAAGACACATCCAGCTGGAAAATGTGTTATTCTACAAAAAGCAATTTTGTTATTGATATTTAACTGTGGCCTCTCTGTCTTTCTCCCCATTACCCCCCCCCTCTCTCTCTCTCTCCCCCGCCTCTCTCTCTCTCTCCCTCTGGCTCTGTCTCAGCTGTTTCTACCCTTGGATTTCAGATGACATATGGCGTTATGGTCAGGTGTTAGGCTTCTGTGTAAAGCTTTAATTAATAGGAGTGGTTGCTACTAGCACCTGCATCTCTCCCTGTCTCTGTCTGTCTGTCTGGCTCTCTCTCACTCACTCACTCACTCACTCACACTCTCTCTCTCTCTCTCTCTCTCTCTCTCTCCATCTCTCCGTATCTGTAACCCATGTCTCAGTGGTGACCTGGCACAGGACTCGTGTGAGACAGGACAGGATGGTGGTGTAGCAAGGTCACTGAGCGTGCACACACATGCATACAAACTCAAACACATACAGTACACACTCAAACAGATACACACACACACACCACCACTCTTTGTCGACCATACCAGCACGTTACTCTCTTTCTGGCATATTGTGCTCTCTCTTTCTCACTCACTCACTCACACACACACACACACACACACACACACACACACACACACACACACACACACACACACACACACACACACACACACACACACACACACACACACACACACACACACACACACACACACACACACACACACACGTCACCATGAAGACCAGATACGTACAAGTACAGTAATGCGCCCCATGGAAGGTGTCCAGGCCCTCGCTGTTGAGGACGGCAGCGTGAGTGAGGATGTTGTGGAGAGGGAGGGAGAGAGGGGGGGATTTGGACAGCAGTGGGGAATATTTCAGGGTCGTCGACTCGGCACTCATTCAGCCTCCCAGCAGAGCTGCCTTCCTGTCTTAGCCGTAGCCTCTGCTGCACGGTTTCTATTTCCTGCACTCTGGCGCTGCTTCCTGGCTCTTTGTCCACCCCTCCTCTCCTCTCCTCTCCTCTCCTCCCCTCTCCTCTCCTCTCCTCTCCTCTCCTCTCCTCTCCTCTCCTCTCCTCTCCCTACTCCCCTCCACAGCCACACCATCCCTCCTCTTCCTTCTAGTCCAAAGGTGTGTATAATATATATGGGCTCTGATCTCCTCCCACTACACTGAAATCTCCAGGTTTCTGGGGAGCTTAGAAGCCCCTGACGGAATAGAGTCTGCTCTGCTCTAATTCCATTGTTGGCCGCGAACAAAAGGTTCCGTGTGACACTGGATTGGGAACGGAATGATCTTGCGGAATATCCATGTGATCGGCGGGCGGGCGGGCGGGGAGGTGTCATGATAGTACTGGGCTATAGTATGCTTGGACCTGAACTTCAAAGCAGTGCCATTGCCAAGGTAATTTATTAGCAATCAAAGTATGCAGTACATCGTACTGTATATACAGCACATCCTGTATGTTCTGCACATCCTGTAATCCACAGTGCATATGCACACATAGATGCAGAGATACATACTGCATATGAAAAACGTATGCATTGCTGCCATTGACAGTAAATAGAATGGACGCCAAATCAACGCTATTTGCCATTCAACGCTTTGAAGCCAGATTTGGGAACATTCCAACTTACATTCCACCTTAGCAACGCCAAACGCAGGTGCTGATTGGACAACAACAAGACTTCTAACGGTCAATCAAACCATGTTCTGATGCTCATTGGTCAATTTAACTTTTAATATCTCTCTAAAACAAAACATCACCACAAAAAATCACCACCCTGGTAAGTTGGAGAGCAAGGTGACCTACTAGTTGAGCGAAAAATTATCCCCCTGGAGTGGCATTTAAGGGAGATACAGGGTTTTATGTCTCTCATAGGAATGAATGGGATTTGGCCATTTTTTGGTCTTTTTGGGTCCAACCTTGGCTCCAACTTGGCTTCAACAATGAAATAGAATTTTGGCCTCCATTCTATTTACTCTCAATGATTGCTGCATATGCATGCTGTGTTTAAAGCTAGATAGGATCTTGTCTAACATGTGCCCTTCTCTCCATTTTTTTTCTTTCTGGAGTCCGAGCGCACCCCTATCCACTTCTTTCATCAACAGATATTCCACTTATTATCATGAAAAAACGCACACTCATGTGTGTTCATGTGACTCACGCTGTACTCTCTGGTAGAGAGTCCTCACGAGCCATTCTGTCTGAATGAGTCTAAATCCCTCCTGTTCAAACAGTTCTAGAATGCCTCTACCGTCACCAGAGTTCAAGGTTCCCTTGGCTGGGAATTTGTCATCTCTGGTGCCTTGCTCCTGTCTCTGAGAAAATGAATGGTGTAATGAACAGAGCACCACTCTCTCTTTCTGGCGCACTAGTACGTGTACAACACACGCACACACACATGCACACACACACGCACACACACACATACCCACACATACCCAGGCAAGCAAAGGCACTCAATACTTTTGAAAGCTCTTGACAATGGGTGCACAATGGTACGGAGTCACATTGTCATTTTCAGGAGTGATGGCACTGAGAAGTAATGGCACTCGTACGTTATCTGCAATCGA
The DNA here is from genome assembly GCF_034702125.1 of Engraulis encrasicolus. NCBI lineage: Eukaryota > Metazoa > Chordata > Actinopteri > Clupeiformes > Engraulidae > Engraulis > Engraulis encrasicolus. The sequence continues at coordinate 22,281,469 of NC_085872.1, read as the reverse complement.
AGCGAGTCAGTCAAAACAAAGAGCTGTCAGACCCTTGGCGCATAGTTCCCTTCACTGAAAGGGGTCGGGTGAACACCGTTTCTTTGGTGCAGAGGCCGATCCTTAAGAGGTGTTCATTGATCATGGCTTTTCTGTGAGGAACAAGTTTCTATGATGGTGAATGAATATGACCTTTGTTTGAGACTGCCTCCAGGGAAGCTGCTGTGTTTTACCGTCTTTACTTTCATCAGGCAGATAGTGTATGTTTTTTTTCCTTAAGTAGAAGTCTGAAAATATGTCTGTTCTAGAATGAAATTCTGTCAGAAAGATATTTCTAACATACAACTAATAGAAACGTTTTTTTTTTCTGCAGGGTCGCCATGTCAAGACCGGGCAACTGGCAGCCATCAAGTGCATGGATGTCACTGGGGTGAGTTTTGTTTTTTCCTCTCCATCATCCTATGATACTTACTGTCTGTCACTATGTGCTGTAGGGGCCTCTGATTTTGCTTGATGTTTTCTTCGCTGCACTATGGTTGCTTCTTGCATAGAAGTCGTGTTATATTTAGACTTAGACTTCTTTATTGTCCATTAAACTTACATAAAATGGAAAATTTGCTTTGGTGGTGGCATAAGGACTCACAAGGACACACAAGACAAACACACATCACTGTCAACACATTAAAGAATACTGTGTTACTGCATGAAATTTTAAAATGAACAAAATACTACTGCTAAAATACTAAAATACTACTATATGAAGTGGTATTATATGCACATGGAATGGGACCAATAAGTGGCTCCTGCTGCATCTCTTTATCTAGCTATGTGTCTATTTATGTACAGTATATGTCTGTCTGTCTGTCTGTCGAATGAAGCCATCTATCAAAATATTGATCTCTCTATCTTTCCATCTCTCAGTCACTCTCTCTACCTACTACCTAATGTGTTGTCGTCCCGATGGACTGTTTTCGAGAGAGCTTTTGTATTGGGTTGCATCCATGATAAATATTGCAGCTCTCTCCTGGGCTTTGCCTCTGTGAATGTGCCTGTGATGCGCTAGTCGTGAGTCAGTCAGCGCAGGCACCGTTAACCCATTGGCAGGCTTTCATATCACCCCCGCAGCCATCGAACCGGCACAGCTCTGCTTTAAGGGCTTTGATGATATTAGGTGTGGTAAAAACGCCACCTCTGGAGTGAGGCTGCATAAACAGAGATTCACCCCTCCGTCTCTCTGTCCCTTAATCTTGAGTCATGCCGCCTGTGTCACAGCATCACAGCGTTTTTTTGATTACACATTTGAAACAAAAGTGGAAGAGCCGCACCCTGCCAGGGATGTGCCATGTACTATCAAATAATTTCCTCCCAAGATACATCCTGGACCTACATGAATCAGTCAGAACTGTCCTCAGCTCTGATGCTTGACATGACCAGCGCTGGCAGTGGCAGTGGAGTAGTGACACTACGAGAGGCTGTCCACTGGCTGTCTGTATTGTGTGGGCATCAACCCAGAAAACCATTTAGTTTGCCCCTGGCAAGGATGAGAGGAGAGGAGAGGAGAGGAGAGGAGAGGAGAGGAGAGGAGAGGAGAGGAGAGAGGAGAGAGGAGAGAGGAGAGAGGAGAGAGGTGGGTGTGGAGGAGGAGGTGGAGGGGGGGAGTGGTGGAGGTGGTGGTGGAGGAGGAGCCGGTGGGAGGTTGGGAGCTGGAAGGGAGGGAATTGGGTGTCTGGCAAGACATCAGGGGCCGGAGGGGATCGATCCACAGTCCCTCCCTCCCGCCCCTCCCTAATCCCCATCACACCCTGCAGCTTGCCCTCGCCTCGCCTCGCCTCCCCTCGCCTCGCCTCGCCTCGCCTCGCCTCCCCTCGCCTGTTCTGTTCTCTTCTGTCCCAGGGGAATCCATCTATGCCCAGCCCACGGGGAGAGGCCAGTCCAGTCCAGTGCAGTGCAGTGCAGTGCAGGCTGCCTCTCAATCGCACTCGCACTCACACTCGCACCCACACAGGACCCACCAGGTGGACGGAGGCCCCGGCAGGGCAGTCCAGGCAGTCAGATGGATGACCCGCAGTGCTGCTGGAGGCGTCTGTGCTGCTGAGTCAGGCCCCAACGCCTAAACCAGTGATTCTCAAAGTGTGGTCCGCGGCAGAGCTGGACCACACAGGGATTTCTACTTTTCCAAGACAAGCTAGCAAAATGCTATATTTGTAACATTAGAAAGCCAAACATGTCGGAAGTCATATTTTCACCACAATAAGGCTTGTAAATGTGAATAAAAAGTAGGCCTAAGTGATCTCGAAATAGCACCTGTCAACTGTCAATTCAGTTGAGAGGTGGTCCCTGAACATTTTTGGGGGGACAAAGTGGTCCTCGGTCTGAACAAGTTTGAGAATCACTGACCTAAACTAACAGCCTCCAGCTATGGACTCCCCTGCATGATTTATCTACCACCCCCACCCCCACCCCCACCCCCCCACTCTCCGCTACCTCAATGATGACTGGGGAGTAAATGAAAGGCTGGGCATATCTTATTGTGCCTCTCTCTCTCTCTCTCTCTCACCTGTTGATTTATATGTACTGTACAGCAGCCCATTGAGCAGGAGAGACCACAGATCAATGTTTCTGTTGGACCTTTTGACTCTTTAGGGTAATTAGAGGTCTTCGTCCTGCCCGTGTTGTTCATCTTCAATCGGGCAGAGGATGGGAAAAGGGGGGGTGGGTGGGCAAAAGAGGGTAGAAAGGAAAGACCGGCGGAAGGAGGTAGTCTGGAGAGGTGGTGCTGCAAGACCATTATTTTTAACGGCAGTACATGACTGGCTCTTTGCAGTGCATTTGAGGATGAAAGTGTCTCTCCTGGGGCCTGTTAGGTGGCCCAGAGGTGCGCTTCAAAGTGGAGTGTAATGGCCTCGAGATGACGATAGCAAGTCTCCAGGACCTCTGGCCCTGCTCTGCTCTCTTCATCCTGGCCACACAGATGGTCCAGTGCAGGCCAGGGTTACTCCCCTGAGATCACCATTGATGCATATTTGCATTGTGGTTTTTCGGGTGTAGGTGATGCCGGGGAGATGGGTGAACTGCGAAATGACCGTGATGCGCTAGTCTTGAGTCAGGCAGCGCAGGCACAGTTAACTCATTGGCAGGCTTTCATCTCACCCCCGCAGCCATCGATCGATGGGTGAACTGCGAAATCCTTCTTTTATAAATAGGCTATAATCGTATAATTTAGCTATCCTAGTGATGCATAGGTAATGGGTTAACTGAGAACATGTTTTATACTATACTATGATGCTGAGCCCTGAGGATGGTCTGTAGACCAAAAGTTTGGCAAATTGAAAGAGCACAAAGAGGTGTGTGTGTGTTTAAGTGTGCAGACATGTTTCTTTCATTTATCACATTTTTTTGTATGTTTGGCACCTTTTAATCGAGCTCGCGGTGTAATGCGGTGAAATACTACACTATAACTCACCTACGCTATATTAATTATGAAGCGTGTGGTTTTGCGCACATTCCACTGCACATGAACACGATTGCTAAATGATCCTGTGCTGACCCAACGCGAGCCATAACGACGTCATCCCCTATTGCAGGAGGAAGAGGAGGAGATCAAGGCGGAGATCAACATGTTGAAGAAATACTCCCACCACCGCAATATCGCCACCTACTATGGTGCCTTCATCAAGAGGAACCCACCAGGAGTAGATGACCAGCTTTGGGTGAGCTTGTGTGCTTATGCGAGCGCTCCTGTGTGTGCGTGCTTGTGTACGTGTGTGTGCGCGTGTGCGTGTGCGTGTGCGTGTGCGTGTGCGTGTGCGTGTGCGTGTGTGTGTGTGTGTGTGTGTGTGTGTGTGTGTGTAATGTGCATGTGTGTGAATGTTTATATGTACTTACATGTATTTTTGTGTGCACAGAGTCAGGCTAAAACCTTGTTCTGGTCAAGTGGGACATCGTTTTATCCACGGGCATTGCATTGGCATCGCGTTGCGTTAGCGTTAGCGCTCTCACTCGCATTTGGTTCCGGCCCAGATTAGCAACGATCCAATGCTGCAGCTTTTGTGTCTTGTCCCCTTGGCAAGGCCCTTCTGGCGCGGCGGGGTCCTCCCAGGTCTCGTTGGATACCTTAATATAACATCTCTGGGGATCTTCCCAGCCATTAGTGGACTCACTCGTCTCCACTGCTGCTGAGTCATGCAAAGGCCCTTAATTACCCAGTGGAGAGTCCTTTTGAATACAGATTTAGAAGAGAGGGGGGGCTTTCGGCTTTTGGCTTTCGGCTTTCAGCGGCCTGATTTTGTGTGGTTGGAGGAGAACAAAGGGCTTCCCGTGCTGTGCATACAGTACCTCTGTGGAAGGTTTTTCCAGTGGGCTTGAGACTGCTCGCTCGGCCACGCTATACAGTAGTAGGCCTGAGGAAACGCCGCCAGAGAGCTTGTTCTTTGCTTGTTCAGCAACTTTCGGCACAAGGCAGTGTTGTTGTTTCACATTTCGTCGCTACTTTTAGTGTGTGTGTTCGTGTGCGTGTGCGTGAGTGCGTGCGTGCGTGCGTGCGTGTGTGCGTGCGTGCGTCGGTCTGTCACAGTATGGATTTCTGTGTGTGTGCTTGTACTGCATAGCGTGACTGGTTGACTCCAGTCCGCGGCCATAGGCCAAGCAGAGCTGTAATAGACTGTGAGCTGCTTAAGCGGATACCTCTCTGGGTCTCCCTGCGGCACACTGTATAGGCCCCGAGCATGGAGGGATGGAGGAGCTCAGAAAGACCTAGAAACAGAGATGAACCAGCCGTGTGTGTGTGTGTGTGTGTGTGTGTGTGTGTGTGTGTGTGTGTGTGTGTGTGTGTGTGTGTGTGTGTGTGTGTGTGTGTGTGTGTGTGTGTGTGTGTGTGTGTGTGTGTGTGTGTGTGTGTGTGTGTGTGTGTGTGTGTGTGTGTGTGTGTGTGTGTTTGCGCGTGTGTGTGTGTGTGTTTGCGCGCGCGCGTGTGTGTGTGTGTGTGTGTGTGTTTGCGCGTGTGTGCGCGTGTGTGCGTGCCTGCTATAGCTGGAACATGTGTGTGTGTGTGTGGGTGGGTGCATGGTTGTTCGGGCATGTGCCTCAGTGCTCTGTGTAGTGTGCACAGCTTATCGATTTTAAGACCATTCCAGTCTGAGGAACCCAGGGAGAGGGATTCACTTGTCTGCCGCTGCGTAAAGGTGTCATTCCCTCGCCCCCTTCCTCTAGACTATCCCTCTTTTCCCCTCTCGTCCTCCCTCTCTCCCTTCACCAGTGACAAGGTAATTGTATTTGCTTTATCAGCGGTGAAGATGGCTGTCCGATACCAGGGCACGGAGAGCAAGTGGACGGAGGGTAGGATGGTGGTGGGTGATTTGTGGGTGATGGGGCCACTCCCAGTATACGGAGCTCTATTCAAACCATCAGTCCATCCTCTCTCATGGGTAAAGCATCCTCTCTCATTGCTATTGTTTGTTGAAGTTTTCTTTTAAAGGGACACTGGGCAGCATGAATTCTGGAAATAAACAACTAAAAATCTCACACATTCACTAATGTTACCTTTTTCATGAATACTTACCACCAGCAACAAATTCTAAGTATTCATTATGACTGGAAAAATTGCACTTTTCATACATGAAACCATGGTCCGCCATTTTGAATTTCCAAAAATAGCCATTTTTAGCTGCAAAAATGACTGTACTTGGACCATACTAGAAGATATTTCTTTATTACATAGTAAACTTTCATGTAAAGATCAAATTTGGCAATAGGCAGCCCAGTTTTAATGAGCAGCATAGTTGCAGTACCTTTTTTTGCCCATTTCCTACACATTGTCCCTTTAAAGATTTTTTGGGGGGGCTTTTAAGCATTTATTTTTTTTGTGACAGGACAGTTTGAGATGGTGACAGGAAGTTAGTGGAGAGAGAGAGACTGTGAAGGCTCGGCAAGTGACCCTGCCCTGGACGCCGGTGTAGCAGTCTAGTGCCCAGCCGACTGAGCCACGGCTGGGCCTGTTGAAGTTTTTTGAGTGCAGCCTTGCTCATCGCTGATGATGCAGACGCCTCTTAAAGGGCCGTACACACACGTCGCTACTAGTAACTCACTCAGCGAATGAAGTCAATAGAATGTCGATGTGTTCCAGCGAGACTCGCAGGCGAGTAGGCGAGTACAGTAGAAGCGATGCGATGTGGGTGGATTCCAAGTTGAAAATATTTGAACTTCGAGCGAGGCGAGTAAGCGAGTAACCAATTGGAATGCAGAGTTCGGTACTTCTCGCCTGTTCATTGGCAGTTAAAGCCGCGGGAACATTCAGCGAACGTCCCATGAAAGACTGGCAAGTAGGCGAGCAAGCGAAAAGCTAGCTTTGTGTGTGTACGCCGCTTTAACTCGCCAGAGAGGGAAAGTTCTGGCCACCCCATGCCTGCCTCAGTCAAGACTCTGCCTTTACTGCTGCCCCACCTGTTCCCATCCGCATCTCCCCCTTTTTGTCTCTTCTGTTTTGTGAGCCTCTGAATGGCTACCACGCTGAGGCAACGGTCCAGTGCAGCCGTAGAAATAGTTGCCGGGATGCACGGACGGACACCCTCCAATGCATTTGCCGGGAGTTCCTATAACACTTGACTTAAACGAATCCTTGGCTGCCTACTGCATAATTGGTTTTCCCTCCTCTCCCCCCCCCCCCCACTTTGAATGGACCCCGGCTCACAAAATGATTTTCTTAAGGCCAGTGTCACATGACACTGAAAGCATGGAGGTTTGGACGTGCTGTAGGAATGGTGTGCGTGCGTGCGTGCGTGCGTGCGTGCGTGCGTGCGTGCGTGCGTGCGTGCGTGCGTGCGTGCGTGCGTGCGTGCGTGCGTGCGTGCGTGTGAGGTTATGCTTACAGGGCGAATGTGTGTGTGTGTGTATGTCTGTGTGTTATGCTTACAGGGCGAGTGTGTGTGTGTGTGTGGGGTTACAGTGGCCAGGAAGTGGTGTATGGTGCAGGTATGTATGTACGTACAGTATGGCATAATAACCTAGACTCTCCCTCCTGTGAATCAGCATTTTCCCATTATAGGCTCTATGTCTCCATGTAGGCCTGCTCCTAAACAGGGGCTCTACTCTATACACTGTATAATCATCCAGCCAATTCCTGCATGCACATAGGTACGTACATACCAGGGATGGAAATAAGCACCCGTCCACCTGCCAATGACGGGTACATTTCAGTGGTGACTGGTAACTTTTTCAACCCACCAGTCACTTTGACTGGTAAAAACAGTGAGTGACGACTGGTAGATTTTAAAATCTACCTGCCACCTTGACTGGTGGGGAAAAAACTTGTGTTCCACCCCTGGTACATACATACCCAGTTGTGCTGTGTTTTGTCAGTGTGAAAATGCAGAGTCGTGGGTTTCTGGGTGGCGTGCTACATGCCAGTGTTCCAGTTTCACTTCTGGTTGTTCCGCTTCCAGATGGCTGTCCAGATTGACACTGATGTAACTGGCCACACCGTCAACGCTGTTTTCCTCCCAGTCCCAGTGGGAATAGAGCTGATTAAGGCCCTGGATTTAAGCCGGATTTTTACAAAGTAAATTCGAAAATACTTGGCCAGTGGATTATGCGCTGCCAAAATGTTTAAATTGTTGACACATAAATGTATTAACACACACACACACACACACACACTGACACACACGTCCTCTGGTGTATTTGTCGATGTGTGTTTGTGAGTCTTCCAAACATATCTTAACACTCTCCGAAGACGCATATGGGAACATATTAGTCCTCACTCAGCTGCATCATTTGCCATAGTGTGGCCTTCATCAGCCTCCCAGAAATAGCCCCAGTCTCAGACAAACACTTGAGCCTGCCTGACGATTTCCGTCATCCACGGCCTGAAATGATATCACAGTTCCCTTTTTGTGGTCAGAGATGGAAGGGGGAAAAAAGTTCAGCTGGCAAGAAGCATCTATTGGAAAGGAGAAGTCTAGAGAGAGGACACATTAGCTTTTCCGTGTCTGCTGGTGATATGTGTACATGCTCACAGAGAGAGGAAGTCCTTCATTTTAGCCTTGAAGAGTCATGTCGGCTGTCATGTTGTCTTGGTGTGTTATAAATGCCTATCAAAAAAGCCGGTACAAAAATTGACTGAAGCAGAAACCTGCAGGGCGGGCGTGAGACACCCGGCTGCGAGAGAATGAGTCACTCAATCTGACAACACAAACAGTGGGCACCAATCAATTTCCTCTCCTGTCTTTTTGCTATTTTTGACATACATTTTCACATACATTGCACACTGACTGTACCACAGGACACCATTCACCATTTCCAATCTGCCATCACGAGCCCGTTATTATGAGTCATATTGGGTGCCAAAGCAATGCTAATATTCTGTGATGACGCGGGTGATAAGTGTTGTTGGTGACACATATCCAGATTTTAGGATTTGGAGAACCATTTCCATTCGGCTTCTGTCCACTAAATTGATTGGGGAACTGCAAGATCTGCTCGCTTCCTTCTCCGGAGGCGCGGTGAGGCCGCCTGAATAATGCATTTAATTCATGCCGCCTGTTTTAGCCAGGGGCTCTTTTCTGAGTGGTGACATTGCTCTGCGCTGGCCGTTAGGGCTGTAACAATACACTCAACTCAAGATTCGTTTCGTATCACGATTTTTGACCTACGGTTCGATACACCCCACGATTTCACATTTGCCAACATTATAAAATAAAATTACGTTATAGTTTATAGGTAGAATAGGTTACAAGAGGCTGCTAACAATTTTTAAAAGTTTAAATATAATAATGATGATGATTTTACACTTGGAAGCACTATCACTTCATATCATGTCATTGTTTTCTGGACGGATGGGTAGCAAAACTTTGAAAGGGCGTATCACGATACTGCCTCCTTGTATCGCGATATTGTATCATGACTCTGTGTATCGCGATTTCTTGGTTCGATACAATATCGTTACAGCCCTACTGGCCGTGCACACCACCCCACCCCACCCAGATGAACAGGCTGCAGAGTGCTGGAGGGCCCAGAGCCCCCCTGGCCTCCTCCTGTCACACTCTCTGGGCTCTTGCCTGGCAGAGTGGGGGTGGTCATGGGTAGATGGGTGGATGTCTCTGGTAGTGGGAGTGGATGGTGGTGAGTAGGGCTGAGTGATATGGGAAAAAAACGATATCACGATATGGATTACTTTATATCACGATAACGATATATACTGTATCACGATATAGCACAATTACATACGTTTTCAGTTATTCTCTTTATTTGCTCTTTATTTTTTCATGTCGCAAAACAACCTTTCTTTAAAATGGATCTTTTTATTCTTATTTTTACAGTTACATGAACTTATAGTGTAGTATTCTGACAACATGAAATGTAATTAAATGATGGTAATTTTTATCAATTTTATACAATTGAATATCACGATATAAACGATGTAGGAGAAAGGTCACGATATACACTTTTATATCACGATAACGATATATATCGTCATATTGCCCAGCCGTAGTGGTGAGTGTATGTGCTCTTTCCTAGCAGAGTTTTGTGTATCTGTGTCTGTGTCTGTGTCTGTGTCTGGTGTTGGGGGTGTCTGTGAGTGTGATTATGGGTGGGTGGGGGTGTCAGGGGTGTCAGGGTGTGGGTCGTTAGCTGAAGGAAACATGGAACTGACATGAGGGCAGCTAGAGTGTGATTGTGGCTCATCTTCACCCACATTCAATCACAACTCTAGTTGTGCAGTATGGCCATTATTTTTCTGTTGAGGTCGTTGTTACTATTTGTAATGGGGAAGGTGTTCTGTCCCACCGCTAATGGTGATGTGACACAGAAAGGGGGATGAAGGTGAGGCAGAGGGAGAGGCAGTGTGTGCACCTGTGTGTGTGCGCGTGTGACACTGACTGTGTGTGCATGTGTGTGAGTGTGTGCAGGTGCGTGTGTGCATGTTTGTGTGTAGGTGCGTGTGTGCGTGTGTGCGTGTGTGCGTGTGTGCGTGTGTGCGTGTGTGCGTGTGTGTGTGTATGTGTGTGTGTGTGTGTGCACGTGCACGTGCACGTGTGCTGTGTGTGTGCGTATGTGTGTGTGTGTGTGTGTGTGTGTGTGTGTGTGTGTGTGTGTGCGTGTGTGCGTATGTGTGTGCACGTGTATGTCTCTGTGGGGGTGTGTGTGTGTGTGTGTGTGTGTGTCTGTGTATGTGTCTGTGTGTGTGTATCTGTGTGCGTGTGTATCTCTGTGTGCTTGTGTATCTGTGTGTGCGTGTGTGTGTGTATTTGTCCTCCCTGTAGTGCGGCAGGCTGGTTTGTTGTGAGCTGGACTGAGGTGTCACAGGAGTGGCACTGAGAGGGCCTGGCAGTTGCCCTTTTCACCGGAGCCTGGTGTCATATCGCCATTATAAAGCGTCGCCACCTCCACACAACTAAACAAACCGTGGGAGACAAATGAGGCCATATTAGCTGACTCACCGTTCTCTGTCAGTTCTCCTTAAGGCAACCTAAATTTATTCCCGGGCCGCTTCAATTTATGTCCGATGATGGCAATTCTCATTTTTATGGGTAAGGGTATTCTTTAAACGCCCTTGCAAGTGAATATATATTTTAATAGATTGCAGGCAAATGTTGGCATAATCTTTTCTATTAAAGTCTTTCCCCCTCCCCTGTTTGAAGTTCCATCAGAGAGTGAATCTGCACAAATGAGAGTGCGCCTTGGAAATGTCACGCTTCTGTTTCAACGTTATATCTCTCAGAGCAATCTGTCAGTCTCTCCCACGGGCTTAATGGACTGTTTGAAATGATACCTACAAAGCTGTTGCCGTGTATCTGTGCATCAGTTTTTTCTCTCTCTCTATTTAAATGTGCAGCTCCAGTCCCACAAACCCTCATTTTGCAGACTGAGCTTGCACTGATATATCTATACAGCAAATAGTACCCTGCAATTTATTGTGAACTTCAATCACACATTTATCTTGTCTAAACTAGAGGGTTGAACAGCAGATGATGGCAGCAGATGATGTTGTGCAGTTGAAGCCAGGGGTGCATTTCTCCACAACATTGTTGCTCATTAAAGGGACACTGTGTGAGATTTTTTGTTGTTTATTTCTAGAATTCGTGCTGCCCATTCACTAATGTTACCTTTTTCATGAATACTTACAACCACCATCAAATTCTAAGTATTCATTATGACTGGAAAAATTGCACTTTTCATACATGAAAAGGGGGATCTTCTCCATGCTCCGCCATTTTGAATTTCCAAAAATAGCCATTTTTAGCTGCAAAAATGACTCTACTTGGACCATACTAGAAAATATTTGTTTATTACTTAGTAAACTTTCATGAAAAGATCAAATTTGGCAATAGGCAGTCCAGTTTCAATGAGCAGCATAGTTGCAGTACCTTTTTTGACCATTTCCTGAGTAAGCAATTTACTTGGTTGCAGTACAATTTCCCATTGGAAACCTAGTAAGTGGCTAACTGGTTAGCAACGATGCTTTCGAGAAACGGGGTCCAGATCTCAGATAAACAAAGGAATAGAACAAAACCCACTGGGCAAAGGGGAAATGCACTGGCTGCCATGGTTTGAATGATTGTTTTAACAAGAGGTCGATTAACAGGTTCCGATCTCAGATTTCACTCTCACACTCCAGCTTCTTGGTGCTCATGTTGCACTCAGTTATGCAAGTATACAGACAACCTGCAACAGCAGCTTTGTTCACTTGTGAAATGTATGCTGCCATTCAAGTCCTCCAAGCGCTTCAGGCTTTGCATTGAAGCCCAAGATATGAATCATCCATTTTTATGATCTAACAACACAGCCATGTGCCTTGTGCTTAGGCCAGAGATATGCTACTCCTTATTCATAGGTGTCATGCCATTCCTTCTTTCGCTGCCTGTGTTAAATGATGTATGGTTTGGTTTGCTGGTTATTGGGAGGAAAGTTGTTATGACTTAAACTGGGAAATAAGTTTGCCGTATGAGGTTTACTCTTTTTTTAGGAGCTGTTTCCATGTAGCAGGATATTTTGAAATCTGGATTTTTTTTTCTCCTGCTTACATTGGTTTTCGCCTTCCGTTTACAAGAAGCAGATTTTTAAAATCCAGATATAAAAAAGCAGGCTTTAAAAATATCCTATTTAGGTGGCTAAAGCGCATTTGCTACAATGGAGTATTTATTTTTATCCCCATGTTGCGTTTCCACCTAACCAGGAGAAAAATATACCCACATATAAAAATAAATATCCTGCTACGTGGTAACAGCACCTGAAGGGATCACTTTCTCTCTGACTTAAAGGGGTATGCCACTATTTTGGGGCTTAATACAATTAAAATCGTTGGCCAGGGTTTATAAAGGTGGTAAAGTGTCTTATTTTTCATGTAAGCCGTTGTCTTGCTTTAAGACAAGTTAAAAGAGGGAGGATGTCGCTATGCTAGTGAAAGTCAATGGATCCGTATAGCAAGACACTTCACCACCTTTATAGACCCCGGCCAACGATTTTAACTGTATTAAACCCCAAAATAGTGGTATACCGCTTTAAATGATTGGTTTGTACTGTAAGCTATGCCAATGATTAGACAGAAGGTTTATTGTGTATTGGATAGAGGGGTTGTACTGTATGGCCCTGAATGATCCTGTTTCATCAGTGGTGAAATAAAAGATCAAATCTCTGCTGAATAATGTACAGTACTGTACTATCAATCTTAATGTGTTGCCCTTTCTTTTTCCATTGTTGCTGGTGGTGTTGTATTTGTAAGGGGTTACCCAATTGAATGGACCTAGGTCCAGTTGAATGTGACAGTGCAACACAACTCTTTTAATGTCAAGCACACATTAGTTAGCACAGAGTGACATTTTTTGGGGCCGGGGATTTACTTTGCTTGTACAGGGAATGCCCAGGAATTTGTGCGTACGTGCGTGAGAAAATGTACTGTATGCTCGATTTTGTGTTTTGTCTGTGTCTGGGTCTGTGATGGCTTCGCACATTCTCTCTGAAACGCATGCACACAAGTATCCCCCCCTACAGACACAGACACAGACACAGACACAGACACAGACACAGACACAGACACAGACACAGACACAGACACAGACACAGACACAGACACAGACACAGACACAGACACACACACAGACACACACAGACACACACAGACACACACAGACACACACACACACACACACACACACACACACACACAGACACACACACACACACACACACACACACACTAATGTTGAACTCTGTGTTGTGCAGCTGGTGATGGAGTTCTGTGGGGCGGGCTCGGTGACGGACCTCATTAAGAACACCAAAGGTAACTCTCTGAAGGAAGAGTGGACCGCCTACATCTGCAAAGAGATCTTGAGGGTATGTATGTCTTTTCTTCTTTTTTTCCCTCTCTCTCTCTCTCTCTCTCTCTCTCTCTCTCTCTCTCTCTCTCTCTCTCTCTCTGTCTCTCTCTCAAATTCAAATTTAAGTATGCTTTATTGGCATGCCTATTCGTATCAGCGTTGCCAAAGCTTACAGATAATATCAAAATGGGTGACAAAACATTACGGTCAATAAAGAACATTAAGATATTTACAATTACAACATTACATGTCTATCTCTCTCTCTCTTTCTCTCTCTCTCTCTCTCTCTCTCTCTCTCTCTCTCTCTCTCTTTCTCTCTCTCTCTCTCTCTCTCTCTATCTCTCTCCTCCTATGTCCCCTCCCTCTTCTCCTGTCTCATACCCCTGTTATGTCTGGACTCACTGTATTGCTGTCGTCTTTCCTTTTGCAAGTCTGCTGAGTGTACAAATGAATTACTCAAATGAAACATTGCCTTTTACATGTCTGACCTTTCTCCCAATTATATCCTAAATATTAACATTTATTTATATTTCGCTGACAAGCCAACTTATCTCTTACAAAGATGTGTACGAGGGGAAAAAAATAATGGTCATTTGTTCCTCTGCGTGTCCTTTTCAATGTCTCCTTCGCCCACCCTTGGCATTTCTGTCTGCTCACGTTTCTGTCTGTACACACTCGTCTTGCACTGAAATTGAATGAGCTCTCCTCTACCAACCTCTACCCTCCTTTCTATCCCGCTCTACCCCCCTCTACCCCCCTCTTCTCCCCCCCCTCTTCTCCCCCCTTCTCCACCACCTCATGTTCTACAGGGCCTTGCACACCTCCACGCACACAAAGTCATCCACCGAGACATCAAGGGCCAGAACGTGCTGCTTACAGAGAACGCTGAGGTCAAGCTCGGTAAGCACTATTACTTCGTCTCACCACACTGTGTTTTGAAAAAAAAAAAAAAATCCTTTATCTTTTCATACCTTATACCGCACACCTTATTCCACAGTCAAGACCCTATAGCAGAATTCCATCATCCCATTACATGATGTGTTAGACGCCAGACATTCTAAATGAATAGCCTCGCCCGCCCGGCAACTCTGCAGGTCCGACCCCTATACATCTTCAAAATGAATTCTTTCGCTATTCAGCTCTTGGCTTCAGCACTCTTCTTCAGCTCAAAGAAACAGCGGATGTCTGAAAGCTTTCTTTGTTCTGTCTGATTTTCTTTTTTTTTTCATTTGCCACATTACCTTACGCCACCTCTGGGCTGCATGCTTCCGGTTCATAAGACCCCACTCGCTTTAAGACCCAGCTCAAGGGGAAGGCCAATCGACTGAGCTGGAGTACATTAAAGCAGAATCAATTTGCCTGTGTCAAGGTAAATAATTGATTAGCTTTTAATGCTCGACGCGGTGTAAGTACAGTACGGGTTTCATGCGTAGACGTGTGGGGGCGATCAGCAGAAGATTTGTACCTGCAGCATGTTCGCTCGCAGCGTTCATCAGAACCCCTCCATTACGTGTGAGAGATGTTGGAAAAGAAAAAAAAAAGAAAAAGAAAGAAGAACCATCTCATCTGTTCCACACAGCTTATTTAGATCAGCCCATCATCTGTGCTTTTTTTTTTTTTTTTTTTTTCTTCAAATGCTACTATTACTATGTCAGAACGCTACAAAGGACTTTTAGAAAAAAAAGCACAACAAAATACCTCCTCTTAATGTATGTTCTCTACAAGTCTTCTGTTGTCCAGTCTTGCACTTTAAATGTCTGTATGAGCACTGTCTATGTCCATACTGTCTTATGTCCATGTATGAGTACTGTTTATGTCTATACTGTCTATGTCCTTACCTAGATTAGTCTATGTCTGCATGGGAAAGCAAGAAACGTAATTTCAAATTCTTTGTATGACCAGTGCATGTAAAGAAATTGACAATAAAACCAACTTGACTTGACTTNCTTCTGAAAAGGAAATACCAT
Source organism: Engraulis encrasicolus (assembly GCF_034702125.1). Classification (NCBI taxonomy): domain Eukaryota; kingdom Metazoa; phylum Chordata; class Actinopteri; order Clupeiformes; family Engraulidae; genus Engraulis; species Engraulis encrasicolus. Next base: position 22,266,213 of record NC_085872.1, on the reverse strand, counting down.
GGCGAACTGAAAGCATCTTTCACTCTTTCACCTACTTCTTCATCTGTGTCCAACACTAACTCTCCCCCAACGTCTCCACACCACCTACCTCCGGCATGGCTTCCCCTTTAAATTGACAGCCAACGCGATTCTACGCATTCGGATCTATATGCGGCTGACAGCTTAAAGCCGCGTGACCTCTCTGCATCTAACCCTTTTTTAGATGCCCAAACGCGCCGCTTCATTGCTGTTGCATAGCCTGATCCTTATAAATTCTTTCCACACCGACCGTAATGAGAAGAGAAGCCTAGGCTGTCATTTCTACTACCAACCCCCACAGCATCTCCACCCTACTCATCACCCCCCCCCCACCCCACCCCAAACACACACACACACACACACACACACACACACACACACACACACACACACACACACACACACACACACACACACACACACACACACACACACACACACACACACACACACACACACACACACACTGCATGTTCATTTTAAGGTGCATTTCTGGCCTCAAATGGAAACAAACAGCCCTGGGGTATAATCAGCTTTATATTGACAGTGTGCAGATGTAATCAATTTGGTAATGTTTTTGTGTGGACTCCTTTGAATTGTCAGTCTGCTGTCTGTCATTGTTCCCTGTGAAAGGCATGTGTGTGTAGAGACACTGCCCTCTTCACTTCGCAGTGGGTCATTATTCACAATTGACAGGACGTAATTTCTTTTAATTGAGCATCAAGCTGTCAGTGTTGTTCGCAGCTATTGACTGGTGTTAATCATCATGACTGTAATTTGTAAATGTCAGTGTCAGCTTAAGTATCCCATCGGCAGAAGCATAAGTACGTAAATGTCTGTGTGCTGTGGTAAGGTGCACTATACGTACATGAATCGGCAGCATTGCCCATGGGGACCCAGGTTTGAGTGCAGCCTGGGTTGTCTCTCTCAATTCTGCCGAATCTCTCTCTCTCTCTCTCTCTCTCTCTCTCTCTCTCTCTCTCTCTCTCTCTCTCTCTCTCTCTTTCTCTCTCTCTCAGACTAATTTTCTGTTTAGTCCTCACTTTCCTGTCAAATTAAGGCCCTAAAAGCTCATGTTGTATTATGTATTTCCAGTGGACTTTGGAGTGAGCGCTCAGCTGGACCGCACTGTCGGCCGAAGAAACACGTTCATCGGCACACCCTACTGGATGGCCCCCGAAGTCATCGCCTGCGACGAAAATCCTGAGGCAACGTACGATTTCAAGGTGAGCACGTACCGCCATGCCCATTATTCTCTCACACTGACCGTTTTTTTTTATTATCTTGTTCATTTCCAACCGTCATGGAGTCCTTAAACATCTCATAAACATTTTAGGTTAGGAGGATATTATCTTATAAAGGCTGTCGCAGATTTACAAAGCCTATTAAATCTCCCTAGGTGAACAAGAGTAGGTAGTCTTCCCTGCAGCTTTTTTCTGCATAGCGTTTTGTCCCCCCCTGGCCGTCTCCATTTTCCTCCTCCTGGTGTTAATCAGAGGGAGGGTGTAAGAGGAAAAATTCCTCCTCTTCTCTTAAGCCAGGCTCAAACTACACGACTAGCGTTTGTGTGTCCGATTTTGCCGTCGGGGTGCACCGCACACTAGAAGAGAATCGCAACTATCAATCTTATCGCTGCTCGCAGCCACCGAGACAATGCCCGACGTTCTATTTCCAATCGCAAATATCAAACAGTGTTTGATTTCTATGACTTACGATTGGCGACTCTTTGAGCTGCTAAAGTTCTATCTTAGAACGTTGTCCACGACTAGGAAATCTGTCCCGACAATCGCTTGCGATGGTCCTGGGGGGTAACGTTCCAGCGATTGTCGTAAGGGGGGTTTTCAGCCGAGAATCGGGCTGATAATCGCATAGGCTTTATTGTCTGTCTTTGTCTCCTCTGAGCATCTGCTATTGCACGCTCACGCCCTACCCCCATATCCAACCTGCTAAAATATTCATGTTCAATCTGAGTTCAAGTGGGACTAGATGAAAATGCCAAGTGCTCCGTCGCTGTTTAGGATGTCACATGGAGTTTGCTGCTTGCCCTCCATGGTTGTAATTTCCCCCGCAGGGGTGAATACGCTCGCTCTAAAAGGGCTGCCCTGCTGCCCATTGGGATGGTTGGCTTTCTTGAAACAACTTGCCTGAAGGCGTAACCGTTGCATAGTGGCCTTTTTCTCATTAAGAGCTGTTGTCTCCTACCACTACTGCAAAGACTGTAGTAGGGTTGTGAGGCATGCCATAGTGTGTCGCAGCTATGAGGTGTGTAGTGTAGTGTTGTGTGTCGTAGCCATGAAGTGAGCCGTGTCGCATTGTGTGTCAGAGAATCGTATGTGAGAGAGAGATAAATAAGGATGGTTCTTTTCCGGTATCCATGTGATGTCGGGTGAAAGCCCCTTTTGGAGAACTTCGATTAGAAGACCTTCAGACTTTTGAGGTTGAGAATAAATGGAGTCCCCTTAGCGCTGTAGGTGTCGTAGCCCTGAAGTGTGTAGTGTTGCGTTGTGTGTCATCATAGCCATGCAGCAGCTGCCACTGTGGCAGATCTCTACGACACGCTGCCGGAAATGGGCCAAAGTAGCCCTGAGTGAGTTGATCTGCAGTGAGGGATAAAGGAGGAGTACATGCGAAATTCCCTAACTCCATTTCTGAAGACCTGTTCTTCTATATTTTTAGAGAACTCCGTTGTTGGTTTGGTTTACATTCATGTACTTGATAATACATATAAATAGTTACATTACATAAATCAAATGAAAAATGTGCAATTTTGATAGCTTTGTATTAAATAAAAATGAATTAAGATTATTTTCTGAAAAGGGTTTTGCAACTGAACTCTTCATGTACATGAGGGAGGATGTGCAGAGCTGTAGTGGATTTCGGGGCAGGAGCAGGGCAGGCCAGGCCAGGCCATGGTAGTTAGACAGGAGGCCCTTTATGCTGCTGCTCCATTGACCTCGTTTCCACACATTATTTGCCCTTAGCCACGCTACATCTCTCTCCTTATGCTCTCTTCTTATCTCTATCTCTCTTTGGTATGCTCTCTCTCTCTCTCTCTCTCTCTGTCTCTGTCTCTATCTCTGTCTCTGTCTCTGTCTCTATCTCTGTCTCTGTCTTTCTGTCTCTCTGTCTGTCTCTGTCTCTGTCTCTGTCTCTGTCTCTCTCTCTCTCTCACACACTCCCACCAGACGTGAACTTAAATGTGACAGAATGCCTCTGCTGTGTCAGTTGAGGTTTGACCCGTTTATTTACAAACCAAAACACCATCAGTTGGGCAGGCAGAGATAATGGCAATGTATTCATTAAAGAAGGGCCAAATAGTCAAGCTGTGTTTTAAAAGCACATCCAAACATGGTCACGCTGAAAGAGAGTAAACCGTCTTGTCAGATACATCTGGAGGGTGACTGCTGGGGTGGGATATAACTCGGAGAAGGAGTCAGTGGCTGTAACTCCAGTCACGAGGAAGGAATCATTCGAAACAAATTATCCAAGATTAATAAAATTGCTGTAATTAAATCTTCCACGAAGTCCTTTTTGCAAAAGGCTGACGTATGTTGACGTGACCAGATTTCTGTGAAAGAGAATTCCTCAGACATAGGGGTGACATAATGTAGCTCACATAGTATGTAGCCACGTAGACATAGCATAGTAGCATTTGTTTTCTTCTCTTCAAATCACGCTTGGGAAAAAGGGTTGCTTCCTATGATGCAGACAAAGACACACGAGCGTGTCAGGCACACAGGAGAGTTTGTCAAAATGAGTGAAAGTAGTGTTTGGGGGGGGGGGCAGGATCATGGAAAAGGAGAGTGCTCCTCATCCTCTTGACTCTGAATTGGTATGATTGGATTTGTAATGGTAGTTTGCTAATGGAGACCTACAGGCCTGATGTGCGTGCGTGCGTGCGTGCGTGCGTGCGTGCGCACTCATGCAGGCATGTCTGCACAAACATGCACACACTTACAGTACAATATGTGCACAAATAAGAGAGGGCGCTTGTGTCTCCTCTCAGGTCATCTTCCTCTGTTGCTGCAGTACAGGCTGCTTGAGCCTGGACCGGTTATCTCCAGACCTAATCACAAGTGAGATCAGGTCTGGAGACCTCCCTACTGTAAATAGCATAGAGGGATTGTGGTTTACGATTGACGACGGCTGTTTATTGGGCATTACGGATGTGTATACTTTGGCATATGTAGTAGGCATAGCCAATCATGTCTGTCAGACTGCAGTCTGCAGTCAACGCCTTTCGACGCCTCCCTGCTTTCTGATTGGAGGCACCGATCTTGTCTGTCTCTGGGTACAGATTCCATGCTGTCTTTCGGATCGGAACGTTTGTGCAAAGCAACATGGGACGTTTCAGGGCAGCCTGAGCCCATAGTATAGCTCATGTTGAGAGACGGTGCTGCCTAATCAAGCACGTTATGGTCCAACAGCAGCTGAGTCGTTTCGGAGGGGGTTTGGGATGTCTGGAAGGGGTATACATGGCCTATGACATCACTGACAAGGCCCATTTCAACCCTTTCATGCTCTCAGTCAGCAATCAGAACACCAAGGTTCCCATTGGACTGCACACAGTTGTTTGAAGGAGGCCGTACCTTGCATAGCAGTGTTTTTTTATTGCACATTTTTATTGTGCAATAAAAAAACACTGCTATGCAAGGTGCGGCCTCCTTCTTGAAACATTGAATTCAATATTTGGGCCAGCACCCTCAGAGATTAGATAATTAATAGTGATGCCTGCTCCAAGAAGAAAATTGACTGCACACAGTTGTACACTCACAGCTGGTCAAGTTGTAGTGATGGTATATTGGCTATTCTAACTGATATGCCATCATTCTTACTTGTTATTGCTGTAAAACTCACACACTTTTATCATTTTTCTCTCCTATGTCTTCATCTCTGCAGAGTGACCTGTGGTCATTGGGGATCACCGCCATTGAGATGGCAGAGGGAGCTCCACGTAAGTCGCACTTACAGCACCACGCTGAGGCTTCAGCCGTTGCCACCAGAGGCTAGACAGTAGGTCTGTAGGGCGTTGCTGAAGCTTACACATACAGTATACTCAGAGAAAGCAGTCAGTGGTAGGTTGAAATCCACAGACGTTAGCCATGTTATCCCTTTTTTGGGGTAAATGCATATTATTACACAGTTGTGTAAAATAAGCTACCCCTTTAAGCCTGCTTTTGAGTCAGAGGATATTCGGCCGGTTGCCCTTGAAGAAAGTATGACATTTATACTATGCAGGTACTAGCAACACACACATGCAGGCGCGCGCACACACACACACACCAGGGATGGAAATAAGCACCTGTCCACCTGCCAATGACGGGTAAATTTCAGTGGTGACTGGTACATTTTTCAACCCACCAGTCACTTTGACTGATAAAAACAGTGAGTGACTGGTAGATTTTAAAATCTACCTGCCACCGTGACTGGTGGGGAAAAAACTCAAGTTCCCCCCCTGACACACACACACACACACACACACACACACACACACACACACACACACACACACACACACACACACACACACACACACACACACACACACACACACACACACACACAATTGTGCAGAAGTCCAGAGGAACCAACTGTTTTCACTGGAGTGCCCCTCCCTGCAGAGTGGAGTGGAGTGGAGGCAGCTGAGTATTGAACAGCTTTATTTTATTCCTTAATCATCTGTGCCCTGTGTGGGGCTCTGCTGCATCCGTGCTGCCAGACAGCTGGGGACTGAGATTTGGACTGTTTCATCTTAAATCTCTTCACCTCAAGGTCAAACACAAAATATTCTCACAGCCTGTCCTTCGGACACTTCGATACATACCTTTTTATATATGTGTGTGTGACATTCCGATACACAGAAAGAAGACATGTTGGTACATGGCAAAGGTTGTTGTTGTTGTTGTTGCCATACAATACAATACAATACAATATAATACAATACCATACAACACAATACAACATGTATTTAAGGTATATAGCGCAGTATCACAACTAAGAAGTTGAATTCAAAGCACTTTCAAAATACACGCACACGTACACATTCCCACATTCACACACCAGCTCTGGGCTGCCCCGCCGCGCTAATTATCCAGGGTTCATGTGAGAAAGTGCACACACGCACACCCAAAAGCAAAGACGGTAATAAAAGTTTTTAGCGCTCCGGGCAAAACGAAGGAAATAAAAATCTAAAGTTGCTCTACTGGATTAATGTGGCAGGTTGACAAGGTGGTTAACAAGTGGGTGTGTACGCTACGCTGCAACTGCAACTACTTTTGTCCTACAGGGCAGGCTAGATCAACCGTAACTTCTGTGCAATACTGTCACTCTTATCTTGACTTCCTTCTGGATCAATAAAGTATCTACTACTGCCACTAAACTGGAGCAAGAACACTAATTTATGACCTTATAATGAATGTACAGTCATGGGTACAAACCCTGAGCTTTTGAGGGAGGTGCCCATACCAGACTTCCTTGTAATAACTAAGTAAATGTCATGCCTTGCCACAGAGGAATGTTTGCATGTAATTCTGGCTGAAGTGGGTTGAAAAGGTCGATGAGGCTTGATGAAATGTAGTGATTGGAATTATATTTCCCCGTTGTGCCCCTGCACCGATCCACAGTAATAAAATAACATGACAGACTGTAGGCTCCATGTTATCGCAAAGCTCTGTTTAGGTCGAGTATTAACATGCTTAGGTTTACTCAAACCACCGTGCGAAGCACAATCTGATTTACGGCTCCATAGTGGCTCCTTATTTACCTCGGTACCTTTTTCATGTTCACATAGAGGGTAAAAGCACAGAAATTTTAGCCTGATTATCATCGACTTTCAAATCTCTTCGAGACTTGGTCTGACCAAGAGTATAAAAATTAACATTTCCCAACGGCATTTCCCAAATGGCCTCCCTTGGTTAGCTAATGATTGTTTGCTTCCCAACAAAGTGGGAGGAGTTCCCGTATTTGCGGGAACTCAGAAAGTACTCGGATTGACTCTTGACCTGACTGGTAGCAACGCTTAAGCTGTTGAGTCACTAGGAGGGCACGGCCTGGCTACAGAAATTTACAATTGAGAATAAGATACACATTATGTCACTTCAAAGCATTTGAGATGGGTTTAAAATTACTGTACTTTTAGTGTTCCTTTGCCCTATTATTAATTACATAAGGAAGTACATGGCACAAAATAATCTTGCTGCAGGTTGCGTGTAGGAATTTCTTTTATGGCCATGTTGGCAGTGGCGCAAAGGTACTTGAGTTATTTTTGCCAGAGTCAGATCAATAACAGCCTTTCGCCACTCCCCATGTGTTTTGTCCTTCTATGGTGCAGCGCACCTTCCAGCAGTAATATCTCTGCCTCATGTCTTCGCTGGAAAACTAACTCCCAAACTCTTTATCTCTTTCTCTTATTCTCTCCCCCCCCTCTCTCTCTCTCTCTCTCTCTCTCTCTTCATCTCCCACTTCCTTCTTTGTCTCCTTTCTCTCTGCTATCCCCCATCCCTATCTGTCTTCCTTAGCGCTGTGTGACATGCATCCAATGCGAGCCCTCTTCCTCATCCCCAGAAACCCTGCTCCCCGGCTCAAGTCCAGGAAGTGGTGAGTGCTTCAGCTGCCATCTCTGCTGTGCTCAGGACTCCCCTGCCTCACTTGCCGTCTCTGTAAGCTGCGCTTGGGTCTCTTTGAAAAGTCCCAAGCTCCATTTTCACAGACTGTAGTGAAAGGAAAAAATAAAACACTGGAAAGCTACTCAGTTCTTGCTGGGTTTTTTTTTTTTAACTCGTCATTCACAGCCTCGTCACATTTACCACATTTAAACCTCAATTTAATCACCGTAGGTGCCGATTTTATGTGCGCTATAAAGGCTTGTAGCGGCAGAGCGATGAAGTAAGTGGGAGAGCCGAGATGTAAAGAGGAAAGGCCCAAGCAGACCGGGAGGATGGGGAAAGGTCTGTGAAAACGCAAGATATTATTGTGCAAGAATACCTACGAGAGAGGAGATTAGCCATTCTTGACTACAAACCATATTTTAGCTTGATTGCTACTATACTGTATATAATTCTATAACATGTTGTAAAGGATGAAACTATATAGAGAGAAAGAGAAATGTGACACAAAGACAGCTAATGTAAAGAGGAAAAGGCTGAGACTATACTTCGGATATTTGAGTTACCGACAACACATGATGGAAGCAGAGTAGTCTGTTAGGGTATGAAGGTTTTTTAGAGTCAGGGGAAAGACAGATGGATATGGCGACCTTGAAATAAATATGACTCAGCAGCACGCTGCAAGCCTCCTGATGTCCCGACTCTTAGAAAAAAAAGAACATGGATCATAAAAGTCAAGATTGGTGTATTTCCGTGTATTTATTGCATGGATTTTGGGTTTTATGGAGGTCTGACCTTTACGTATGCGAAGGGGAATTCCCTGTCGTCTCATTAGCATTTATCCCTTTACTCTGGGGGTGACTTTGAGATCTCTCATCCGCTTGTTCTCCCTGCACTGCCAGTTTTACTGAACAAGTGGCTCCCGTTTTCATTACGTATCCCTGTGTGCGTGTGTCGTCTACCTGTGTGCGTGTGTCTGTGTCTGTGTCTATGTCTGTGTCTGTGTCTGTGTCTGTGTCTGTGTCTGTGTCTGTGTCTGTGCTCGTGTAGGTCCAAAAAGTTTCACCAGTTCATCGAGAGCTGCCTGGTGAAGAACCACAACCAGCGGCCCAGCACAGAACAGCTGCTCAGCCACGCCTACATCCGGGAGATCCCCAACGAGAGGCACATCCGCATCCAGCTGAAGGACCACATCGACCGCACCCGCAAGAAGCGCGGAGAGAGAGGTCAGAAGGGTGTCTGTCTCATTCACCTTTCCCACGTGTAGAATTCATACTCGCACAAACATACTTGTACTACATACACGTACGTACGTACGTACGTACGTACACACAGCCCTGAAACATTGTGTTTTCTAAAATGCAGGAGATGGGCGTCTCATTCACTTTTCCCACGTGTAGAATTTATACTGACACAAACATGCATACGTACGTACGTACACACATCCCTTTAGACACTCAAACATTATGCTGTCTGAAATGCCCAGAGCAGACAGGCCCCCACACATACACAACACTTCCTGACTCATTTTAATGCTGCACCAAGAGACTTTCAAGAGGCATTCCATTTACACCTTCAGTCATTAAAGAACATCAACATTGTGAAATGCGATCATGAGATTTCTCAACTCCAAACCTCCAGACTATTTTGGCTGCAGGTTCCCATGTCATTTAAAATACCACAGGAATCTTACTTTGAAATTGTTCTCACAGGAAGTACTTGTCACAGCATATTTGAACTTACTATAACTAACAACTAAAACAATGAAGTACTTCGTTGACTGACTGGAAGATTCTTTTACAGGTTTCGTTGTATTCAAATTTTCTATTGCCCCATAGAGTGTATTTCTGATTGCAAAGGGCGGTGGCTCATACTGAGCTATTTTACTGATGTTGAGAGCGAGATTAAGTTGTCTTGTACATATGTCGTTGTACATATGTCGTTTTGTAAAGAGGTTCTTACTGTTGCTCCACGGACATGTAATTGTCAATAATAATAATANTAATAATAATANCTTGGTTTTATATAACGCCTTTCAAGTAACCCAAGCAGAATGTTGCCCAATCAAATTGTTCGAATGAGGTTGCATGTGTTATGACTACAGTAGATGACCCGACGGGCAGTGTAGAAAGATGACCGTGGTGGAGCATAGTAGCTGTAAGACAATGTCATTTGTGTGCGCGTGTGCGTGTGTGTGTGTGTGTGCGTGCGTGCGTGCGTGCGTGCGTGTGTGTGTGTGTGTGTGTGTGTGTGTGTGTGTGTGTGTGTGTGTGTGTGTGTGTGTGTGTGTGTGTGTGTGTGTGTGTGTGTGTGTGTGTGTGTGTGTGTGTGTGTGTGTGTGTGTGTGTGTGTGTGTGTGTGTGTGTGTGTGTGTGTGCGCGCGCGCGTGTTATGAAATCTCAATTTGGGCTATTAACGTGGTTTTTGAGATTTCCATTTTATTTCCTGTGCTCCACATCCCCCACCCTACCCCACATCTACCCAATGCAGATGAGACGGAGTATGAATACAGTGGCAGTGAGGAGGAAGAAGAAGAGCACGACAAGGGAGAACCCAGGTACTGTAGGCCTACTGAGCAGGACAAGTCTGACTACATCCATATACATGAGGCCAAATACTGAACGACACTCGCCAGCCCACAGCCTCCACCGGACATTTACATAATATGTCGCAGGAGAACACTGTCAAATGAGCAAATTTGTGCAAATTTAAGCAAGTTTATGTGTGTGTATGTGTGTACAGTGTGCGCCTGTGTGAGTGTGCGCGCGCATATGTGTGTGTGTGCGCGCGCCTGTGTGTGTGTCTGTGCGTGTGCCCTCGTGTGTCTTTGTCTGTGTGTGCGCACACATGTACAGTATGTGTGCATGTGTTTGGAAGAGAGCAGAGAAAGTGTGCTTTCATTTCCTCCTAATTCCGCATGGGTAGCTAACAGAGCTCCCCTCAGTCCCCTTGTCTCTCCTGGGGAGGGGAGTGATATTAGTGGCGTTCATTTGGAAGGGGCTGGAGGAGTCCCAGGAGCTGCTGCTGTCATTAGCCCAGATTAGTGCCTTTCTCAGCCACAGCAGGACTGCCTCTCTCACACAGCCTGTCGTTCACACCCCCACCCCCAACAAACACACTGGCGCCTGATGGTGAGCCGCCGGACATAGAGTAATACCGGTAACTCAAGGTTGTCTTTGCCATAACCGAATGTCACTCAGTAATACCGGTAACTCTAGGTTGTCTCTGCCATAACCGAATGTCACTTAAGGCCAACAGTCATGCAATGTTTATGACATGGACATAATGTTTCTGACACACTGGGTGGATTCCAATATGCGGACTCCCGTCCTCGGTCTGTGTTTGTGTCCTCGCGTTTCGCTGACGCCCTACCGCACCTCCGTGGAGAAAACCATAAAGCTTCCCCGCCGGCAGCCTTGCCACAATAACTTTTGGGCGACTGTTCTTAATTCACAGTCCTGTTTTCAAATGAGAAAATGACATTAGGATTGTGCTTTTGTGCGATATTGAAAGACAATTCTGTTGTCGGTGACGTCATCACGAGACCACAAGTAGGCAAGGGAGGATGGGAGTAAGCATATTGGAAAGAACCCACTGGCGCCTGATGGTGAGCCGCAGGACATAGAGTAATACCGGTAACCCTAGGTTGTCTTTGCCATAACCGAATGTCACTTAAGGCCAACAGTCATAAAATGTTTATGACATGGACATAATGTTTATGACACGTGCATAACTGTGCCATGACACTGTTATGACACTGTAATGACATGCAGGGCTCTAAATTAGCGCCAGTCAACCAGACAAATGCTGGTGAAATTTCAGTTTGGCTGGTAGAAAAGACCAATTTACTAGCCACTTTGGCCCATTAGTGAGTGTGTGTTTGGCTGGTAAGATTAACATCTACTAGTCATTTTGGCTGGTGATGAAAAAAGTTAATTTAGAGCTCTGATGACATGCATATGACACCGGCGTCAAGTAAAGTGTTACCGTAATGCCATTGGTTCGTTGGGACCAACCAATCATCGTACTTCAAATCACACCCGCTGTCTAGGCCCTACCGTGACGCTAACGGTAGGGCACTCGTCTGCTACGCGGCTGATCCAGGTTTGATTTTGGCCCGGGTCCTTTGCCGACCCTTCCACGTTTCATTCTCCCCTCTTGCTTCCTGTCACTCCTTCACTGTCCTATCATACAAATTAAGTCAAGAAGACCACACAAAAATCACACCCGCCGTCTCTCTACACACAGTTCCATCATCAACGTTCCGGGCGAGTCGACCCTGAGGCGGGACTTCCTGCGGCTGCAGCTGGCCAATAAGGAGCGCTCGGAGGCGCTGCGGCGGCAGCAGCAGGAGCAGCAGCAGAACGAGGACCACAAGCGCCAACTACTGGCCGAGCGGCAGAGGCGCATCGAGGAGCAGCGGGAGCAGCGGCGGCGGCTGGAGGAGGTGGGCACACACCTGCGATACACCTGTGAAACACCTGTGACACACCTGTGACACCTGCGACACACCTGTGAAACACCTGTCAGCAGCACTCACCTCTCTCTCGCACACACACACACACTCTCACACACACACGCGCGCGCGCGCACACACACCTGGTGTGTGTCACCTGGACCCCACAAAAGACAGCTCGCTGCTGCTATTCAGTTATTATGTCTGTTGTGATCTACTGAGATGCATACAAATGTTGGCACCACTCCCTAATGGTGAATTGCTGAATGGTAAATGTCGGCACCATTACTCCCTGGTAGATGGACACTGGTCAGTAGCACTCAACGGTAACACTTTATTTTAGGGATACATCTATAAACACTAATACATACAATGTGCCTGTATAAGTAACTTATAAGGCATATACAAAGTAAAATCAAACATTTGTTTGGCATGTATTCGCAAATGTCTTGTTCATGCACAATAAGGGATTTATTACCAATTTAACCTCAGTAAGGACCTAGTAGGCCTTAGCGTTTGCTTAGTACATGCCTTACAAGTTACTTATGCAGGCATTAACATTGTATATATTAGTGCTAATAGATGTATCCCTAAAATAAAGTGTTACCCACTCAACTTGCATACAAGTTACCTGGATCACATGAGAGAGGCCACACAACGATGTGATCTGCTGCAGTATATGAAAATGTAGACACTACAACACATTACTTCCCTGGATCCCCTGGTTAGGTTCTACTGCAGCACACCATTCACCATACTGTAGTCATCTAGATCTGACTACATCAACTTAGGACCCACTCGAAATGTTCACAAATATTCAGGGCCCACCTCTGACCCAATGAACAGTGAAACCCAATTAAATAGTCAACAACAACACGCGCGCACACACACACACACACACACACACACACACACACACACACACACACACACACACACACACACACACACACACACACACACACACACAAATATTAATTTAGATTTTTAGAAAATGATTTCAAGGCCCACTTAGAATATTTACAAGGCCCACCAGTGGGCACTGGCCCACAGTTTGAGGATCACTGATCTAGATCATATGGAGGCAAACATGAGCCTCTAGAGTTTTATGTCTTGTGAAATCTGTAGTATATGAAAATGTAGACAGTAGGCACCGCATTACATTCCTCCCCGATGCCCTTGGTTGACCTCCGCTGTGTAATGGAGTCAATCCTGCTTAAACTGTAGCTGTTTGCTATCTCGTCACCAGAAGGAAAACAGCTTTACAAATATTTCTTATGTAATGCAAATGTAAACCGCCAAGGCGGCTCTTTCTTGTGTACTTAGATGATTACAAAGAGCTCAACCTCATTCACGTTGTCTTAAGTAACATAACCTGTCTGTACAGTGTGGATGTTGTTCTCAGTCTAATCCTGCAGCAGCTTGTTCCAGCTTTATGTATCGAGGTTTTCTTTTTTTTTCTTGCTAAGAGGCAGACGAGCACTCCTGCACCATGCACCGTGCACGGTGCACCGTGGCTGGCAGAGACGATGTAAAAAGAAACACGCGTGAACACAAACACAAACACAAAAAAATCACGCCCGCAATTACCAGAGCAATCCACAAATCTCCCAGCTGACATTCCATTCCCACACGGTTGCGTCAGTCCCACATGCCCATATACAGTATGGGGGGGTCAGCTCAGGACTTCACCAGAGGCCAATGAGCCACATGAACAATGAATGAATGAATGAATGAATGAATGAATGAATGAATGAATGAATGAATGAATGAATGAATGAATGAATGAATGAATGAATGATCTGTTTCTCTTCACAGCATCATCCAGACCCTCAGCCACATGTCATGAAAAAGGTACACTAGTGTGGAGAGAAAGGGTCCCCATAAGAGACATGGCAGTATAGCGTATGCATATGGGATTGTGTGCTGTGCAGTGCAGTGCAGCCCAGAGGGGGTGGCTTTTGGCTTTCTCTGCAGTGCTCTTGGGAAGCTATGTATGTGGCAGAGGTGGAACTTAAACATTTTCCCACCAGTCCCTGTGGCAGGTAGATTCTAAAATCTACCAGTCACTCACAATTTTTACCAGTCACCATTTTTAACAGCACATTTTCAACCGTTCCAAACATTGTAATGCCAAGTAAGATCATTTTCTGATCAATATTTTTGTTTCAGAGGTCATAAATTCAGCTATTGTGATGCCAATAACTCTTTTCATGACCAATTTGCTTAAACCTTTGATGTTGAAAGCTGCGTATAATTTAGCGCCTGCAGAAAAATTTCACCCGTCAAGGTGACTGGTGGGTTGACATATTTCACCAGTCAAAGGCCAAATTCACCCGTCATTGGCAGGTGGACGGGTGCTGGTTTCCATCCCTGGTATGTGGCTGCTTGGCTTGCCTAGCATCTGTGTGGAGTAGAGGGATGAAGTGAATGTGGTGGGGAGGGCTGACATTCCACATGACCCAAGCTGCCTGATGGCCATGTGCACTTGGAAGATGCCCAAGAGAGTGGTGGAGGTGGTGGTTGTGGTTGTGGTGGTGGTGGTGTGTGTGTGTGCGTGTGTGTGTGTGCACGCGTGTGTGTAGATGCACCTGTGTGTGTGTTTGCGAATCTGTGAGTGTATGTGTGCGTGCCTGTGTGTGTATATCTGCCTGTGTGTGTATACCTGTGTGTGTGAATCTCTTTGTGACAGCTTGTGTGGTTGAATTGTTGCCATCTATAGGGTCTGGTGAGTTGCCAGGAAAGGTGATACAATGCACTGTGCTGTGTTATTTACTAGTGTGTGTGTGTGTGTGTGTGTGTGTGTGTGTGTGTGTGTGTGTGTGTGTGTGTGTGTGTGTGTGTGTGTGTGTGTGTGTGTGTGTGTGTGTGTGTGTGTGTGTGTGTGTGTGTGTCCGTGTGTGTGTCCGTGTGTGTGTCCGTGTGTGTGTGTGTCCGTGTGTGTGTCCGTGTGTGTGTGTGTGTGTGTGTGTGTCCGTGTGTGTACCCTTGTGCGTGTGTGTGTGCATGTTTGCTCTGCAGCAACAACGTCGTGAGCGAGAGTACCAGAGGCAGAAAGAAAAGGAACAGCGACGGCAATATGAGCTGGAGCAGCTGCGTCGAGAGGAGGAGAGGAGGGTGGCTGAAAGCGAGCAGGTATGGGATCCATTCATCCGTTCACACAGTCTTCAACACATGTGTACACACACACACACACACACACACACACACACACACACACACACACACACACACACACACACACACACACACATACATTCTCACTCATACACTCTCTCAGATATGCTCTCACAAAAGAAACAACAGCAACAGCACATTTATTTGTATTCATTTAAGATGCATCATTTATATAGTGACTTTGCATCATAGCATCATGACGTTTTCAGAGGCTTTACCTTCACACAAGCACATACATCACACACAGAACAGACATGGCTCACTGAACAGTCTCACCCAATGAGTAGTCAATGCTTTATCAGCTGTCCAAAAACACAGTTCATTGTTCATCTGGTATGGTCTAAAAGCCATAGGGGCCAGTGCACTGCCGCCGCGAGGTGTGATGTGTGCGATCGTGACCCCTTTCTGACGCCCTGCCATGATGAATTAGCGGCCCAGGTTCCAACAGCCACCTGTGTGTCGTGCTTTGTGCTCTCCCTTCTTCAATCTCTTATCTCCCTTAAGTCTGTTATTCTCTCCATTTTATTTCTATCTGTTTAGCCCATCACTCTCTATCCCTCTTTTTCTTCAGGTCTTTTTTCGGTTATTGATTTTTTTTTCATTTGCTCTGTGTTTAGCCATTCATTTCTTTATCTTACTTTTTCTGCCTTCCTCTTTTTCTCTTTGTCTCGTTTTTCCCCACCTTCTCTTCTACAAGATTCTACAATATGTCTGTTTTTCCCTCATCACTTAGTGTGAGGTTAATTATCTTGCCATGTTTCTGATGTATTCTTTTAAAATCACTCGAGAGGGTCCATGAAAGCATGCAGTAAGTGTGCTAATGGGAGCCATTTCTCCAGAGCACATGGTGGTAGATAGCTTTATTATGTTTCTCTCTCGTTCTCTCGTTCTCTCTCTCGCTCTCTCTCTCTCTCTCTCTCTCTCTCTCTCTCGCGCGCGCGCTCTCTCTCTCTCTCTCTCTCTCTGTACGTCTCTCTCTCTCTCTCTCTGTCTCTCTCTGCGTGCCTCTCTCACACTTTCTTCACCATAGAATTTCACCCCTTTCACCCCTGCCCTTTTTTACCTCTTCCTCCTCTCTTTTCTCTTCTCTTCTTCCCTCCTCTTCCTCCTCTGCTTTCTCTTCTCTTCTTCCCTCCTCTCCCTCCTCTCGTTTCTCTTCTCTTCTTCCCTCCTCTCCCTCCTCTGGTTTCTCTCCTCCCGATACGCTGTCGGCTGCTGGCTGCCGGCTGCTGCGGGGCTGCAGGAGTATATCCGCCGGCAGCTTGAGGAGGAGCAGAGGCAACTGGAGATACTGCAGCAGCAGCTCCTGCAGGAGCAAGCACTCCTTCTGGTAACTTCTGGAGCGAGGGAGCAGTTAAGGGCCGTACACACACATCGCTGCTATTTGCTAGCTTCTCGCTTGCTCGCCTGCTCGCCTCTGTTTCATGGAACGTTCGCTGAAAGTTCCCGCGGCTTTAACTGCCAATGAACAGGCGAGAAGTACCGAACTCTGCCTTCCAATTGGTTACTCGCTTACTCGCCTCGCTCGAAGATAAAATGTTTTCAACTCGGGATCCGCCCACATCGCATCGCTTGTACAGTACTCGCCTACTCGCCTGCTAGTCTGTAGCCTGCTAGAAATGTAATTTCAAATTCTTTGTATGACCAGTGCATGTAAAGAAATTGACAATAAAACCCACTTGACTTGACTTGACTAGTCTCGCTGGAACACATTGACATTCTATTGAGTTCATTCGCTGAGCAAGTAACTAGCAGCGACGTGTGTGTACGGCCTAGACCTCCCTTTCCACTCTCTCTCTCCCTCTCTCTCTCTCCCATGCTTTCCTCGTCCTCCCTACTTTCTGGCTTCCCCTCCCTCTCGCTCTCTTTGCCTGGCAGCGCTAGACTCGCATCGAATCACGCTGAGGAAAGTGGCAGAGAAATTCGTTTGCCGTCAGTGTTTGTCTCCCGTGGCTAGGCAACACCTCTCTTTTCTCCCATTCCTTCATGGCTAGAGTGTGACATTCTGTATACTATATGTGTACATGTGTGTGTGCGTGTTTGTGTATTTGTGGTCGCTTTATCGTCCCGAGCTTTCCCTTGGTTGTCTGATGTTGAATATGGTAGTGGATGAAGCATTAGCTTCGCATAGATATGGCTGCATGAGATGCCGATCTTCATCTAAAAGTGCTGTTTTTGCCATCACACACACACACACACACATACACACACACACACACACACACACACACACATTATTCCGCCTCATATGTCACAATATCACCATCAGGAGCATGATGCCACTGCAACCAGTCAGTGCATTTCCTGAATGCACCTACACACACACATGAATGATTTCTCTCTTCTTGACAACACCTCCAAGTTCTTCTCTGAAGCATGTCTAAAAGATGACAGCGCAACTTCCTCAAGTACAGAGGAGAGAGTTAGCAACAGTGAGCGAGCAGGAGACTGAGCGAGGGAGCATGAGAGGGGGACAGCAGAGGACAGAAGATGTTCTTTTCTCATTTAAAAAAAAACCCTTTCTTTTTTGTTGTCAGCAGAGAGGCCCAGAGTAGAGAATGATGTTGGGGGGGTGGGGGTCTGGGCGTCAACACATAGCTTCTGGTTCACCAGGAAAGGGGGGGAGAGGGAAAAGATGCAAAGAGGAGAGGACAGACTCCTCTTCGTAGCCTCTCCGTAGCCTCTCTTCCTCTCCTCCTCTCCTCCTCTCCTTGGCCGCGAGATGCAGCACTGTGGAGTGGCCCATATGCTACAGACAGTCCCACCATATGGCTCTCTTCCTGCCAAACATATCATTTCACATTAACATTTGCCTACTGCTTTCACACTCGGCATTGGCTTTCTCTCGTCCGTATGATCAAGACATCAACAAGACGTCACGGGCAAGACGAGCACTTCACGGGAAGTCAAGAAAGCCTTTGTTCGTTCAGACTTGACTCATTTTTATGGTCGTGCGCAGATACACTCAGTGCTGTGTGTTGTAGTAGTGCAGTGAAACTTGGCAAACGCTACATGTGCATACTAAAGGTTGCCATGGTGTTGCAAGCTCTCTCACGCACAATGTTGTGGGCCCCAGTGCAAGGCCCCACCCCCCCCCTTCCCTTCTTGCCTCAGTACGTACGCCACCCCATGTTCTCAGCGCTCGCTCTCGTCAGCCAAGTTCTCAGGCATGTGCATGTGTGACGCAATTCTGTTGTTGTTGTTGTGCCGTTGGCTGGTTGTTACGTTGGCTGTTTACCTGATCGTTATCTGACCCCCATCGCTCGGCATGCGCCACCCACAGCACCTGTAATGTATGTGTCGTGTCGTGTCGGCCTGTGCATGTTCGGGCATGGCAAGCCTGTGCGAGTGTGGCTGTGGTCTCTCATTTGCCTGTCATCAAACTCGGATCTATCCTGACGACCCGCTCTCTGTCTCTCTTCTCCTGTGTATGTTTGCGTCTGTGTGTGAGCGTGTGTGACTGTGTGGGTGTGTGTGCGTGCGTGCGTGCGTGCATACGTGTGTGCGTATGTGTGCGTGTATGCGTATGTGTATGTGCGTGCGTGTATGTGTGTTTGTGTATGTGCGTGCACATGTGTATGTGAATGTTTGCGTGTGTGTATGCATATGTGTATGTGTGCGTGTATGTGTATGTGTGCGCGTGTGTATGCATGTATGTATGTGTGTGTGCGTGCGTGCGCGCATGTGCGTGTGTGTGCGTGTTTGTGTATGTGCAGGAGTACAAGCGTAAGCAGCTGGAGGAGCAGAGGCAGGCGGAGCGTCTGCAGAGGCAGCTGCAGCAGGAGAGAGCCTACCTGGTCTCCCTGCAGCAGCAGCAGCAGCAGCAGCAGCAGCAGGACGGGCAGGGCAGGCAGGGCGAGAAGAAACCACTCTACCACTACAAGGACGCCATCAACCCCGGCGACAAGCCGCCCTGGGCCAAGGAGGTGGGTGTGCGGGAGTTTACATTGTGTATTTGATATTTGATATTTTATTTGATATTTTACAACATATCAGCTACTCTTCCTGGGATCCACACAGAATATATCACAAACAAGACGTCGACATACAAAACGACATATAAAACGAAGAAAAGATAAGCTTCTTTTCTATTGTTGACAGGAGTTTTTTCCAGAGAGAATTTCAGAGAAGATGTCATGTTGATTTGAATATTTGTATCTCTCTCTCTCTCTCTCTCTCTCTCTCTCTCTCTCTCTCTCTCTCTCTCTCTCTCTCTCTCTCTCTCTCTCTCTGTCTCGCAGTTTCCATCAGTTGAAAATGAGGGTTTTTTATTATTTAAATGCTTCTTTTATCCTCAAAGCAGGCAGACTTGAAGTTGGCGATGTTTCACACTCAAACACCATGGTCAGCATAGCATGTTGAATTTGTCACACTATGCATTTATTTTGCATGTGAACTCATTTTAGCTCAATGTTGTGGTTGTGTGCGTGTGTGTACATTTTAAGTTATTCATGTCTTGTGTCAGTATTTTGTTTATTATGTGTACAATATGTGCATGTTAAACTTTTTTTACGGCCACCTACTTATTATAGTTTTCATTCCTAGTAATCTAGCATTGGCCATTATTTTTTCCCCATATGTGTTAACTGTGCTGTGACCCCCTACCCCTACCCTTCTGACCCCCCGCCTCCCCCCCCCAACCTGCCTTGACACCAGCCCCCGCTCCCTCAGGTCCTCCAGCAGCTGGCCATCGATCCCCTGCCCCCCGGCCTCCGCCAGCACCACTCCTTCCACATGGTCGAGCCTCCCCCCAACTACCCAGCCCCTAAGCCTAACCCAGGCCCCCGCCGTGCCCCCTCCGACCCAGCTAACGTGCCTCCTTCCAGCAGAGCTCAGCTGCAGAAGCAGCAGCAGCCAAAGCACAAGCAGCAGCAGCACAAGCAGCAGCAGCAGCCGCCGCCACAGCAAAAGCCGAAACAGAAGCATCATCAGCAGCAGCATCAGCCTCAGCATCCGGCCAAGCCGACTCACCGCATCCAGCTCTCCCCAGACC
Source organism: Engraulis encrasicolus (assembly GCF_034702125.1). Lineage (NCBI taxonomy): Eukaryota > Metazoa > Chordata > Actinopteri > Clupeiformes > Engraulidae > Engraulis > Engraulis encrasicolus. Next base: position 22,245,965 of record NC_085872.1, on the reverse strand, counting down.
CCATCTCCAGAGACAGTGCCCTGGCCCAGCAGATCAGCGAGCATGTGCGCCGGGAGCTGAGGGCCAAGCGCCTGAGCCAGAACCAGGGACAGAACCAGAACCAGAGCCAGGGCCAAGGTCAGGCCCAGCAGCAACGTGGACGCAGCCCCACCAGCTCGCACCCCAAGCCCCAGGCCGAGCCCAAAGCCCAGGCCGAACCCAAAGCGGTTAGTCCCCCGGTAGGGCTGGTGCTGCTGAGTCCGGACTGGGCGTCGGAGCACAATCCTCGGTCCAGCTCGCACTCGCCCTGCCGTAGAATAGAAGTAGAAAGTAGTGATGACAGTGATGACTGTAGTCGCCCCGTTTTAGCACGGCAGAATGGCATCAGGATGGCCATCAGCTCTGAAAACTTGTTCAGGCACTCCGCCTCACAACCCGCGCCTCACTTGCAAGCCCCCCGAGACAGGCGCTCTTACTCTATGCCGTCTTCGGACGGAGAGCTGCAGCCATTCCCACACCCATACCCATACCCGCAGCCTCTCGGGCAGCCCCGGGGACCACCACACGCACAGCCGTGGCCCCAGTGCCCTCAGGTCATCCTCAGTCCTAGTGACGATCATGACCGGTTTGATGACTATTTCAGTCCCGTAGACACAGATTTGTCCGCCTCCGCCCCCTCTGGGCAATTGAGTCAGGCCTTTGGCCGCATGAAGGGCACCTTGTCCAGGTCGCTGGCTGCTCTGAATACGAGGATGGGGCTTTCTCCACATAGCTCGCCTGGCGGCAGCCCCTCCTCATCACGCTCCGCGTCCCCAAAGAGTGGCTCTAACCAGTCCCTGACCCACTCTCCCCCGTGGTCACGTAGCATGACCAATGATTCAACGATTAAGCCCTCTTACTGGCACATGTAGCGTGTTGAGAGCCTGATTTGTATATTTTGTAATATATGTATATGTTATATCTACAAATCAACCTTTCCTCTCTTTCGAAATCGTATTTCCTGCTATTGGATGATACTTACTTGTGTACATAGCTGTGACCTTGTTTGTCTTGCCATACATTTTGTATTTGAGACAAATGTATTTTTTACTCCAGTCAAATTTTGAAATATATACCTGTATATACACATACTTACTCGTTTTGGCCCCTGCTGCACCATTGTTCGCTTTATTTGAATCCCATTTAGATGCATATGAGCATAGCATAAGCCCTCTGTACACCTGTTCTGGCAAAATGCAGAGAACTCACTGTAAAAAAGCATCTAGTCAATCTTAATTGAAGTAAAAATCACCTAATAACTAGCACTTTTGACCTAGAAATTGTAGACTATTTAGACAAATTATAAACATTTGTCCATTGGGCAAATAATTTTCTTGATCAGATTTTTACATGTTTAAAACAAGTCTAAGTAGTCTAAAATGTCTAGTTCAAAAGTACTGGTTATTAGGTGATTTAAATGAAGATTGACTTTCCATATCCCAGATTATCAGCGGAGTACTTCAGCTAGGAAAACCCCCGTAAAGACAAGCGTTGTCCGATACTTTCTCCAGCCCTTTAGAATAGTACAAGGGGACGGTCGTGTTTAAACCAATGGCATACCCAGTCATCATCATAGTCCTGATGTGAGCCTGGAGAGAACCCCATGAGCTACTGTATTCCACTTCCCCGCCCCCCACCATTCTGAGTAGAGCTGGTGCAATACCCAGATCACGTCCAAGCCCACGCCCACGCCCACGCCCTTGCCCTCTACCTCAGCCCCTTCCACTGGACAGATGACCTCATGAGAGATCCCTGTCAGACCGGATGGCATGCGTGTGATCCAGAGCTATAAGGTTCAGTTCCACCTCCGTCAATCCCCCTAACTGGGTGATAAGCTGCTGGTGGTGGAGCCTCTCCCTGGCACCCTCTTCCAAATTATACTTTTGGGGCATTAAGTGGTGAATTTGCAAGTGCACAGCTTTTCGCAGCTACTACATGATATTATGTGCTTTAACGCTAACCGCTTTGGCAAATGTCTAGTTGCTGTAGTCAATCAAATTCTCTACCGGCAAAGAGTTTGCTTCCCTGCTGCTATGCTCAATAACTCCCTCCCTTCTTACCACAATCTAAAACGCACACGATTGTTTTTCCTCCAGCGATGTTCTCGGTGGGAGCTCCTCCTGTTATATTTCTCAGTCGGAAGTATCAGTAACATGGAACAATTCTCTGCTGCAGATGGACATTTGGGTGTAGTCATAATTTCAATTTCAAACAATGGTATACAACAATTGTATACTTCATAGGGTTATGTAGTTGACAATTGGTTGAAATAGTGTTACTTCAGACACTACAAGTGTGTTATTTGACAGTAGTAGTAATACTGGAGTAAGTATACCACCATAAACCCAAAGGTTTCCACTCTGCAAAGGAAGACTCTCCATTGTTTGTCTAACCATAGTTTTCTCAACTTTTGCAGGTGTTTCCTCCTCTTACCGTAATGTCCTTTAGGACAGATGCAGTGCCATTCTAACCAGTCATTGCACAAATGATCACAATGTCTGTGCAATGTCGAATGTAGTGGTAGACTATGTGTTCTACCATAGATGCATAGATGCCTAATACAATGACTAATGTAGGCCTGTATGTTCTTTACCATAGGTAGACATAGATACATGCTGACTTGCCTCTTGTCTTTGTCAACATAAAAAGTAGTAACAGTTGAAGTAGTAACAGTTGCAGTAGTAACAGAGATGTGATTCTGACTTCAGTGCCCCAGTGATGATGCATGAGTCAGTCACCATTTTGGTTAGAGTGTCTTTTTGGAATAGTGACGTCTCTGAATGCAGCTATTCCTCAAAGTGACTCGCCGTGACTCGGCTTATTTGAGGGGGGGCACTCGAGCCAATCGTGGGTTCACTTTGTCTGGCCTCTTTCATGCTGACAGAGTCTAAAGAGCACTGTTACCGTGTTCTGGCTTTTGGTGTGTGGGTCGCTCCGTTGCTCTCTAGCTACTGTACGTACGTTGTTTCTGGAGATGAGCAGTGTTTCTTGTGATGGACAATATCAGCTTACCATGGGCGACTGGATTCAAACACTCCTTTCTCTTGGGCGAAAGCATCCCTTAGACACTATATACTATAGACACTATATTCTAGTTCAACTGTATTTTGCCGAGAAATGGCAATGAGGTTGAACAAGGCCTCTTTAACGTGATGATGAGGGCAAACTTTTTTTTTTTGCATTCCTTGTGAGCCCCAGGCTGATGGCTCATTCAGTCATAATAGCATAGCACGGGACCACAACAGTTATTTCTATTCATCCAATTTGGGAATTCGTTTTAAGGAGTGCATGACATGTCCCCAAAGTAAGTCTTTGATCGCTCTCTGTCCACTGAAGTCACACGATTATGGTTGCTGCGATTGGCGCGTCTGTTTTTTGTTGTTGTTGTAAACTGACATTTTCTCTGATGCCGATGGCAGGTGGAAGAACGCTCGAAGCTGAACCGGCAGAGCTCCCCGGCGCTGCAGCATAAAGTCGCCAATAGGATCTCCGACCCATCCCTCCCACCCCGCTCGGAGTCCTTCAGCAGCGGGGGGCTGCAGCCGGCTCGCACCCCTCCCATGCACCGGCCCATCGAGACACAGGTAGTGTTTCATTAGCCTGGGAACTCCCATACTGCCTTTAGTTCTACACAATCGTTTCGATCTTAAAGACACTTGTGATTTAGGTCTGGTGTTAACCAGGCAAGTGTCAAGTAATCAGAAGCTATTTATACACCAACTCACGTTAAATTGCAGACAGTCATGTAGACCCAGTCTACCCATTTCCCAGCCAGTCTACATTCATTCTAATGTAAATTGTACATGTAATAGAACAGGAAGATTGGGTAATAACATTTTCTGGGGTGAAATATGACCACTCTTGCTGGTGTATTTCCAAAGTCTTCGTGCAATTCTGGCATTTTTTCTGAACTTCCTCACTAACAAGTCCCTGTAGTGTCTGTATATTTTTACACAGTGCTGATTGTGCTATATGCCGCATGCTGCTGTACTTAGCTGCCTGGTTGGCATATCTCCTCCACCTCCCCTCTCTCTCTAAGGGTTCTATATGCAATATGCTACCTTGCGTCCTCCACTTGTGCTTGTGGCCTCGCCCCGCCTCCTGGCCCCTCCTCCGTGGAGAAAACAATAAAGTTTCCCCGCTGTCAGCCAAGCCTCAACAACTTTTGGGGGCCTATTCTTCATTCACCATCCAGTTTGCAAATGAAAAAAAAACTTTACAATTGAGCTTTTGCGAGATATTGAAATGTCATGCTGTTGTCAGTGATGTCATCATGACATATTACCGGTACTTCCTGTTACGAGGCCACAAGCACAAGTGGAGGAAGCAAGGTTGCATATTCGAACGCACCCTAAGTGTTACCCTTATTTCTCTCTCTGCTCCAGATGGCCCATCTGGTGCCTGTGAAGTCCCACAGCCCCACCATGACCGGCTCGCAGTCTCTACACGACCAGTCACCCAAGGGGGTCGCCGGTTTCCAGGAGGGCCCGCCAGCCCACCGGCCCGAGATGCCGCCGCGACAGAACTCGGATCCCACCTCCGAGACACCCGCGGCGGCAATGCCCTCGCGCAGCGGTGAAAAGCTAGAGCGGGGCTCCTGGCTCAGAGAAGAAGATATCCCCCCTAAGGTAGAGACTTTTTAAATTCAGAAGCCAGTATTTATTGATTCATTGACGTAATGATTGATTGGTTTTGTGGTTAATTTGACTAATCAGTTGGAAAAGAAACAGACATGGATGTCTGTGCACAAAGAGAAATTTAATGGAATTAGATTACAGAAATATATGGTAATATATTAAACTCACTGACGACAGAGCGTATAAATGACTAACTCTGACAAGCACACCAAATAGAATGATCACTCCGATCTCTCAGAGCACTTGCTGCTCCCGCCACCCTCCACCACCCCAACATTTCAAATCAACTGAAGGAAGGGAGTGATTTAGCCGTGGGCGGCTCTGTAACGATGCATCTCCCAGTAGTGTGTGTGTGTGTCTGTGTCTGTGTGTGCCTGTGTGGCTGTGTGTGTGTGTGCCTCTGCGTGTACTGTACGTCGGTGCATCCTTAAATGAAACAAGTAGAGGCTGTATGTCTGGATTGCTGCCAGATATGTCCAATCTCAATGATGGCGATGTAGATCATTATTTGAAGTGACATGATGTGATGGCTGTACAAAACTGAGGAGAGTCGGCCTGTAATCTGAGAGAGGTTTTGGAAATTATTTTTTATCACCACTGTACAGTACTTGTACTGTACCTCCAAAAAAAGCTCAATACTGTACATTTGGGGCAGCCGTGGCCTAGTGGTTAGAGAGTTGGTCTTTGAATCTGGGTTGTAGGTTTGAATCCCCCCTGACCTCTGCCTACATCTCTATCCAAGGCTGAAGTGCCCTTGAGCAAGGCACCTAACCTCACATTGCTCCAGGGACTGTAACCAATACCCTGACAAATAATAACTGTAAGTCGCTTTGAATAAATGAAAGCGTCAGCTAAGTGCAATGTAATGTAATGTAATAATGTACATTGGAATGTGCAGGTGCCCCAGAGGACCATCTCCATTTCTCCTGCACTGGTCCGGAAGAACTCACCTGGAAATGGGGCAGGTAGTGGTCTAGCCCCCAGGGCTGGAGCAGCCCTGATACGAGCCAGGTAGGCATCAGCTCCTGTACTCACACAGCAAACCACAGCTAGACAAACTATGTTTTAACCCATTGATGCCTGATGTTGCGTTGCGCAACATTGGCCCTGGCGCCTGGAGACTGCATTACGCAACATTCAGGCTTTATTAAATATCTGTTTGTTTGAGATTAATGAACACATTCTGATAAAAGATGAGGGTCTTAGCGTTTAAATGCAACTTAGTGTATATTTTCATGTGCTTCAGAAGCTGAGATATTTAGGTTTTTATAGGCTGAGGGCAACTTTTCTTAAAAACGGCTCAGGCATTCAGCACCCTTTTTGCAGGTGCCTTATGCATCAATGGGTTAATTGCTTCATGGATGACAATTTCTCAGCAAATGAGAGAAGCTGGGAAGATGTACCACTTCTAAAGCCTTACTAATGGGTGTGGGTGTGTGTGTGGGTGTTTGCATGCATGTCTTTATGTCTTTCTTTATGGGTTTTTTTTCTTCTTCTTTTTTCAGCAACCCTGACCTGAGACAGCCGGAGATGTCACTTGAGGGAGCTCTGCAGAGGAGGAGCAGCAACAGCTCGTCCAGCTCAGGCACGCCCACCTCCCAGCAGGGCTCCAGCGAGAGGAACCAGAGCAAAGGTGAGTGGGTGGTATGGGTGCCCCTCTCTACCCCCCCACCCCCCTGCCCCTCCGGCCAACATGCTTCAATCTCTGCCCCACCCCACCCTGAAGACGGGGGAAGAGGAAGTGTGGACATCTGTTATGCACAATGTTCTTGGCAGGACAGAGGAGGTGCATTCCAATCTGCAGACTTCCGTCCTCCCTTGCTCACTTGCCTGCTTGTGACCTCATGATGATGTCACTGACGACACAAAATTAATTCAATATCTTGCAAAAGCACAATTCTAATGTTATTTTCTCATTTGCAGTTGGGATGGTGAATGAAAAATAGTCCCCCAAAAATTGCTCTGGCTAGGTTGACACCTGGGAAACTTTATTGTTTTCTCCAAGGAGGTTGGGCCAGGAGGCGGGGCGAGGCCACAAGCACAAGTGGAGGATGGGAGTGTGCATATTGGAATGCACCCAGGGTTGCACTCGTCATGAGAGTGACTGTACTGAAGCATCACTCAGTTCTCTCCTGGGCTAGTCAGTGATTCTTGTTCCAAGTTCTCATGAATTAGCTCCAAGCTTTATTTTTAGAACGTGCTGTTTTTATTCATTTGCTCGGCGGGCTTATTTTTAATCCAGCAAGACCCGTGTGTGTCTGAGTCAGTCCCTCCAGAAGGCTCTGCTGGCATAAGTCCTAGACAGTCTCACACTCATTCATTCAAATCCACTGGACTGCAATGGTCATGTTCTCCTCTCGTTTACTCAGCTTCCATTACCATCACCTGAGAGACACGCAGAGGGAGTAAAGGCGGGCTTACACTGTGCGACTTTTGCCCTGATTTGGCTTGCGCAATTTTTTGAAAGTCGGGCCGATTTCTTGCTCAATCGCAGGTCAATCGTGTGTCTCGCATCGTGTAGTGTACATGAGGTGTAGCGACAAGTGATTTCACCTCGCGATTGTGCAATCGCAAGGTCGCAAGAAAATCAAAACTGTTTGAAATCCTGGTCGTACCTCGTGAGTAAATCGCACAGTTGAAGCAGTGCGACGACCCGATTTGACACTACACATGCACAAATTGATAGGGCAGCACGATTCGCTGTTGAGCGCGTCCTCATCTCCCCCTCAGGTGCGCATGTTCCCTCATCTGTAGACTCGGGAAACATGCCTGTCGTGTCGCACAGTGGGTTCATTCCACTCGCATCTGACTGTCGGCTCGTATAGTGTGAGGACACGAGTCGTGAGATGTGAACTTTTAAATCGTTATATTCCCTTGTGCAGTGTGAGAAGGAGCTTGATACCCACGATTGAAAATATCGCACAGTGTATGCCCGCCTTAAGGCAGAGGGAAAAAGTCAGAGACTCGCAGAGAGAGAGAAATGTTCAAAAGGCAAAACGCAAAGATAGAAAGACAGGTGAAGATAAGAATGGTACATGATACTCATTTTGTCAATGGAAGCCATATTTAAAAGCATCTTTGTTGTTGTCATAGATACACCCAAGACGGAGACCTCCCCCACAGGCTCTCAGGAAAGCCCTAAACCCAAGCCAGAGGAGGCTCGTGAGACACCAAGGCCCAGTAGACCCGCAGTAAGTGACACACACACACACACACACACACACACACACACACACACACACACACACACACACACACACACACACACACACACACACACACACACACACACACACACACACACACACACACACACACACGCACAGAATATATACCCGTTCTGTGTCGCCCACACTCAACACAAAGAACCAAACACAACCATTTATGTTGGTTCAGTCATTACTACAGTACATGATTGAAGTATTGTCCAGCAGTTTGGACAATCCGATCCCACTTCATTATAGCCAAACTGAATTAGGCCGTCTGTGTGCCTCTAACCCAGTTATGCGCTCACTAACGTCCAATGCATAATGCTCAGGTCAGTGGCCTCCCTCTCACCGTTGCAGTCCGCCCATTTGTTGCTTGGGCTTCGGTGCAGTAATGATCAGACTGCGAGGCTCCTACGCTGGTTACTGAGATCTTCTTTACTCAGGAATGGAAGGCGAGCTGTGTTGTTGTGCTGTCTCCTCCTTCAAGTGAACTTTTTTTTTTTTTTTACAATCACCATGGTGATACGGAGGGCCTTACACTGCTATGAGCTTATTAAATATGAGTTGATGTTTTTCTTTCTTTCTTCCTTTCTTCCTTTCTTTCTTTCTTTTTCTTTGTGGTCCTCTGCCCTTTAAACCACTCTGTTCCTCTATTCCTTCCCCCTCTCTGCCAATGACATTAGATTTGTGGACTCGTTGACACAGAGCTTGAGCTCTGTGGGCTCCTATCTCTCTCTCTCTCTCTCTCTCTCTCTCTCTCTCTCTCTCTCTCTCTCTCTCTCTCTCTCTCTCTCTCTCTCTCTCTCTCTCTCTTTCTTTCTTTCTTTCTTTCTTTCTTTCTTTCTTTCTTTCTTTCTTTCACTTTCTCTCTCCCTCTCTTTATTTCTGGTTGGAGAGAGTTCTAAGGATTAGTTTCACCCGGTCAGCATTGAGACCGGGCTGCCAAGAGTGGGCGCCCCAATGAGCTCCGGCTAATCAACTCACTGTGCATGCTCTCTGTATGCCTTGCAAAGCCCCTTGCTAGCGAGCTGGATGCTAAGTAAAGCTAGCGCGGCCGGGCGGGGAAACTGCTGAGGCGTGATCAATGTTTGCACGCATGTTCCATGCAAATGGAACTGTCTGACTGGCTGCACACGCCACACTAACAATCCCTCAGTTCAACCTCCTTTCCTCTAAACTAACTCTCCCCTTCTCTCTTCTCTCGTTCTGTCTCCCTTCTCTTCTTTATCTGTCTTTCTCTTTTAATTCTGATCTCTGCTTTTCAACTTCAAACAGAGCTATAAGAAAGCGGTAGACGAGGTTAGTGTCAAAGCTGTCCCTTCTTCCCCTCTCACCTCTTTTCAATTCTCCTGCTTCTATTTTTTATTCGTTTCTATTTTGTATCTGTCTCTACTTTCATCTTCCAGAATTTCTGTCTCTTCCCCTCTGTCTTTTTCTCTCTGTTTTTTCTTTATGACCTTGATGGATTCTCTTGGCAGATAGGCCATGAATGTTCTTGTGTTAAGCTTGAGAAAATCCTCTCCTTTTTCACTCTGCAAACTTTCTCACCAGGCTGAATCAGTCCAGTCTTTGTTAATAGCTCTTGTCACCCCTTCACCCCACTCCCATTCAACACAGCTAATCGGGACTCTCTCTCTCCCTCCCCTGATCTCTCTCTCTCTCCCTCCCCTGATCTCTCCCTCTCCCCTGATCTCTCCCTCTCCCTCTCTCTCTCTTTGTCTCTCTCTCTCTATCTCTCTCTTTGACTCTCTCTCTTTCTCGCTCTCTCTCTCTCTCTCACGCTCTCTCTCTCTCTCTCTCTCTCTCTCTCTCTCTCTCTCTCTCGCTCTCCTGCTCCCTCTCTCTCAGTCCCTCTCTCCCTCTCTCTCTTTGACTCTCTCACTCTCCCCTCTTCATCTCTTGTTGTCAAAAGGGAATGGTTTCCATAGCTACAAGTGCCTTGGGTGGCATGTTGTGAATTTCAGTCTGTTTATTAAGTGATACTGGAGAGCCAAAGACAGGCCAGCCTGCTAATATCTCTCTCTCTCTCTCTCTCTCTCTCTCTCTCTCTCTCTCTCTCTCTCTCTCTCTCTCTCTCTCTCTCTCTCTTTCTTTCTTTCTTTCTTTCTTTCTTTCTTTCTTTCTTTCTTTCTTTCTTTCTTTCTTTCTTTCTTTCTTTCTTTCTTTCTTTCTTTCTTTCTTTCTTTCTTTCTTTCTTTCTTTCTTTCTCTCTCTCTCTTTTGGCTATGAGAGTTTTATGCATGTAATGTCAGACGAGAAGAGCCCCCAGTGAGGTCCTGTTCACTGTTCTCTACATATTTTTATGTTTCTGTATGAGATGTTCATGTACATGGTAGAGACTGTAGAGTCGTTAAGTCTGAAGGTATGTCTTGAACCGCACGACATTCGGAATATGCTCCATGGTTTTTGTGTGACTTCACAAGGCTGTGTCTTATTTCCATGTTCTTGGATTCACCATTTTTATGCATGACTGTTCCTGTTTGTATTGGGCCTGGTAGTCGATTTTCTATCGCTGACCAACATATGTGCATTTTCTGTTCTCTCTCTCTCTCTCTCTCTCTCTCTCTCTCTCTCTCTCAGGACCTGACTGCTCTGGCCAGAGAGTTGCGGGAACTGCGCACGGACGACGCCCCTCGCCCACCCATTAAAGTAACGGACTACTCCTCCTCCAGCGAGGACTCGGAGAGCAGTGACGAGGAAGGGGATCATGTGGGCAACGATGGCACTGTGGCAGTCAGCGACATCCCTCGAATCATGTAAGCACTCAAACAAACTCGAACTTGCGGACAGGCACACACACCAAGACCCCTCTGTCTTTACATTACATCACGTTACATTACATTGCATTGCATTTGCCAGACGCTTTCTAATCAAAGCGACTTACGAACGAGGACAACTTACAAATGAGGACATTTCCGTTAGCATTCCGTAAACATTTCCGTTGGCCACAGCACTCACTTTTGCAGGCGCTCAAGTGTCAATACTTTGAAAGTGAAGGTAATTGCTTAAAATCCCTTCAAAATTTTGGGGCCTCCATCTTGCTCTCTCGCTCATTGCCACTTTATGAGGTCAAACACACCTAATGTCGACATCAACACACAAACACAGAAGTCTTCCTGGGTGATCTATATAAAGTATGTAAAGTTTATGTGTGTGGATGGATGAGCATATTTGTGGGTTTTGAAATCCACAGGCCCTCAGGACCAGGTGGTGAATCATACAGGAGTGGCCATGACGACGCTCTCAATAATGGCTCCAAAGATGACACCCTGATGATGGGAGAGGTACATGGCTTTGCTTTTGTTTTTGTATGGCTTATTTTGCCCATGCAACAATGATTCATGTATGATTGATATAAACACCCAACCCTTTTGTAATCAATCCTCTGTCCTTTTTTCCTAATACCAAGACGCGCGAGCGAAAGCGCTCCACTCACTCGGAGAGTAATGGCTTTGCCGGCCATGGGAACCTGCCTGACCTGCTGCAGCAGAGCCACTCCCCGGCTGGCACCCCGTCGGAGGCCCTGAGCCGCCTGGCTGGCCTGCACCCGCAGGACCTGGATGCCATGGAGGAGGTGGGTGACAGGGATGCCGATCAGAG
>NC_085872.1:22174501-22229501 GCF_034702125.1 Engraulis encrasicolus | reverse complement strand
GTGCCGTACAGTTGTTCATCGTCTGGAAATCAAGAGCAGGATGATGATTTTTTTCATGTAAATGAAAACGAGAATAAAAGAATTGTGACTGTGTTTGTATGAGTAACGGATTGACAATTGTTTGGAAGTGTTCCATGCTTTAAAAATATAGTCACAAATCATTTAACCTCTATGGATGCATCTCTGCGTATCAGCGTATTGGTGTGGATTTAAGACTCCTCTGAACCTTTCCATTATAAGATTGACCGGTGTCATAAACATGTCACCAGAGAGACTATATACTCCTGTTAACATGACAGCAAATCTCTGCTATACTAATGTTGGGGTTATTTATATCATCTGTACTGGAATATGTTGCACATCATGCGCTATCGTGTCTATATACAAATAATCTTTCACAACATCAAGATTTATTTTTTATTTATATTATGTAGTGCTTATAGTCATCGTTGATTTATGGTTTAAATAGAGTGGGCTGAGTGGGCTAGATTCCTGAAGCCTTTGTGTATATCTGGCCCGGGGACAGGTTTCAGGATGCATTAGGAGAGCTGGTCTGTAACAGATTGGACTTTGTTAAGCCTCTGATTGTTAGTCATTGGCTGGCTTTTGAACAACCGAGGAAAATGTAGCCCGGGTCTCAGTTTGGTTAGTGAGTCAGTGACGCAAAACCAAAGAGCTCTGCTGTGCTGTGCTGTGCTGTGCCGTCCCTTGTCTGTGTTGTTTCAGTTCTCCCATATACAGGGAGAGCTTGTGACAAGGCCAGCAAAGACTTCAGTGATGGGAGTGGAGGACAACCCTGCTTAATTGAAAGGGCTTCTGATTTGATTTTTTTTCTCTCTCTCTCTCTTCTCTGCCTCCACAGTGAAATATGAGCGAATCAAATTCCTGGTGATTGCTCTGAAGAACTCTGTGGAGATTTATGCCTGGGCCCCTAAGCCCTACCATAAATTCATGGCTTTCAAGGTAACAACAGTGCTGTGGACTTTTTTTCCTTTCCTCCTTTCATATTCTGATTCATATAATCGTGCTGTTTTTTTTATTCATATTTTGATGTGACTATAAAATGGAAATTGGTGTGAAATGAAAAGAGCGTGAATAAATCATCACAGCAATATGCCAACGTCTCTACGCGCTTCATATTTCCATACAAAGCTGATTGTTATCGAGGCCGGAGGCGTTGTAGTAACCGTTTAATACTCTGAACTTCAGCGCGAGTGCCACAATGTTAACATTAGTGTCAATCTCTTACCTTTCCCATTCTGCTGTGTCACATCAGTCAGTCATTCGTTTCTTTTCTTGTCTTTTCTTGTCTTTTCTTTCGACGCCTCGGCTAGTCTTTCACTGAGCTGCCTCAGAGGCCTCAGCTGGTGGATCTGACGGTGGAGGAAGGTCAGAGGCTCAAGGTCATCTACGGCTCCAACATGGGCTTTCATGTCATCGATGTGGACTCTGGCAACCCATACGACATCTACATTCCCTCGCACGTAAGTCAGACAAGAGTGCAATGACTACTTCTGAAAGGAGTAGAGTATACTTTTACATTCTACTGAAGCAGTACTGGAGCTCCGTTGCTGCCCTAACACAGTGATGTACACGCGCAGAGAAAACCTTACGGGTCTGGCTGTGGGTTATACTGCCATCTGCTGGAAAAGACAGATCCTGATGGTATTCACTACTGCCTGACAAACGATGTGTTTTTCTTTTTCCCTCTCTCAGATCCAGAGTAGCGTGACTCCTCACGCCATCGTGGTGCTCCCGAAAACCGATGGCATGGAGATGCTCCTGTGCTACGAAGATGAGGGCGTGTATGTCAACACATATGGGCGCATCACCAAGGATGTTGTGCTGCAATGGGGAGAAATGCCTACTTCAGTTGGTGAGTACACACACAGTATTGAGTACACATGCAGCACAACAACATGGCCCAGTGGAATTTTGGACTCACGCAAATGTAGGTCAGCATAACGGCACTGAACGCCTCAGGAGATGCTCTTGTGTATCCGAGTTACGTTCCTGATAATGATTTATTGTCAAGAAAAAAAAAGAAACACAATGATGCCGAAATTCCATGTCAGGCATTTCCTATGCCTCCCATCTCTTTTGTTGTGTTTTTTCCCTCTAAACTTGCCTACTCCACCTTATGATGGAGGGTTTGCAATCTAAAAGATGGGGCCTGCATCAAAGTCCAAGCACATGATAGCCAGGGGGCACTGTTGGAGATTACACAGAGTTCAGTCCAAGTTTAATATTATTCAAACTCCTGCTACACTCGCCTTCTGTTGTGGTGGAAAGAAGTGTGCGTGGGTGAGTGTGTGCGCGCGTTTGTGTGTGGGTGTGTATGCATGCCTGTACAAGGGTGTGTGTGTACGCACGGCACATACTTTATGTATACCCGTGTGTTGAGTGTTTGTTTGTGAGAACGGGGGCTGTTGCATTGGCAGGCGTATCATTTCAAAGTTTAGATATGATATCTGGTTGACAAGATAAAATGAATAATTCAGATAAGAATCAGAAAGGTTTATTGGGATTGCTCATTCTTTCAGAAGGGCAGCATATCCCAGAAGTACCACTTATAATCCATCTTGTTTTCCATTAGCTTTAGCTGATAGAAAATGGGTCATTGTTACAGGCAGATTTCAACAACACGAGCAAACCAGACCAGTGGGATAGCAATTATAGCTCGGGCTTATAGTTTTACTGTTTAATATTCATAACTGGATGTCTGTGAGAAAATCCTCAGAGGACCATCACAAGGAGGGTCCACCCCAACTTACACCAATCACTGTGGTACATCACCTTAAAGTCAGACCACAGTATGCGGAGAAAACAACTGCACAAAGAAACAGCTGGTGTAATAAAATCATCACTCGCTGTGCAGTAGGATTGAGTTCATGAAATGCACAGGAAATGAAGAATTTTAACAAACGTCCTGTGAAGTCCTTGCTAAGTAAACTATACAAACAATGCTTTACCAAATACATACACATACAGAATCTGTCTCAGCTGACAGTTGTTCTCATGAGGCGTCAAAAGTAGAAGTAATGCATGGTATAAGTGCAAGACTAGCACATGATATTAAATAGCTTATTCCACTGTAGCTAATGAGGTAGATAGACTGTGTGTGCTTAAAAACACAAACCACAAATTTGATCCAAGCAGCGCAGAATCAGCTGATTGTAAGACAAGTGGTTACTCAGTGAAGTTGCGTGTTGGGGAGGGGGGGGAACTGTGGCAGTCTATTTAATTTCTACTTTTACTTCCTCTGACATCTCTGATTATTATCATTATGAAGTTGTCGTGGTTCTCATACATGTTTATGTGTGTCCTGCAGCGTATATCCACTCCAACCAGATCATGGGCTGGGGTGAGAAGGCCATTGAGATCCGCTCCGTGGAGACAGGGCACCTGGACGGGGTCTTCATGCACAAGCGAGCACAGCGCCTCAAGTTCCTCTGTGAGAGGAATGATAAGGTACATGCCCCTTGGTGTTGCTATGTATTGTCATGCAGGGCAGAAAGCAGACTGTGTAGCTAGAGCTGGAGGGGAACAAGGTGCCACACTTGGAAACTTGCCAAACACATGGGCTAACTGATGGTCCAGTTTTTATAGTTTTTTATGGTTTTTATAGGGGGTTAAATGGCCGTTTTATAAAGTAGATCACTATTGGCGTTAAAGGGACACTGTGTGAGATTTTTAGTTGTTTATTTCCAGAATTCATGCTGCCCATTCACTAATGTTACATTTTTCATGAATACTTACCACCACCATCAAATTCTAAGTATTCATTATGACTGGAAAAATTGCACTTTTCATATATGAAAACGGGGTTCTTCTCCATGGTCCGCCATTTTGAATTTCCAAAAATAGCCATTTTTAGCTGCAAAAACGACTGTACTTGGACCATACTAGAAAATATTTGTTTATTACTTAGTAAACTTTCATGTAAAGATCAAAATTGGCAATAGGCAGCCCAGTTCCAATGAGCAGCATAGTTGCAGTACCATTTTTGACCATTTCCTGCACAGTGACCATTTCCTGCACAGTGTCCCTTTAAAGATATTGTAGCAAAACAAATGGTATAAGATTGCCAAAGCGCGTGTGCATTTTTTTAACACTTAGTGGCAGTGTCATGCCTCTACATTATTCAGCATGAAAAGAGTATGATATCCCGACCAGAGTTAATGCAACATCATCTTAAACAGTAGAATCCAAATACCAACATTCATAAACAATTTCTGTTAAACCATTATAATGAATCTGTATATAAAAAAATGATTCCTTTCTTTCCTTTTTGATTTACATTTCATTATGTTTTGAATGTACAGTATAGGTCAAAAGTTTGGACACACCTTCTGATTTCAGTGCATTCTCTTAGTTGTCGTGTAGCAATAAATAAAAATAAAATAAAATAAAATAATATATGTAGTAATAAAGTTACTCTACTCTACTCTACTCTACTCTACTAGCCTGGGAAATCCCATGCTGCTTTGCACAATTGTTCCGATCTGAATGACAGCATAGAGTCTATACCCAGAGAACGGACAAGATCATGGTCCCTGTCTCTCTCCAATTAGAGAGCAGGGAGGTGTGGTAAGGCTATGGCTGCAGTTTTCTTTGAATAGATACAACTGACACGATTGGCTATAGCTAGCTACGTATGCCAAATTATACACATTTATAACGCCCAATAAACAGCCGTCATCAATCATAAACCACACAAGATTTACAGGATTTACAGTAGGCAGATCTCCAGACCTTATCTCACTTGTGACAAAGTACATTGTAGATTTTCGCAGGGGGCATCAAAACTGTGCGTTAACACATAAAGAATTATGTGGTTAACAAAAAATATCAATTCTAGCTGTTTTCCAATAGTGATGTCAGCTGTCTATCCACTGATGGTTCCACAGGTTTCAACAAGCTTATTTTTGTCTATTAAAAACACCCAGTCAGTCAGGTCAATCTTAATTTAACGCAAAAGTCATTCAATAACTCACTAGAATTTAAAAACTGCTATAATTTATATTTTTTTGATAAGAACATAATTCCAAATGTGTTCATGCAAGTTTTGATAAAGAGAATGCATTAAATGAGAAGGTGTGTCCAAACTTTTGGGATATAGTGTATATAAGAGCTTTACTACCTAATCTACCTACTGTGTATCCCACTAGAGCAGGGATGTCACAAATTTGGCCCGCAAAGCCATTTCATTTGGCCCACAAGATCATTTCAAATGTCTATTACCGTTGGCCCACATACACCATAGCGTAACATGATTTGAACATGAAATTTGCTGTGTCACAGGATGTGCAGACACATTTGAACTAAGAAATATGATGGGAAAGAGTGTATGTGAAATGAGTATGAAGTGCATGCATTCATAATTTTAGTCAATTTTAAAAAATAATTGAGTTTGGCCCATGACTTCGTTCCAGATTTTGATTTTGGCCCTCAGTCAGTTTGAGTTTGACATCCCTGCACTAGAGCAGGGGTTCCCACCCTTTTCCAACTTGGGGCCCACTCGAAATTGTCACAAATGTTCGGGGCCCACCTCTGACCCGATTACGAATAAAACTCACATAAATCAGCAGCCACACACACCAAAATGTGATTATAATTTTTAGAATATTATTTCAAGGCCCACTTGGTATACCTTCAGTGGGCCCCGGCCCATAGGTTGAAAATCCCTGCACTAGAGTATAATGCCATCTCTTGCTCTGTCCACAGGTGTTCTTCGCCTCGGTCCGCTCTGGTGGCAGCAGTCAGGTGTTCTTCATGACGCTCAACAGGAACTCCATGATGAACTGGTGAACACGAGGAGCTCCAGGATCGACGCTACCACGCTCGCCGGGATGCCCAGCGGCATCTGTAACTTTTATTGGTACACTTAACACTGGTTCAAAAAGAAAACTATGAACATGAGTAAGAGAAAAAAAATACTACAGTTTTAGCGACCTTAAAAGAAAAGAGCCTCGGACTGTGATCAAGCCAAGTCTCCTGATCTCCAGATCCGAGCGGAGAAAAAAAAGATGGCCTCATTTCCAGCTTTTTAGAGGGAGGAGGTGGCGGTGGTGCAGAGGGTGGTTAGCTATTCCAGAGCTCGTTCCTCACATGTCCAGCGGGGGGAGCCAGAGAGGCCTACTGCTGCTGCTGTGTAAAAAAAAGACTGTGTGCCAGGAGCCCTCACCAGAGGCAGCCCTCCCCTCGTGAGTGTGCTATTCCACCCTTGCACCTTACTGTACAATGGGACTTTTGACCCGTGGACTTTGAGAGAATGAGCTGTTTCCTCTGCGTGTCTGTCTTGAACAGCAGAGGTTGCAGGATGATCACAACGAGCTGTATAGAAACTATGTGTGTGTTTGTGTGTGTGTGGTATGTGCGTATGTGTGTGTGTGTTGGGTGGTCGGAGAGACGTTACAAAGATATTAAAAAAAAAAGAAAAAGAGGCAACCTCAAACTGAGGAAACGCGTCTAGACCTTTGATGTTTTCATCTACAGTAAAAATCAGGTTTCTTTTACTTTTTTTGTTTACGTTCTCACTCACGCAGTTCCGGAAATACATTGGTGTAGAAAGGAGAGGAATCCAGCGGGTTTGTGGTGAACATGAGCACAAAACCTACACTGTATTGAGGGCTGTGGCCTTTTTTTGGTGCTGGTGCTCTTTTTTGTCCCCATAATCACACACACTCTTGGCCTTCACCTAACCACTGCTGTCTTGGGGGGCCCAGGCCACTGCGGAGTGGAACTCTTGACACGATCCTCGCGGTCGTTCTTTCTCCTCTCCCCTGAAGCACCATGCATCAGTGTTTTTAAACTCGTTCTCCCCCGCTCGACACCTCCCGAGCCTTTGATTGTGTCCAAAAATATTCTCTTTCATTCCCTCACCCCCTGTCATGATGCCAGTGTCTCCAGAACTACTCCACCACGCAAGCCTCAGATGCCAACATGGCTGCCTCTTGTGCACTGCTGAATCGTAACAACTACTGTACCAGTCGGGACTGTAATTGACCTACCTCGTAATCATGTGTCGGGTTATTTCCTTCCAGTAATGCACAGCCTGAGTGTGAGACATTACATTATTCTGAGTAATTCAACAACACTGTACCCTCATCCTTACATGGCAGTGGGGCAGACAGAGAAAGGCTAACTTGCTTTGGATTTTTTATTACAATCTTTTCCCCTGAATTGAGGGGGAAAGATGTTCTTTTATTGATATCAAATTTTCTTTTATTGATATCATTTTGTGTTTTCGGTTTCCTCAGCAGACTGATATTGCATCACCCGGCATGATGAAAATCGACTAAAAAGAGTCTAAAGTTTCCTTTCTATATCGGTTGAGTGGTGGAAAGATTAACCTTGTTTTAACATTATAAATGTGACTTAAGATTATATGACAATAACTGTGTTTTTAATTTAAAAATATATGTACTCAAACAAAAAAAAACTCTGATGAAATAACATGCAGCAAGCAGAAAATGTGTTACCCTGCTTGTAGATTTGGCAGTGTAGCTGTTAAATGACATTTGACCAATGAGTTTGAGGGCACATGGGATGAAGGGTCCAAACTAGGAAAGGGAAGGAGGGCAGACTGATGATGCTTCACACACAGGTTTTAAGCAGGGGGGGCATGGATTCCAAGAATAAGGTCAAATGATAAACCTGGTTATGTTAAACTACAAGGAGTAGTAAACCTGCTGATAGTCAACAGGTGTCATTTGGTTAAGTTCATAAGGGTTGGAGCAGGCGTCACCCAACAGTTTTTCTCTTCCTTTTTAAGGGTGCTGACCAAAATATTGTAAAAATGAAAAATGAAAAAAGGTCGCACCATGCATAGGTTTCTTTATTACACAGACGCGTTTTGGCGTTCTGCCTTCTCAGTCATTTGGTTAAGGAAATAAGGACCCTGGGTTCCTCTATTAGGTGGTTCACCATACCTGAAGGTTAAATTAGCCTGGATTACTACAAAGTCAGGTTCTTGGAATACCCTCCTGATTGCTTAAGCCTCAGTGACTTGTGTGTTCTGATGTCGGAGCTGAGTGTACCGTGTCGTCTCTCTGTTAGTGCCATAGCTTTAGCCCTCTTCTCCATGGGCTGAGATATGCCCTCTATGTCCTAGCAGTCCATCGCATGGCTATACCGTGCTCAAACTAACAAGAGATGGGTTTGTTTGGGAAGTCGTCAGTTGCAGAAATCCTCAAATGAGTCTATTATTCTTTTGTACTGTTTAGGGTAAGGGAGGTGCTACCTTTTTCTTCCTTTTACACCGCATCTTTGGTATATTTCAGATATTTCCCACCAAGTGGCCACAGATCAATCTATCAGTGCAAGTTTTATTTCTGATACATTCATACATTATTCACCAGAGAATTGTTTATCTTGTTTCCATACACTGAAATTGTTTTTTATCTGATGTCCAGTAATGTCATGTAAGCCATTTGAGTGCGACCTATTGTTCAGACATTTGGACATCTTTGGGTTTTTTCTGTAATGTTTGCACATTGAACTTTTGGTTGTATTTCAGACATACTTTTAAATGAACAAAGAGAACCGTTATGTGAAGACATAGTGTCTGCACTCCTGACATAGAGTTTTAGCAATAATGATGTCCTATGTTGGTTGTGCATGTGTGAGTGTGTGTGTGCGTGTGTGTGTGTGACGGGGATGAGTGGGGGGCTGGGAGGAACACTGTGCTAGCTTTTGCCAGAGAGTTTGGGGGTTTTAAAGGAAAAAAAAAGATCTAACTCTCCTGTCACAATGCTTTCTTATTTTACTGTCAGTTCTGGTGGCATTGACACTTTAATCACCTGAAACATTAATTGGGTAGTAGTTTACTTTTGACGGCTTCCTCAGGGAAAGCTGTTGTGTTTTTCACCCACACAAGGCATCAATTGTTGTCTTTCATTAGTTTTGTTTTTTTAATAAAGATGAGAACAATATGAAAATACCTTGCTCCGCTGTCTTGTCCTTTCTTAATCATGTGAGAACAGAAATGAAGACTTTGCCAGTTTTGTGAGGCGAATGGTATGTGCGCATGCCAAGTGTGTTTGTGTGCTTGTGTATGTGGTTCAGCATGTGTATGCAGGGCCGGATTAATGCACAGGCTAGATATGGCTGCAGCCTAGGGGCCCTCACCTGCCAAGGGGCCCCTGACTGGCCAAAAGAGGATTTCATAATTGTGAGAAGATGCAATATTGAAAAAATTCATTTGACATGTTGAGTACAGCTGGTAGACATGTTACCTTTACTTCCTAGCTCGTAATTATGACAACGTCTATGTAAATGTGTGGCGAAATTTGCATTTTGGGAGGACCCACAGTAGCAGCTAGCCTAGGGGCCCCGGGCCATCTTAATCCGGCCCTGTGTGTATGTGGTTCAGCTCTTGTCTCATCACTCGTGCTAATCGACCCTCAGACTTTGGCCCCCCCTCCTGACGGTGTATCATTAACCATATTATTTCAGCCTGTTTGCCTCCACCATGCAGGTCTGACGTGGGTATTAAGAGCCACATCAACTGATTACAGAGTTACATGTATATTCTGACCTATGAACAATGTAATCGCTTAACACAGCCACACAAACCATCCCATTGATTTTATGTTCACTATGAGAAAATTGCTGACTACTTGTTAGTCGGATTTAAATTTGTAATATGCGCATACAGGTGCCAGATTAGAACTGTATTCATTTGCGAATGCCGGTGTGTCAAGTTTAGGGGGTGGGATGAGACCCTTTCTGTAGCGCATGTGGCTGCTGCATGAGAGGATTGATTATTTACCTGCTACGACAGCATGTACTCCTGTTCGTAGAAGGAGCTGCTCCCAAAATGGATTCTGGCAAGGTAAAATCCATAGGCAAAATTTATTCTTTTGATTTAAATATTTGAGACACTTGGGTGGTAATGTGATTGCTTGGTATTAGTTATTTTATAAAGTTATTTTCCTTGTCAGCCATTGAGGTGTTAACAATATTTTATATACTGTTCTGAAACTTTTCATTGATTTTTCAGTTGACTGAAAAAAAGTCACTTCAGCAAACACAAGGCGTTAAGCCCAGGACAATTGTGCTTGTTTTGCTCATAGAAAATATCTGCATACAAACAAAATTGATAGGTAGAGTATTATCTGTTTCTTTTTGAAGTTTGTTTGTTTATCAGAATTGTGATCCATGTTCACACATTTGATTTCTTGAGGAAAGTTTAATGGCATGAGTCATGACTTCATTGACTAGCTCACCCTTACCATTACCTCTGACAGGTAGTGACTTTCTTCAGTGTTTTACATTACACATAATTTGAATGTATAAGTTGGGGGAAAATGATTGTGCGGCTTTCTAAAAAGTCACACACATTGTGTCAACATTGTCAACCTATTTTAAAATTGAATGTAATTAACTCTCTAGATGGGCATATGTTTTAAGGGCAGTAGCTAATATGTAAAACAGTAAGAACTGCTGTGATTTTAGCCTTGGGCTATTACAATCACTGTGCCCATTTATTTTCCTGTGATTGTCAGCTTCAACTAACTGAACTACGTTGCCGTGTCCAATAGCTACATCTAAAGGCACCAGAGGGCATAGCTCCTGTCTGTTACCATTAGCCTATTATTCACTCATGCACCATGGGTTCTCTAGAGTTGTGTGTGTGTGTGTGTGTGTGTGTGTGTGTGTGTGTGTGTGTGTGTGTGTGTGTGTGTGTGTGTGTGTGTGTGTGTGTGTGTGTGTGTGTGTGTGTGTGTGTGTGTGAGAGAGAGAGAGAGAGAGAGAGAGAGAGAGAGAGAGAGAGAGAGAGAGAGAGAGAGAGAGAGAGAGAGAGAGAGAGAGAGAGAGAGAGAGAGAGAGAGAGAGAGAGAGAGAGAGAGAGAGAGATGCAGATACCTTATGCAAAGCTGATGGGGTTCTGTGCTCGTTCTACAGCAGATCTCCGGGACTCTGATCCTGGCTGTGTTCACTGCAGTCCTGGGATCACTGCAGTATGGCTACAGCTTGGGGGTCATCAATGCTCCCCAGAAGGTCAACTGTTCAAACAAGCATTTCACACACATATAATATTGATCAGCCTGTATCAAACCAGGACCCTCACTCCGTTTCTCATCCTTATACATACATACATACATACATACATACATACATACATACATACATACATACATACATAAACAGCATGGAAGTTCATTTGAGCGGTGCTGTTTAGCGATTGTTTAGTGATTATGACTGGTGCACATAGATAGAATCAAAGATGATATTCTCTGACATGTTGAACATGGAATATACCAGTGTTTGTACAGATTTTGGAGCTACGGTACGCTGATGGAGCTTCCTGTGTCCTTGCAGGTGATTGAAACCCACTATGCACGCTCTCTTGGTGTTGAGGACTTGGCTGTGCGCAGCGCCAATGGCAACGCCACCGAGCCGAAGGAGGTGCACCCATCTGTGGTCATGTACTGGTCCCTGTCTGTAGCCATTTTCTCGGTTGGTGGAATGGTCTCCTCTTTCTTGGTTGGTTTTGTGGCCGACTGTCGAGGAAGGTAAGATATGTGATGCGTTATTCTATTAAATTATTGCCTTTCTTATTATATGTGTGTGTGTGTGTGTGTGTGTGTGTGTGTGTGTGTGTGTGTGTGTGTGTGTGTGTGTATGTGTGTGTGCGTGCTCATGTGAGTGCCCGCACTTTGTCACGTGAACCCTGGATAATTGGCACTTTCTTGGCAGCTTCCACAGCTGGTGTGTGAATGTGTGTGTATAGGCCTACTATGTATGAATGAAAGCACTTTGAGTCAATTATATAGTTGTGACATTGTGATAAAGAAATACATTTCGATTTTTATACCGATAATATACATTTTATGACACACATACACAGTATCTTGCGTCCACCAGTATTCCATCTCATGAACATTATATCTTACCATGTTACGCATTGCATTGGCATTGGTTAGAAGCTGTGACACCCAAACTTGACTGAAACAAAGAATATTTTACAATTGAACATGCTGATTCTCTGTAGAGCAAAAACTGAATGTTTAAATGGTCAATTAAAATGCCCGTGCATGTACTGTATCTCCAACGCACCTGCTCCCTTGCCTGCCCTGCAGGATCAGAGGCATGCTGGTAGTGAATATACTGGCTGTTATTGGGGGCCTCCTCATGGCCCTGGCTAAGATGGGCAAAGCCCACATCATGGTCCTCTCAGGACGGGCGGTCATGGGATTTTATTGTGGTAAGTCAAGTCATTCAAATAACTTTTCTACTTGATGAAGCACACTTGATGAATGCCCCGTGTTTCCAGATTATGCATGTCCTGTTATGGGGCACCTAAGTCACGCCCTCTACTTCCTGGTTCATGGGGCAGAGGGAGTCAAAAAATAATTACTGGGCTTGAAATGAGTGGTTTTTCGACAACAATCCAAACCTTGGACCTCCACTTATGCACCCCAAATCCACCATGACTCGCCTCGTTCACTTCCATTCAATTTTTTGCAACTTTCTGCCCCATGAACCAGGAAGTAGAGGGCGTGACTTAGGTGCCCCATATGCATACTAACTACTTTTGGGAGGGATAGTGCCGTTTTTCCCATTTCTTTATCTTTTCGCTTTTCTTTGCAGCTCGTTACAATTCTTGTCTAGTGAAGTGACTGGGTTATTGGTATGGTGTGTTGTGTTCCTCAGGTCTGTCCTCTGGCCTGGTCCCCATGTACATTGGAGAAATTGCTCCAGTAGCATACAGAGGTGCATTAGGGACACTTCACCAGTTGGCCATAGTTACAGGAATCCTCATCAGTCAGGTGAGCTATTTGCTGTTTCTTCCACAGGTACTACAGCAAAATGAAAAAGGGCCGGCCGTGTGAGTGGGCCGTGTGAGCATCACCCTTACTTCTTCAGACAGAGTTGAACAGATGCACTGTCTGGAGCAAGAGCAGTAGTGAGACAGTTTATCTTGGAACACAATCAACAGGCAATCATAGCTGTTGTAAACTTTTGAAATCATGTTGCATCTGCAAATTACTTTACGATAACTGTCAGTGTGGCAAAAGACAACACAATTTCTATTATGCTGAAATGCACGTGTTGCTAGTGACATGGTATGCCATTCTGAAGAACATTTCCCTTCTCTGGTTCATAGGTCATTGGGCTTGACTTCCTCTTGGGCAATGATTACTTTTGGCCTCTGTTGCTAGGCCTGTCTGGTGCCCCGGCTATTCTGCAGACAATGCTCCTGCCTCTGTGTCCTGAGAGCCCACGCTACCTCTTAATCAAAGCGGGCAAGGAAGAGGAGGCATGCAAAGGTGGACAGAGAATAACACTACAGTACATGCTCAGTAACCTATTCAATAGACCTCAGGAAAAACAAAACCCATTTAATGTATTGTAGGAATCAAAAATGAGTTAATGCAATAAATGATTACGAGTTTCTCATTACAAACCAATCGATTATCAAAAGTCCAGGATATATTTCATCAGTAACAGTAACAGAGTAGTGGGTGTTGATTACATATATTGCGTTCGTTCGCGATGAAGCAGTGATGTTTTTGCTATGTAGTGCGCATGCGCACTTTGCCTGTTTGATGCATTCTGGTTAGAAAATTCAAAGCAGAATGCATCATACTGGCAAAGTGTGCATGTGCTCTGCATAGCAAAAGCATCACTGCTTCATCACGAACGAACCCATTGTCTCAGAAGAATATAAAATAATATAAGCACACAAACAGACTGTGTTAATTAATGTCTGATTATGAATGTCACAGCACTAAAGAGGTTCAAGGGGGAGTATGACACGTCCAAGGACATAGCAGAGATGAGGGCAGAGAAAGAGGAACTGATGAAGGAGAGACGGGTGACGATCTTGGGCCTGGTGCGCTCCTCTGTGTACCGCCAGCAGCTCTTTGTGGCACTGATGATGCATCTGTCCCAGCAATTCTCTGGAATCAATGCGGTAAGAAAAAAAAAACATTCCCTGAGAGCTTCCACATTTATTCAAGCGCTGTTTTGTTTTTACAGCACATCATTTTGATTGCATTTTTATGGCTTTTGTTCTTTTATTTGACAACAATAATGTTTCATCTCACACCTCCTACCTATCTGTCTTTGTGTCTGCCTGCATGTCTGTCTGTCTGCCTATCTGTGTGTCTGCTTCAGATCTTTTACTACTCCACAGCGATCTTTGAAAGAGCCGGAGTCCAACAGCCAGTGTATGCCACAATTGGTGTAGGGGTCATAAACCTGGTCTTCACAATGGTTTCGGTAAGTAGGCCTCTTGCGTTGTCAAAACATGAAGCACACATACCTCCATCTCCTGGTTACACAAACGTTCTGCTTTGCTTTTCTAAACGGCTCCCCTTCCTCTCTCGTGTCCAATTTATTGAAATTGATTTACCAAAGTAGAAATACTTTCCCATGGCAACAAAGCACAGCAGGTTATGTCCTTTGGGGAGAGGAGAAGAAAAGGAAGTCTGAAATATATAAATTATTGGGCAACACTTTACTTTACGGATCGCTAATAAGGTGGTAATTTCATGTTAATTTCATAGTTATTTCAGGGTAATAACTGTTTGTTTTTAGTAACAACAGCAAAATAACCATATAGTTTCCAGTGCATTGTGGTAACACCCTGATGACTCACAGCACGGTGACACTTTGTTGACACACACACACACACACACACACACACACACACACACACACACACACACACACACACACACACACACACACACACACACACACACACACACACACAATGCACTTGAAACTGTATGGTTATTTTGCTGTTGTTACTAAAAACAAACAGTTATTATCCTGAATTAACTATGAAATAACTATGAAATTAACACGAAATTACCATCTTATTAGCGATCCGTAAAGTAAAGTGTTACCAATAATTGCATCATACATTCATCTCACTCTCCAAGACACACACACACACTTGAACACACACACATAATGATCACAATCTGTCATACACTGGTTTCTATTGCTTACATATACAAATAACTTAAAACATGGAAACGTCTTTTTTCTTCAAAACACAGACAGAAACAATGTTTTATGGTTCACGATTGTGCCATCTCAGAGTAGATGATTCTCCATCTCTGCCAGGAGTGTATCAAAGCTGAGAATGGGCCATGTGGGTTTTTTTTCTAATGCAAATTAACCTTTGTGCATTCCTTCTTAGGAAGAGAAGTCTGATGCATTCTAGTCCCGTGTGGAAGGTTGCCATGTTTTATCAGGAAACGTGGTCCCATTTATCTGTTTTCCAAGGACAAACTCCCAGTGTACACAAACCTAACTTGGGAAAGGGCTGTGCACCAGTTGCAACTGCACTACGCAAATACTAAGTTGAAGTTCGAACATGTACAATGGCGGCATGATGGTAATGTTGTCATAAAAAGTTTAAGTAGTGTGTGTGTGTGCGTGTGTGTGTGTGTGTGTGTGTGTGTGTGTGTTTGTGTGTGTTTGTGTGTGTGTGTGTACACGCATGCATGTGTGTGCCTGCTCCATGTGTAGGTGGCATTGGTGGACAGAGCTGGCAGGCGGACACTGACGCTGGTAGGATTGGCTGGAATGTGTGTGTGCGCCATTGTCATGACAGTGGGATTAGTTTACTTGGTAAGTGTGCCGAGGGTTATTCACACAATGACATGTTTTAGTGCAGTGTCCTCCAAAGTCTAAAATAAAGTGCATATAAGTTCACCTTTCTGATTTGATTACACATTTTGTTTGGATAAGCACATTCTTCATTATTCAATCTTAAATACAATATCCTCAACTATTCCAATCATCCTAGAAACATGATATGTCTAGTGGTTAATGATACAATGCAGTTTATTTCTCATGTATACTTACAGTATGTATTTCTAATGTAGTTCAAAACTCTAAGCTACATATCCTGAAGTCATGCCATAACCTCGTCAATCCATCTCCACAGACAACCTATGAATGGATGAGCATCGTGAGCATGGTGGCCATATTCCTTTTCGTCAGTTTCTTTGAGATAGGGCCCGGGCCTATCCCATGGTTTATTGTGGCTGAGATTTTCAGCCAGGGGCCCCGTCCAGCTGCAATTGCACTGGCTGGTTGCTGCAACTGGTCCAGCAACTTCCTCGTTGGCATGCTGTTCCCATATATAGAGGTGAGTGATGGGGATGATATTCATATGTCCAATAGCTTGTGTTCATTGCTTTTCAAATTTCCAAGCAGTGGTTTAGGCTCCTGATCAGAAGGAAGTTACAGGATTCCATACTAATGTCCATTTTTGTTTGAATTTCAGTCGTACCTTGGGAGTTATGTGTTCATCCTCTTCGCCGGTTTGCTCTTCATCTTCACTCTTTTCACGTACTTCCGTGTCCCGGAGACTAAAGGCAAAACTATTGAGGATATTGCCGCAATATTCCAGGGGAAGCGGAAAGGTTTCCCCTCAGCCGCCCCAACAACAGTGGAACTGGAGCAGCTTAAGACTGCCCCAGAAGTCTGAGGATGGAAACAGTGATGGTCTTGTCTTGCAAATACAGAATTCAGGCTGTTACTGACCACATTGTGAAGACTGAATTGTTGGCTGCTGAAAAAGGCATATGAATTATGGTATTATTGAGTATACTGTATCTACACAATGGCTAACTATACAATAGTTTTTTTCCTGGTTGCTAAAATGTCAGTAAATCCGGCATTATGAAAAATAAGTGGCAGTAAGAGGCATATTAAAGGAAGCAGTGGATGTTAAATTATTGAGACTTAGGACCACATATGTTTAATTTGTGTCAACATTTTATATTCAGACCAGAGCGGTATACTAAGAAGCTGGTTCAGGAGTAAACTACCAGGTTAAGTTAAGAGATAAATCATCTAATAGAAGAGCCTGGAGTCCTCTTCTATTAGATTATTTACTTCTTAAAGGGACAGTTTGGTCAATTTCAACATGCAGTTGTAATGCTCACACTACCCTGGACTTGTCAGTGCCTGAGATTTTTTTTCTTCTTCTTCAGCTGTTTCCGAGATCCTGGTCATTGTAATGGGGGCAGCTCTTTGTTTACATTTCAAAAAAACATTTTTATTTATTCCCAAAAACATCCAAAAGGTTATAAAACATCAGCAGACAACTAGCAAACAGCAGTACCTTTTGGGAAAATATTTGGAGTTGGCCTAGGTTTCATTTTTTAAAAATGTAAACAAACGCTGCCCCCATTAGAATTGCTCATATCTCGGAAAGGGCTGAGCCGAAAAATGTGGCATCACCAGGTACTGACAAGTCAAGGGTAGCGTGAGCAATACAACTGCATGTTGAAATTGACCAAACTGTCCCTTTAACTTAACCTGGTGTACTCCTGAACCAGCTTCTTAGGCCCCAGGTATTTTACATATTTTTTATATGTATAATGTATTTGCTTCTTTTATTGTTGTGGTCTGACACTTAGCAGACTTAATCATAACTATCATAAGGACTGTGACATTTGCTGTCTATTGATTCTTGCCCAAGAATGACTGTAGACGTTATGTTACATATGAAACGTAAGATCTTGTGTGACAAAGTGTGTTTAGGGGCATTATATCAATGTTGACATTTTTTTCTGAAGTTTACAGGTTGACGTGGTGATTCATAGAACTATATCAGTTCTCACAAGTTTTTAAAAAATATTTTTATGGTTCCTCTTTCATTCTATTCACTGATCAGCTTTTTCTATTTTAAATGTTTTAAAATAGTTTTCAGATTGTCTATTTGTCTCTAAAATGGAAACAAATAATGATTACCATGACAGTATTAAAATATGTGAATGATTCATATTTTGAAATTATATTTCAGTAATTTATGAAATCAAAAATAAAGGTTTTAACCATTTCAACGTATTAGTGGTATTTTGTTTTATGACATTTTAAGGAAAACAGGTGAAGTAAATTGCATGTAGGCCTACCTAGAATAAAAACAACAGAAGTTGACACAAAGTGCTTCACAAAAGGCATTTGTTTTTTCACGAAAGGAATATCGCTAAAGGTGTCATCCAAGAAATAGGTTTAATATATTGCTTTGAATGGACGAGTCTGCATTAAGAAGAGAACTCTTGAGGGGAGCAAATAAGACTAAAGACATCTGAATAGAACCATAGGCCTAAGTAGGGTGGATTGCCCTAATGTGGGCCATTTTAGAGTTTTCAGACTTCTGAAGACTATTACAATGTCAAGACAACACATTAAATCCACATCCAATACATTTTTGGAATGCTCCGGGTGTGCCCTCATAAAATCAAGAGGAAAAATGCAGATATTTTTGTCATAAAAGAAATTATACAGACATTAGTGCTCTTAGTGCCCAAGCATCTCAGAGTATGAGCGACTTCCTAATGTGGGACAGCCATTGTCCTAAAGTGGGACAGTGAAATGTAATGTTAAATTTAATGCAAGACACTGTAAAGTCAATGTTAAATATTTTAAACCATGGTGTACCTTCACAAATAATGGTAAACAACTAAACAAGTAGCATAATTCTCTCAAAACTATTTATTTTTGACATCAGCCATCGTTTCATTGAAAACTGTGCAATTCATCAACAAAATGGGATTACAAGTTATAATTCATAGATTTTAAGGTAGTCTTTTAAAGGTATATTGTCTTTCTAAAGTTAAGAAAATGTTTTTAGATGCGTCCCACGCATCTCTATAAGAGGCTTTGGTGTCCGTCCGTCCGTCCGTCCTTCCGTCCGTCCGTCCGCCCTCCCGTGATGAGTTTCTGAATTGTGATTCCCTCTTGTGTCCACAAGGTGGCAGTCGCTCAGTTTTGGACTGGAGCTCATGCGTGCAAACCAAAACGTCTACCAAGAGACCGTGCTCTTTGCCAGTGAGAAAAACATGGCGGCACTTCCTGTTGATTTTCACATGGAAGTTTTGCTTAATTTAAAGTCCCTAAGCGACTATAAATGTTGTGGCTTCCATATATTGATGTAAAAGTGCCCCACGAAGTAATGAAGCACAACAAAGTTACTCCACATTACCATTTGACCACTCGTTTTTCTATGCTAACAGGGTAGCTAATGTAGCATTGTAAATGATCCAGGGAGAAAGGGGGGAAGGTTGTGATTTCAGTCCGCCTGAGGCAACGATTTTCGTGGGGAAGATGACCTGCATCTCGGTGGCATTGAACCACGCCCCCGTGCCTTATTTGGCTCGCTCAGCACGTGCGTCCTCAGTCCAATCACAATGCTTTATTTTCCCCAGATGTTTAATCGCATTTAAGTGAAAGTGCCATGTATACACATCGCAAAATAACTCTTAATCTGATCTATTTAAATCGCATTTATTAAATCGGACTTAAAAACATCATGTACACGTAGCCAATGTCTCATTGATTAGTTTATGGAACTTACGGTTTGTCTGTTACGGTCCACGAAGACAATATCCACGTGAAAACGCAAACGCCTGCAAACCACTGTTTTGACAGTAATACAGTTCACCTGTCGCCTACTCTGTTTTCTTCCCAAAGCGGCATTTAAAAGTATTCCATGAAATCCAACATCAACGTCACTTCAAATAGGTGACAGCATCATGCACACACATGAAATAACACTTCAGTGAGGGGGGGGGGGGACATCACTGCTCTCATATTAAAGTGAAAAGAGAATTTCACATTTTAGTTTATTTAATGTAGGCCTATGCAAAATTGCAAATAGCCTATTCATTGAAATCTGTCCAGAAAGGGTTGTAATGCTTGCCTGTTTTTTTATGTTTGTAATTATTATTTTTTTTTAAATAAAAAATCGTGATTTAAAAAAAAAATAGCCTAACAAAAATAGAGATTTTATGTTAAAAAAAAATGTGATATGGGATGGACCGATGGCCCCCCTAAGCTAAATTCGCCTTAGGTCCCCACATTGCTAAATGTAGTGTAAGGGATTATTTTAAAAAGACAGTAACATAATCAGCAATGCATTACAGTTTTTCAGTAAATTGCCCAACACTGTTGAAATCCTATGGTACTTTTTCAAATCCGGGCTTATACAGTACATGGGTAGGCTTATTGATAAATTGCCTTGACAGGTTATGAGGAGGCCAAGGGGGCGTTTGGGCAAAAAAGGTTCAGAACAGGCATAGACGGACGCATCTGTTGTCCGCCTGTCGGACTTGTTTAAATACTAAAAGCGATTTAAATGAGCTCAAGCTTAATGTTTTTGATGTTGTGTTTGCACGCGCGTGCATGCATGTGTGTGTGTGTGTGTGTGTGTGTGTGTGTGTCATATTGAGACATCCCCCTTACACACACACACACACACACACACACACTCACACACTCACACACACACACACACACACACACACACACACACACACACACACACACACACACACACACACACACACACACACACACACACACACACACACACACACACACATGTGCACACACACAGCCCACACAAAACCTTAGAGATATCCCTTGCCCTCAACTTTAATCCTTTCAAATATCACTTGACCTTAAATATATGCAACTATAATACAGTTTAACACTGTAAAACATCATTTTCACCATGTTAATTACCACTGTTATTGCATAAACCAGTGTCCCACATTAGGCAAATCATGCCGTCCCACATTAGGACACCACCTGTCCTAAAGTGGGACAGTAAGAAAATCAATCTAAAACCAAATATAAAGTGTAAATATCCAACATTTTACATTATTTTATAATGAACAAACATTTCATAAATACATCAGAATCAAAAGTTGCATGGATTTATTGATATTAATGATTGTATACCCTTAACACTAATTTAGTCAAAACTCTATGTCATTGGCCTTTTGGATGGTTTCACAGCAGGTGCTCCTTGTTTGATGATTGCCCCACCCTAATTTTTTATTGGATAGTTACAATGTAAACTTATTTTGGTCACCTGGTAGTAGAGCTTTGCTTTTACCATAGTTTCACTGACATTCATTAGTTTAGGGAGGAGCCAGAGCCCCTGAAGCTTAGGTGTCCCACATTAGGCAGTGGCCCACATTAGGGCAATCCACCCTAACTGTATCACACATTCTCTCCCACCATGTAGGCTAACCAAAATCAAATAAGCAATCTATTTTCTAGATTCAGATAAACTGAAGAAGTTTAAAACAAGGTATATTGCAGCACCATTTATAATGAAACCAAAGGCCTAAATGTATTCACTGAATTGTAATTTGGTTCCACAGCATATTTTTGATATTACAAATATTTCACAAAAAAACTAACAACAGACATAGGCCTACAGTACAATCCTGCAAAACTTAACCTGTGTGAAGTTGGCCCCCCATTGAAAACATGATTAAAACATTTTGGTTCATTTGTGAACGATGTGCTTGCAAAATGAGTGTTTGTGCACGAACCATCTTGAAGATATTTAACTTTTATGATGTTGGTGACCTTAGGTCGCTCAGCACTCCATTAATATCCAAAGGACTCAAAAATTGTTGGAATCGTTTGTGCTTCAAGGTTTTACGTTAACATATTAACATTTTGTACACAAACCATTTTCATATTATTTAACTTTTAATTTTTTTGAAAGTAGGTCAGCACTCGTCAACATCCAAATGACTCGAAAATGGTCCTTATCGTTCTTCTTCGTTTGTGCACAACCAGTCCTCCAGTCCAACGGTATCGACACTGTATGAGGCTTTCGGGAGGGAGGTTATAAAGTTCCACGCCAACTCTGCTAGTAAGCCTACGTGCAGGAGGACAAAGATGCGTCTTAAAGCACAAATATGAAATTAGTAACGCGAAAAATGAATGCAAAGATCGTGTTTTGGACGATTTAAAGAATGCATTTCACTCGGACGGACGGACGGACATACCCTCTTATAGAGATGCTTGGACGCATTTAAAAAGAGAGTTAACAGTTAAAGGTGCACTGTGGAAGATGGTGTCCAGAGTAGGTAGGCTATTGCTATTCACTGTTCAGTGAAATTGTGTTGTCTACTGCCAAAGTTGATCTTTTCATGAATATTTACTAATTAATGAGCTAATATTTACTAGTAGGCCTATGACCAAAGTAGCCTACTGTAGGCCTAAGTATTTCACCTAAAAATGACTATTTCTGGAAATTGAAAATGGCGGACCGTGGAGAAGATCCCCCTTTTCATGTATGAATAGTGCAATTTTCCCAGTCATAATGAATAAGCTACTTAGAATTTGATGGTGGTGGTAAGTATTCATGAAAAAGGTAACATTAGTGAATGGGCAGCATGAATTCTGGAAATAAACCACTAAAAATATTACACAGTGCACCTTTAAATTATAGAAGCACAAACGATTCCAGAGTCATTTGCATGTTGACGGGGTGCTGGGTCCCCCTGGGTCCTGGACCTACTTTCAAAAAAGAAAGTTGAATTATTAAAAAACGATTTGTGGACAAATGTTCATTTTGCCTGCACAAACGCGCACAAATGAAGAACAAATGTTTCCAACCATTTTTCAGTCATTTGGATGTTGATGTGGTAGGCTACTCAAGTGAAGAAGGCTATAGGCTACTTTCAAAAAAATATAAAAGTTAAATAACATAAAAATGGTTGGTGCGCACATGTTAATTTTGCCTGTAGACATCTGAATGTTGACGGGGTGCTGAGTGAGCTACATTGAAAAAATAAAAAGTTTAATCAATATGAGAACGGTTTGTGCACATGCATTCATTTTACCTGCACAAACAAAGGACAAACAATTCCAAACATGTTTGAGTCATTTGGAATAGGTCACCAACCAGGGATGGGTAGGCCTAACTGGAGGCCCGGGGACCACACACCTCCTCAGTGTGGCCCCTATAATACGGTAATTAAAAAAAAAAAAGCAATGGACAGATTTTTATATAGCCTACTGAATCCATCCTTTGTAATTATAGTGGTGGCCAATAGAGTACACAAACAATATCGGCAGTCGGTCCATGGTCATGTGGCCCTCTGTTGGTGGTGATGATAAAACGTGGCCCTCCTCATCATAAATTGTTGCCCATCCCTTTTCAACACACAGGGGTGGCTGCCAGAGCACTCACTCTGACATGAAATCATGTTTGTTACCTCACCTCGGAAATGTGTAGGATTGCTTGAAATAATATTGTACTTTTGCATAGACCTAAAGTTACAGAACGACCTGAACCTGGTGTTAAGAACACATCAATCTATGTCAAATTTCAAGTAGGCCTATCAAATTGTTTGCATACCTAGACCAACCAACAGGACGAACACTATGCTTTGGGGGAAAATACAAGGTAGCCTCAGAGCCATCTACTAGGATAGATATTTTTAGTTACGTCATGTGCCGGAAGTGAATCCCAAGTAAAACCCCGCCCTCAGGGGGAAAAACCTGCCGCAGTAGAAGTGGTTGAGTCTGCGCACTGAAGGATTCCTTTTGTTGAAAGGTAAGAAATAGCATGGCGCATGCTTCCCTTCACAGTTTTCATAATTGTTGTCTTTAGAAACCACATTTTTAACCGTTTTCTGCGTACATAGGTAAACTTATCCAACACCAACATGGCAGTTATATAATGCAAATACTGCCGCCAGTCCTCGCTCCACGCAGCCTATCCAAAGAACGCGCTAGGGTGTGGAGTCGTGCTAACTAGCTAGCTATTATTTGTCTCCCTCGAGCTGATGAAGTTTTAAAAACCGAGTCAGCGACCTTGTGAGTTATCTCAACCACATTGCCATATTCAACTGTACAGTGACATTAGCCATTCGACTTTCGCACACAGTTACTAATTTCAAAAGTCTGGACCTGCAATGCCATTGCACAGCATCAGTAGTCACTTATTCGGCAACTGCTAGCTAACTGTTACAGGGGATTTACTTTGCGCTAACATGCTAGCAAATTTGCAGTTATAGCAGTGGGTGTCCTGTTCTCGATATAACATGCTACGTTTAAGATCCAATTCGTAGACTTGAATGCCATGATGACTTTAATCCTAACATTTCTGTTCCGCTGTCTAACCACACAATTTATGGTTACTCACCGAACATAGGCTCTGTGTTTGTCGCTAGCGTGTTGTTCATTTGTTTTTCCATTGATGCGCCCCGCAACAAGGCTGTATGCAAGCCAAGTTTACTTCACCTTTTGCTAGTCGGCTTGGGTACGGTAAATCCATAAATTGTCCATCCCACTAGTGGTTGGTTGCAACCTGGATGTTTGTTCCTTCAGGAGTATGACTGCTTAATTTTGCTATGTGAAAAAAATGATTCATGATTGAGCTTATTTAAAGGTGCCCTATTATGCTATTTAGAATAACTTTCATTGTTAATATTTTGCTTTACTGTGGTTAGTGGAGTTAATTTTGAATGATCACTTGTTTTCATGTCCATTATTTTTTATCATTGTGTACATGCACCCTACGCCGCCTGTTTGAAACGCGTGGAAGTGCAGAATGTTAGACCCTTCAACATTCTGAAATCTCGACGCAGCATGGAGCGTTTCATCAAGCATTCTATTACTAATATTACGTCAGCAGCACAGCTGTTTTTGACCTGGAATCCAACCCTGTAGCCTATGTCTAAAGTTGACAGCCAAATAGTTCACCCAATGTCCACAATTAATCTGAAAAGGACGCATCATAAGTCCCAAGTTGTTATTTGTGCACCTTGCTGTGTCATTTGCTGAAACCCTGTCCCTATCCAATGCGAGTCTTCCGTGCATGGGCTTCAGTTTGATTTCAAAATCGCTTGGGACAATTAGGCTGCCATTAATCTGAGAAAGGGTTGAAAGTGCTGGGTACAGGCTATTGCTTCCGATTTGAGGTTTCATGAAATAATACGCATATTGCATATGATGCGTAATAACGCGATTGTGACCATAATTAAAATAATAATAATAATAATAATAATAGCCATCTGCGCTGTCTTGTTTATTTCTGATATCCTGCGCTGAAGAATCTTTATCTCAAACATTATTAACGCAACAGTAGGGGCCTGATTGGTTAACCCGCTGTCTAGCCTTGCATACTGTAGCCCTAAAGTTGAAGTTATCAGCCAAGTTTACTGCTCGCAAACAGACAAGTGTCGCGCTGGTCTAGGTGGGAGAAGTCTAGATCTGCTGTTGACAGGTGGAAATTTGAAGACACAAAGAATGTTCTGGGATTGAAATCAGATCACATTCCCTTGTTAATGACAAGTTAACCTTCACAAAATAGGCTATCCAATAAGCTAATCATCTGCAATTGCTGTACACAGTTCAAAGGATAGGCCTATTTATTCAGCGAAGTTGTGGACATTTTCTTCGCTCCCGCGGCAGCCCCCATCTGGCTGTCAAAGACGCAGTCCGAAATTGAAAGAGTGCGCCCAGTAAGACAAGGGCACGACTTGTCGGACTCAAACCTATCAATTCAACGTCTGTCAGTGATATCGTGACACCCTATTTGTGATATGAACTCCGTGTTCAAATTCGTCCTGTGGTCTATTTGCAAGCCAGCCTGAATAGGCTACTGAGCGCACGCGTTGTTGGCTTTTAAAAATGAGTTCCTGTTTGCTCGTTGTCTGTAGGCCTAATGCACAATGGTGATAGGCTATGCTTCATAAAAATACATTTCAATGTATTTTCAGGTGCATGGTTTCATTTTAGTAACTGCATTTCTATTTAGTCCCCGGCAGAAATGATGCGCCCACTGGATTGGAAGCGCAATGGGCAGTCCTCGATGGATTGGTTTCATACTGGGTCTTATAATAACACCAGTGGCGTGTCGTCGCAGATGCCAAGGGATGCCAGGCATCCCCTAATTAAACCAACAACAGCTTTAATATCGTTAATCATTAAAACATTCTGTCTATCGAGTCTCCTATTTTAATATTCCCCACTCTCGTCACTCTCTGTGAGTATTTTCCTTCCAGTTGGGGAAATAGCGCCCCACCCCCTACCATTGGGTAACCATCTGGTGAAACAAAGTACTACACGTCTCTCGATGCTAAAAAAAATCTGGTGCCAACGCGAGTTGGCAGCCATAAAATTCTGGAGTTTTGAAAAAAACGAATGCTTGACCCAGGGGCGGAGTGGCCCACCTTTTCCCACCGGGAGAATTTTCCCCTTGGCGGCCCTCTTTAAAAAAAAAAAAAAAAAAAAAAAAAACAAAGCGAACAACATGGTTTCCTAACCAAAAAGACAAAAGCCACGAAATCTGCAGTCGTACTACATGTGAACATTAGTGTTGTCAAAATATCAACCTGAATTGGAGAATTTAGCCTACACCTTGATGAAATGCACAGCCAGTGGTGTAGTCTACGTAAAACGATAAAACGAAGTATACACACCCATTTCAAAATTTCAGGGATTACAGTATACCCACTTAAAATTGATTGATCCATTATTTACAATAGCACAAATATATACAGTAGGCCTACACATCAAAAAATGCTCAAATATACAGTATACCCACTTCAAAAAGTAGACTACACCACTGGAGCCATCATCACAGTCCAAAGCATTCATAGGCCTAGCCTAGGCTACATCACTAACTTACATCATGGAAATGTGCACTCCACTGTCATTTTGACAGTTTGAAATTGAAATATCGTTTAAGGAAGACAGGATTAGCATGGGCACAAAGTTTTGAGTGTGGGGATTTTTAGAAGAGTAGGCTTACAAAATATAGTATAGTAGCCTATAGCTTACAAAAAGTCTGTCTACATTGTGCAATAAACCCACCATGCAGCAAATAAGCCAAACCTAGCTACTTCAAAGCACAACCATAAGTCAACAAAATGTATAACCAAACGGTGTAGGCCTACCTTAAAACGCTGTCTTCGTCGCAGCAAATGTCTTTGTTTCTTGCAATTACATTTTAATCCACAGTTTAGGCTACACACCCAGCACTGCTCACATCAGAATTTTGTGTTAATTATTTTGTTCCATTTCTTCAGACATTACATAAGCTACATCCTAAATGTGCCACATATAAATATATGTATGATATACATTATACTGTAAGGAGATATAAGCCTACCGCTAGTTCTAACAAACCAATGCCATCAAAACATGTACAACGTGTTTTCCTGCTTAGCTGCAGTTCACCTCCTTACCACTTGGTGGAGTCTGTTCGTAACCCAAGTCAATAACCACAGAACAAGTGAATCTGGAGTGGCAGACTGTAAACTGTAACAGTCATGTGGAAATCGGAAAATAAATCACAACTTACTAATATTTCCATTCCTTGGTAACCAATATAAATATCACAGGTTCTTGAAATACTGAAAACGAAACTATGTTACTAAGATCTAGTAAACATCCGCGATCTACGGTGTATGAACATTATCAGTAGAGGAGGGGTGTGGCCAATTTACTGTTTGACACCGTCACTGAGGTATTGCGGTCGGGTAGACGGTATATATAGTGGTGAGTCAGTTTCTCATGATTAAGTAGTGAATTGGAAATAGTTTATGCATGCTATATCGTACAAACTCCTTGGGGCCGGCTGAGAACATTATGTGGTTAAGCACTTTAGGGCCGGCAGAGAACATAATGCGGCCGCTGAAGTATATTTCGCGGCCGCGGCCCACCGGGACAAGTCCCCGATCTCCCGATGGCCACTCCGCGCCTGGCTTGATCAATCATATTGCTCAAAATTGGTCACGAGATAAATCATCTCGCCCGTCTATGATTTGCCAAGGAGGGAAACGGATGATACTTCAGGATCGGCAGCCACTTTACCTGCCTGTAGAAACTACATTGAACAGACTACGGGCAAAATAGTCACAGTTAAAGCACGCATACACAGCCGATGGCTCCCAATGTCAAGGCAGGCAATGCATAAAATGGATTTAACATAACGACAGGATTTTCACATGGACAAATATACGTTCAGGATAACTTCTACAACGGTAGGCACACTTGCTTTATTGTTTCAGAAAGGTAGATTATAAGCAGGCCACCTAACGTTTTGTGAAGCTAGCTTTGTTTTTAGCTTTGTTGCTCGCTGCTTGTTAGCTCTTGCTATTATGGCAATAAGCTATGGTGATTATTAGATGGCATAATGTGCCACCAGGTCCAAAATATATGCATCATGCCACTTCTCTGTGCTCTGCTGTGCTCTGTTTCAACCATGTGCATCAGGGTTATTTTTCAATGGGTTTTGGTGTAGCACGTTTGCGCTGGAAATCGCCATACATCTGGCAACCATAGAGAGGTCGCACACACAACATTTGACATTCGATACAAGACGTTCACGACTCAGAGCAGCCGGTTGAACCTAGTCATCAGTAGAATAACTGTCAAGTAGTCAGTCAGTGCATGGTGTCCGGTGTCTGTCTGTGTTATTGCATTCTGTTCTGTGGGGCATTTGAACTGGCGCTTAAGGATGAGACTGAATTGTGTTTAGGGGGCTTGTGGAGCATCTGGTGTCGTGCGTAAAGTGCAAATTCTTGCGGTGTTGCTTGTCACTACTCCAACTCTGAACAGACATAGTATTTTTCTTGTTATTTATTTCTTAACAAAAGTAGTCGCACTGCATGATCAAGTGCTGTAGCTGCGCTCGTGGTGTGCTGTCCAAAACAGACCTCTCCTTCCCGTGCTTCGCCGGAGTTCTGGGCAGTTATATGCCTTCCTGGTTCGCAAACATGCAATGCATCTCATAAATTATACCTTATTGATTTTATTCTCATGGCCAAACTTTCTGCCTTGCTTGTTGTCCCAGCCAGCCGCCGCTACTGGTTAATAATTATATTATATTATATTATATTATATTATATTATATTATATTATTTTATATTACATTACATTATATATTTTTTTTTTGTTTTCCCTGGCTTCCTCGGAAAAATAACGCACGCCACGCCACTGAATAACGCCTAGGCCTAGTCTCGGTTTCGTGGTTTTTTTGTTCGCATTTATCGACAGGACAGGATTTTTTTTATATAACAATAGGCCCTATCCGTTTCAGTTTCATTATTTTTGGCATGCCGCCCGACGACTCGACCAGTTTTAAACGACGTCAAGCCAATATCCACGTTGCTCTTGCAGATATGATGAACAAAACTGCGTTGCATTTTAATTACTGAATTGTAGCCTACGCATAGCCTATACTAACTGGCTAATCCTTGCCAACATTGCTGATGCAAACGGCTGCTGGTCATGTCGTGATACCTATTTGGATAACATCAGCGCACGTCTTCTAATTNATAGGCCTATTATGCTTCAAGCGGCAATACAAGTGTAGGGTTTTCACATCTTACCAAACAAAAGTTAGTCTTGCCAACAGCATATGCAAAACGGCCCTGAAGCGAATAGAGAGAGAAAGGAGAGATTCGAGTCTTTCACCCACTTGGAAGTGTTTTGGATTCTCAGTGCGCAACTGTGTTAACGCGTTCTGCCTGTTTTCGACCTTCCTCATTCAACTGTTTCTGACCCGTTAGCCATAGGCCTACCAACCGGTATTTTATCAATGTAAAATGCAGCTTTAATATCACAATGAAACAAAAATATATAACTTGGGCCACAGGTGAGTGTAGCCTCCAGTCTAGACCGATGCTGTAGCCTATTGACGGAGCCGATTTATGAATTGAAAAAAAAAAAAACATGCGTAATGGAATAAACTTGTGGATGGCGAAATCACACTATCCTTGTAAGCTACACTATTCTTGTACACTATTTTTTTTACACTGAGTGGTGTATTCACAAATAGGATACATCTCATCACAATACTGTCAAATTCAGATAGGCCTAGGCTATGTGGCTGCGATGAACAAATGCGCATTAGGTCTACTGTCTCTGCAATTAATAAATGGTCTGTGACATCGTCAACACTCCATCCCATAAGCAGCAATGTTAGGTACAGCATGACGTAGACCCGTACAGGAAACAAAAGCTATAGAATGTTGAAAACCCAACCACGCGTTCTCTGACAGTTGAGAAACAGCGTTCCTGCGGCAGAGAAATTCTCCCCCAAGAGGCCAATTTGTGAAATGCAGCTTTCACCAAGCTTTTACATACAACAGATGCTGTGTAACCCAATAAATGGGTAATGGACATG
This sequence comes from Engraulis encrasicolus, assembly GCF_034702125.1. Taxonomy (NCBI): domain Eukaryota; kingdom Metazoa; phylum Chordata; class Actinopteri; order Clupeiformes; family Engraulidae; genus Engraulis; species Engraulis encrasicolus. Next base: position 22,199,563 of record NC_085872.1, on the reverse strand, counting down.
AAAAAGCATAATAGGACCCCTTTAAGTAGGCCTCATCAGTCGTCTGACGTCATGTACAAGTTTCAAGTTACGTGGTCATAGCCTTTTTAATAACCCTGTCTTACCATATTGTCCATTTGTAGGCCTATATTGCCGTATAAAGCTGTTCAAGATGTATAAACAGTGTACTTAAGACGTATAGCTCGTCGGTTGTATAGGTTTCTGTCTTGTAGGCCAAAAAAATGTGGAATGATCTAGACAGTGATGAACCGGGTTGTTCTGTGTCTGTCTGTCTGTCTGTCTGTCTGTCTGCATGAACAGTGGGTGATTTCGATTCCGTCAACAATTCGGGGTAGCCTACAGGCCACATACACGCGTCTCCAGCCAATTATATAAATACTTAGTGCAATGTAGAACTACTGGAAACGTGTATAAAAGCAGACCCGGCACAGCCACATTTTGACAGAGAATTTGATTGAAAAATGGATGCTTTCATAAATGGATGCCAATGGAAATGTTTAGTGTAGAGCCTACAGGTTCAGCAGTCGCATCATTCTCATTCCCATCTCTATAGGTCTAAACTATAATGTCCAACATCACTATTACTTCTGATGACTGAAGCCTAAATTGCAATCAAAAAGCTTACCTAACAGTTCATGGCAGCAAGTAGAGATCCATTGATTACAACACTTTCTAATTACAGCATTTAGGTGTAGATTATTTTATATACGTCAGTATCAGATATCAGTGATGAGACTTTTGGGATTGAATGAAGCAGTAAAAGTATTGCTAGTATGACTCCCATCACACGCCCATATTATTTTGAATAGTTGTCATGACTTCTGATTTGTTGTTCTTATAATATTATTCATTATTTGTATAGTAAGCCCTGTAGTCTACTAGCAGTACACTACCACCACCCCTAGGAGAGGAACTGGAGTGCCAGGAGACCATGACCATGCATAGAGAAAGGCGTACTTGCTGCCAAGAAATATAACTCCATTTTAGCACCTGTCTGGTCTGTGCTGACCTGGTTCAAATGTTTACGGAAATCAAACAATATTGTATGGTTATGAAAATGGCGAGAGTTGCAACTGTTGCAAATCTATAGTAAAGTAGATTTAAGCCTGCCACGGACTGCTCTATTTGCCTTGTATTAAGTGTTGATTGAGCCTCGAAACGTTCAGTTACACTACAGGACGGCTTACGACTTTCAAGCAGAAAACTTGTTTGTTTAGGTTGTCTGTCTGTTTGTTTGTTGATTTTTCAGACACATAGCCTTCCACCATGGCAGACCATGATCTTGACTTCACCAGTGGAGATTCTGGCGCCTCTGCCACCTACCCAATGCAGTGCAGCGCCCTGCGCAAGAACGGCTTCGTCGTTCTGAAGGGACGCCCGTGCAAGATAGTGGAAATGTCAACCTCCAAGACTGGCAAGCACGGCCATGCCAAGGTAAACATTGAAAATGTAGCTGTTAGTTTAAGAGGTCATGTGGTCAGTAGAGATTATGTGGTCCAGCATGTGAGCTGATGGCAAAGGTTAATAATGGTTGCCTTGATCCGTAGGTGCATATGGTTGGAATTGATATCTTCACTGGTAAGAAGAATGAAGATATTTGTCCCTCCACACACAACATGGATGTCCCCAACATCAAAAGGGTTGATTACCAGGTAAGCTCACTTAAGTTACTCTGGCTGCTTATCTTTTCAGCTGGTTTTACACCGGACACAATTTGTGCATTGTTATGGTTGGTGGTATGGGGATTTGCTATGGACTGTTGCGCAGGACTCACAACTGCCCAGTAATTCCATTATTGAGAGTTCGGTAAATCGAGGGAGTGTATCTATCTACGCCAGGCTAACCGTAAGCCTTGCTGGCAACTAGCAATAACCACATGTGCTAACTGATATGTAGATGCCCCACTGTTAAATCCAGAGACAATATTGATAAGCTTAACTGTCTTGCTTCCTCTGAATTTAGTGCATTTTATCTTACAGCTTAAGCTAACTCAAGCGTATATTGGCATTGCACATATTTTGAGGGAGTTATCAGCATCTGATCAGTCACACTGTAGTTTTGAGCTCCCTGTCCAGTCATCGTCTCCCCACAGCATTTCTATTTCAGTAATGCTCATTTGGTTACATGTCAGAATTACATTACACTTGCCACTGAACAACAAATCAGCCATAACATTTGCAGCAGCAGGACTGGCCAAAAACGTAACTGCTGTAGATGACTTGTTGACGTCATAAGCCTAGGAGGTAGGATTGGCCACTAGCGCACCTTTTTGTGCTTTTTCGGATCACCGCGAAATAATGAGTACACGTATGCTGTAATGCTACATTTTGCAGACCCTTCGAACCAAAGCGACTCACAAGGAGGTCATTCAAGCAAGCACGGAGTGAGGGGTAGCCAGCTGCTTAACAACTCTGCAGTTTGTAATACAGTATTTGTCTACATTAAAGCATGTGTACACACAAGTTTGTAGTGATCTGAAAGAAGTACAAATCTGACTAAATTGACACCAGTGGTTGACTCTACAAAATATTTGGCATTGCAGTATTGAAAACATTGGCCCCTTCAAAGCCAAGTGCTGTGTTGAATCGTAATGTGTAAGCCATACTAGCAGACAGCATACAGAATACATACAATGTTGATAGACAATGAGTTGAACAGTCAGCAATATTTATAAATGATCCAAGTGCTGTACTAGCCCCCTATATAATTTGATTTTTGCAAAATATTTGCTTTATTTTCTTAAAACAATCTAGCCTGGTACTTGCCAAAATGAATGTAGTTCTGCCTTGCTCCACACGTATATATCTGGAACATGTGCTGATTGGAGGGGTCTACAAGGTAGCCAAAAATATGTCGTCTTTTAATCAATCACATCTGTCAAATATGTCAAATATACCTCATATTCAATCTTAAAAAGATGAATAGAGAACTTTTCTGCCACGCCCTCTGAAAAGCTTTCCCAGATGTGAGTGTGGAATCAGGTGGAACTTCTGTACATTCATCTGTCAAAAGTGAGCTAAAAAGCAACTGACAGTCTTTAGGCGTGTGCATTTGTGTATGTGGCGACATGTGACATGGTTGTCCCACCAGGACTGTTTGTTTTGTAAAGTACATTGTGCTACTGGAGTCGTGAAATGACGGTATACTTCTGTAGAGTAGACTTAATCCTCAAACGAGAATGTCAGATGATGTCATTTCAAGGCTGAATGGTATGTAGGCTGTGCCTTCCCAGACTGCTACTGTCATTAGAGTGCCAGTTGAATTACTATTTCACATGTTCAAGTAAGGTCGACAGAGTTGCCTCGTCACATGTGCTTTACATACCTGATTTGGTCAGATGACTGCATTTTCAATTCCTTTGTCATTGAAGTTGGCTATGCAAACGGGCAATGGCTCATTATATTTTCAACAAATGATGGAGTGGCATTTTGCTGAAGCCAGAGTTGGCAAATGTGATTGTAACGGAGACAGTTAATAGAAGGTTACCATAGACCAGGGGTTGCCAATATTTCCAAACCTGGGGCCCTCTTTTAATTTGGACCACATGATATAGCTTCGCGGCCCACCAGTCGGCCCTGGCCCACAGTTTGAGAATCACCGCCATAGACAATCTTTGAGGGTATTTGGTACCCTGGTTTTCTGCAGGTCTGCTAAAAAAGACTAGGTGACAACTGTAGTGGAAGTAGCAAGGTAGACACACCAACAAGCGAGATGGAACATGGCTTTTGAAAACCCTGCTCAAAAAGATAGACAGCATGCAAGTGTTGGGTGTTCATAGTGTTATAAAGTAGCCCATGAACCTTTGATGGAGATCTGTGAACACAAATTGAAATTGAACAGTTAGTTTCACATGGGTCAAGTGCCTGCCACTATGCGTTGTGCTTCTGAGGTCAGTGTGACTCCTTGTCTGACGTGTCCTGCTCAGCGACAAATGAAAGTAAATATTTACACATTTGCTGACTTGCAGTGTATCAATTGTGACAGTTTTGTGGTTGGGTGTTGACTATTGTTTTTGAGACTGATTAGATGTTTGTATGATGAATTGAACACATGTTGGGAGCACGCTGAACCCCCCACATTTGGGCTTGGGCTTGGGTTGGAGGGGGGTTGTGCGTGGAAATTCACACGGTGTAAATGCAAAATGGCAAAACAATGAGTAAAGTATGACATTGGTGCATGAAGAAACTATAGGCCTGCATTTCAGCCATTTATGTTTTGAGAAATTACACACAAGATTTTACCCATGACATGTGTAGTAGTACATCGTCATTTATATTTAAAAAATGCAGTACAGTGAATCATTTGCAACACACTTTTCATTCGTCCCTCATGCAGGGTTCTATGCAATGGAAAAAAACAAAAACAAAATAGGAGCACAGATAAGAATTGAGGAGCACTGTGAAATCCCAACTGTCCCTTCTCTGAAAGTTTTTTTAATATTATTATTATTGCTCCCAAACCTTAGTTAACTACAACAACTTCACTATACTTTTGATCCCTCTGTCTTTCAAGCACTCATGGTTTTCTCTATAGGATATATTTACTCCAGGAGCAAAATGCGAAGGAAATCTTTTTTTTTATTTTATTTTTAAATGGAAATCATTTATTTTTATTTTTACATTTTCGGAAACTGCGCCATAGTTTCCTCAATGTATGGGAAACACTGTTATGGTATTCAGAGTTTGTTATAGAAAGTGGTGTGAGGACTTGATGATCTTGTCTCGTCACCTGCCAGTCATGTGTGCTGCTGAGTCTGAGCATTACGTAAAGGACAGTGCAGTTTTCAGTCACCTCGCATAAACTCATGATTGGACAATGGCCATTTCTTTGATGGATTCTCCACTCTGCCCTTGTACAAGGTGGATTCAATGCCAGAGCTAAATATCAATTATGCATTAGTATTACAACACAAGCCTATTGTGTTTATGAATGTGCTATATGAAGAAAATTACTTGACCAGCATCATGTTGGAGGACTACTGTACTTTGTGTGCTGCTGACACTTCACACACTGTTTTGGGAGAGAAGTGCTTCAACCCTTTCTTTTGTTTGGCCTGAGTAACACAAATACTTTTGGCTGCCTGTCAACCAATAGGAATTCACTCCATTAGGTGAATTGGTATTGGCAATAAAGCCTAGTCAGCATCTGTAGCTCAGGGTGTTCCACAGAATTTCCCTTAGTCAAGGTGGTGGGAGGTTGACCGGTATCAGAGACATTTGACTATTGTCATTGGTTATGTTGTGCAGTTTCATATGGAGTCTGATATGACAACCTCGTTAGTCATTTTTGTGGTTGGTTGGGCCAAAAATGTATAACGACACAAAATCGTTATATTTTCAGTGGCTCTAGTCAAGGTGATAGGTGTTTGTTGTCAAGGTAGTCGCCGTAACAATAAAGTACTGGGGTAAACCCTGTAGCTCCACGCAGGGCAAAGCACATGTTCGTCTCCTTCCTTTGCATCCGCAGCAGTGGCGGCTCAAACTGGCTCTATGGATTTACCAAAAGCGAATCCATATGTAGATGTAGTAGATGCAGATGTAGTTCATCACATGACATTGTTTTGCTGGGATATTTATTCAGCATAATACGGCTTATGCTGTATGTACAAAAAGACAGGTCTTCTCCTCTGTTGTTATTTAACTGTATATGTCGAAGTAAATGTCCAGTGTTTCCCACAGACCAAGTAGTATTGGGTGATGCTACGGGCAAAAAACATTGGGCTTCAAGTGCAATGCATGAACCTCCACTGATGTGCGACCGTTGATCAAATTGTTTTTTTATACTATGGTGCAGCACCACAGAGTGGTCCATTTACGGGAGAGACTGCTGTCAGTCTATGGGTGTAAGCTTATGGCCAATCTGATAAAGGACACATCCATTGCTTAAAAAAAAAATAGCTGTGATTGGCCAACTCACTGATCTGATACGTTTTGTTATGGATAACTGCATGAGTACATTCATACAGGCTTAGTGAAACCATAATGCACTTTGATTGACAAAGTGGTAAACTGTTGTCTGTTGTATGTTGTATGGCCAATCTGTAATAGGACACTTCTCAAACAATTTAAGCTGTGGTAAGTGCATGCACTCATGTGATGTGTGGTTTTCCTCAGCTGGTCAACATTTCTGACGGGTTCCTAACCCTGATGAAGGACAATGGAGACCTGCGTGAGGACCTCAGGCTGCCCGATGGTGATCTAGGAAAAGAGATCGAGAGCAAGTTTGAAGCTAACGAAGACATCATGGTGAGCCACTTCCCTTCTTCCGTTTAGTTTTATTTTGATCATTCTTTTCAGAATCTGGGAGGAAAAGTGTTGATATATATATATGGATGGACATACACAAAGTTTGTGTAGGTAATTTAGATTTCACTTGCAGAAAAAAAAAACCCCTCTTTGCTACTGCACTTGTTGTTCTGTATATCTCCTGTGCACTTTGTATTTGCTTGTGATGTTTGCTTGATTATGTCCTCTTTTGAAAGTCGATTTGGCTATAAAGCGTCTGCCAAATGCAATGTAATGTAATGTAATGTAATGTAATCTGGCCCACTTTACAGCGGTCACTCTCAATGCGTTGTCCATGCAAGTTCTGTAATAAACCTATTCAAATGACTATCTCTGTTGCCCACCACCCATCTCTTCCAGGTCTCTGTCCTGTCTGCCATGGGGGAGGAGTGTGCTGTCGCAGTCAAAGCCATGACCAAGTAAAACCAAGCAAAGGGTGCAGGCTGGTTGTGCCGATGCCTGTAACAAGAAAGTCTAAAGTGTTGGTTTTGAAATGGCACCAAAGCCACGGCCTTGGACAAACAACCTTGATTCCTTTCAGTTCAAAACCCAAAAACCGTGCTGGACCCTTTTCCTATACAGTCTTCTTTAATCTGATGGCTGACTGACTGTGTCCCAAAACATTCAGTACGTCTTCACAGCCCCCCCACCAACCCCTTAAAGACTCCTGCTCACCATGTCACTCCCGCCCCTGCTCTCATCCCATTCCACTTGGCTTTTTGTCTAATTAGCATTCCTCTGACAAACTCTAATTAACAGACATGAAATGTTTGTCCTTTCCCATCACATTATGTGGTCATTCCCATTTCTTTCTGTTTTTGTTTTTGCTCTTTCAATATGTTTAGCTGGATGCATGTTTGGATTAGAAAGCTACGAAACTCATCCGGTTTTTGTTTTGGTTGTCATGGCAGGCTTTAATCCGAGCATGGTTTGCTCTGATTGACCCTGTCCTGTACTCACTGCCACCACCTCCGTTACCCCCAACCCCCCACCCCCCTGACCCCCTTCACATTCCTCGGCCTACCTTCATCATTGATTTTGGTCGTAGGTAGCAAGCTTTCTGGAGCAGGAACAACGGTGCAGTGATCCATCCTGACCGCACACACCGCCTGAACAGCGGTAGTGTTTCCCCATATCCAGTCTGCCTTAAAAAAGTTTTTAGTTTAGATCATGAAAATGAAGGAGAAAGCAAGACCTGAAGAGTAATCAGGTTCTATGTTTGCCCGTGCACAATTTACCTCTGATTTTTGTTTTTTTCTTTCTTTCTTTTCTTTCGTTTTGTTTTTCTTACTTTCTTTTTTTGGCTAAACTGACAAAACTTACCACCATGCTTAAAGCCTGTATCAGTTACCTTGGTAGCCTGGTTAATTTTCTCTCTGAATGTTGTGCTGCCATCTTCTTATGGGCTTGAGGAAGACTCAGCCAAGAGTAATGGATATTTGCATTTGCAGTTTGTCACTCGAGGCCTTGTGTCACCAGACTAAGGAGAGTTAACATGAACTGTAACACACCCCTATCTACATACATTCGCACACAAGAACAGGGCTGCACGATTTTTTTGTTTGTTTTTTTTTGTTTGTTTCTTCCGTGTTCATTTTGATATTGAGCAGCAGCCTCCTTGTTTACGTTAATGAGCGCAGTATTGGTGTTTTGTTTATTCGCACTGAAAACTCATCCCACTAGTCAAGTCCAAGGATTGCTTTCACCTACCCCAGTAGTCCTGGATTTTTACAAATGTGGGGATTGCGACGAGTATTACAGTGATTAACTTCAGTGCTGAAAAGTGATAATTCCATTCCCCTCATCTGTATGTCGGAATACTAAAGAATACCATTCTTCAGAAATGCATTCGATTTTTTTTTCCCCCTCCTAACATGAGCTGTGGCGGCGTTTCAGTTGATCAGTCTAGAGGCAACAGTGATCCCATTAGCGATGGGTTAACACTGCAGGACCGCGACACTGAGGCAGTGTGCCCCACGCCATACTTCAACACCATAAACACTTAGCACTTAATTGACTTTTTTTCGTGAAGGTTTTATTGAAGGGGATAGACTTCATGGTTTGTTTTATCTTTTCGGTCGTTGTGTAATATTTAAGTCATGTAGCTCAAGTTTTAAATGGTGGTCGTTCATTCTGTGAGCACTTGATGTTCAAAAGAATATTTCTTTTTTTTGAGTCCTCGGTTTGGTACCGTATCACTTAGGTTCTCACAAAAGTGTATACAAGTTTGTAACCCCCACCAAAAATAAACTTCCTTCAAAATGTAGAATGTCAGAATGTTTTGTTTTTTTTTGTTAATATTTTTGCCCCATGCAGAAATTAAAGTCGTATATGGAGATGTTTGAGTGTTCTATTGCAGATCCAATTGGCAAATCCCAACCGAATCGCATACATTCATTCCATGGTGCAAGTGCAATGGAGTGCTCCCCTCGTTAAATGTTTCCCGGAAGCCACTGGTAGAGCACAAGCTGAAGACTAATGGCACTTGCAACTTCAGAAGCCTTATCAAGCATTCCTTCTCCCATCACAGCATATCTTAGGTGGGGCTATTATAATAAGTAGCAGTAATGCTCTGCTTTGATCAGCCATGGAGCATTCTCCTCATACAGATCTTTTGAGCTTTTCAACCCCCTTTATATATCTTATCTGCTATGCCACTGCACCTGAATCAAATGACTATCGCCCCGACTTTCAACATGGAAAGGTGAGATGTTGGATTAGTAGGACTTGTCGTATATATTTCAAGTAAAGCTTATTTCAAAACCTACATGGAAGCAGACGGCGGTTGGAGACTGTTCAGACAGCTTCTGGTGCCCCTGCTGTCTGTGGAGCTATTTTTCTACTTGCACACTACCCCACAGAGGTGAAACCTCTGTTGCCCCCCTGCCTCCCTCCCTCCCATCCCTTACAACATAATTATTAATATGGATGGCATGAATGAAAGAAAAAAAAACAATTAAGGCGAAGTGAGCATCGCAGAATTCCTAGCATGGTGTGTTGTGCAAGGTTCCGGAATCTTCGACTTGATAAGGTTTTTGAAACTACTCACAGTCTGCGCTAAATATATATATAACAAATGTGGGACCTAAACAAGCTTTAGTTGGGTGTATGAAGACGGTTTTCTCTGCTGTCCTTTAATTGCCCATATTGATGTGTAAAAGAATACCCTGTGACCTGCATCGCATCTCAGGACACATTGCACCCCATTCATAGCATTAAAAGATCTTGCGTGTAAATACCCTAGCCACACCACCCAAAAATCATTAGCAAGACACTATTCAAAGGTCTATCTGAGGTGCACTTGGACTCACCCTGTGCTCGCTTTTGGTAGATGCGATGCAAAGATGTTTATATATGCGTGTCTGCTGCCATTTATTTTTGTCATGTTTCGTTTCCTTTACACTGACACTGCAGACAAATCAGTTGGTTTTCCAATTTTTGTTTTGATTTCTGGTGTTTTCTGTGTGAATACTGATGATTGACCTTGAAGGCAAATGTTTTTTGTTTCTTTCTCCTTGAATCCCAGCAATAGTTTTGTGTAGTGGCTGAGGCAGTAGTCATTTCCACAAAGTGTGGGTTATACCCGCTACATAGCTGATGTTCAAACAGTGATTAGAACCATTTCCGTAAAAAACAAAAACAAAATCCAGACATGTGGGGTTTTTTCTGGTTGTGTGATAAAACAGAATGTTCAGTTGCTGTAATTTCAGTTGACGGAGAACACCACACACCTGGGTCCTATACTAAGAAGCCAGCTCAGAAGCAAACCAGTTTAAGGGGTTAATCATCCAATAGAAGAGCCTGGAGTTAAGAAAAGGAGACTCCAGGCTCTTCTATTAGGTGATTTACCTCTTAATGTGGTTTACTCCTGAACCAGCTTCATAGTATAGACCTCTGGTGCCATGTTATGTGTATACATACAAACGGTGTCATTTATTAAATGATATGAATAGAGGTGGGAGAAGGCATCTGCCCTTCTATGTTCTTTAGTTGTAATGGACGTTGTTCACACCCCCTTGCCAGAACTTCCTGCCTTTGTTACTTTCGTCTTGTACACCTGTTTGTACCGAATGCAAGTTCTGTTGCATCAGAATAACTGGTAACGCTATATATAGATAATTGATCATATTAATTGGAATGACTGACTGCTTTTGACCACTTTGACAGTAGCCCACTAATGGCAGTGTTGCATGACACCATGAGACTGGCTTACCTTATACAAACTGAGATCTTAATAGAGAAAAGAAACTTTCCTGTCTGAACATCCAAGTTGTCTCAGGTCTAAGGTGTTCAGTTAGATGTATATAATGGCCGTAGAGTTCACTGGACATGCATTTTCTTTTAACAGCAACTCGCAGCTCAAATCCTTGTAAATCTGTAATATGAATGTTTGGTTCAGTGATGTTGATGATCAGTTGCAAACGGCCGACACCTGTGGAGCTCTCTGACTTCCCCCTGCCCTCCCCCACTGCGCGGTTTGACCGTTTTTCCCTCTTTTCCCTCTTTTCCTTCTTTTCCCTCTTTTCTTTCTCTTCCTTTTTTTTGTCTTCAAGCTGCCACCACTACATGTCAGGTGTTCAATTCCCAACCAGTTAGTCATTCATGAATAACTGTATTGATCTGGCAGTAGTAAATGGTGCTTACAGGGGCAGCGTAATCCCCGATGCCCATCATGTGACGTTGAGCTGTAACGTATTCTCAACTCCACCCTCATCCCGCTCTGTGGGGAACAGAGACCTCCACTGGATGTCAGCTGATCTCATCAGACTAGACAAATGTTGGGTCCAGGTGTTCGATGGTTAGATTAAAAAAAAAAGATTTGGAATACAGCGCGAGACTGTTGGTTGCAATTTTGTAATAAAGAAAACATTGTTATTTTTCATGCCCCAGGTGGGATAGGAGAGTTAAAAAAGGAATTAATTAGCAATAAACATAATGAGAAAAAAAACGTTTTATGTGTCCTCTTCATTGAAGTGAACATCCAAAATGGGAAGGCATATAACGGCTAAAGGAAGGCTCACTGAGTTAGGAATCGAAAAACATAGCTTTTGTGTAACGGTCACCTGCAGTTATAGAAGTAGGTTTTATAGACTGGGTTTAGCTTTTCACACACGTACAGGGGAAAACATTATGATACGGAGTGTTAAGCCATTTCATAGGCAAACTGGTATTTCTAGAATGGCTTGATTCAGGGAGAGAGGCCTTAAAAGTGCAGGTTATTTTCTTCCATAGCTTTGCACATCACATAGCATCTTCCCTCCTTATTTATCTCCTGCCAAAGCTCAAAACTGGGCTCGGCGTGAACACCCTGAAGCAGTCAGAGCCAAACAGTAATGGGCACCAGCAGCAGAAGAACCACACATGTGAACAACAGCATGACTACACAGGCACCTGGAGAACAGTTTCTTCTGAGGGCAGAGCAGTAAATCAATTTTTAGATGGGATATGGGCAACGGGCATCTGTTTTTCTGACAGTTATACCTGTGTGATTTCTGTCTGCATGGGATGGAATTTTTTAACTCAGTTTTGTGCTCCCTCTGCGCATTGGCTTTATTCTTGGTGTTTTCCTTGAGCTACATTGCTGTTGGGCTTGTGACTCATTGCACATGTTTATGTGCTGCAGATAGATACCACCCATGTTACACTGGTCTGGCCTACTATATTAAGGGTATATACCATAGTTAGTTTGAACCCCAACTCGCGTCCAAAGTTCACCAATTCAGCAAACACGTTACTTGTCAATTGCAGCATTAAGACGTCATAACGTCACTTTCTGTTGTGCATTAAAATGCTAAAAAAAAAAAAATAGGTGAGCGTTGACTATACCATTCCAAATTAATACATCTCGAGTTATCATATGATCACTAATATCCGATATGTGGGGTGGAACACAGCCATGAGGAAAATCTAAGAAATGTTAGGGGCCTGGAGCAGAGTATAGCATACAGGCTGTAGGTGGAGAGAAAAATGTAGACATTGATCTTAACTGAGAACCAGAGAGGTGTACTAAGGAGCTTGTTCAGGAGTAGTTATGGGTTAACTCATCTAATAGAGCAGTGTTTCTCAACAGGGGTGCCGCCCGCGGGCCTCCCTCAGGGGTGTTGCGGAAACGTGGCTGATAATGCATTATGTAATATCATACATATTGTCTAAATTGATAAGTTAATGCTAGTCAGTGGAATCTTTCATCTGCCATTTACGCACAATAAAGTAAATATAGGTCGCCCCAGTCAGCTGCAACTTTGAACGTAGGTCATGTGACGTCTCCAAATGTGTTACTTTTCTAAGCTTTTGTGCTATTGGATGCGATGCCATGCTACGGCTTGTTGGTTTTGGGGTGCCTTGAAATTTTTAATGAATTGAAAGGGTGCCTCGCCTAAAAAAAGGTTGAGAAACACATAGAGGAGCCTTTTGTTCCTGGAAATGACGACCCTTCTGTAGATGACTTACCTTACCTTTACCTTATCCACTTAGGGTTTGCATACATGCAGACTATGTATTTACACACAACTTACCTTATGTTTTTCAATCAGATTACAATCAATTACTCTACTCATAAATGGTATGGAATACAAACGCCTTCTGTAGATCTACTCCCTGGATCAGAGATTTTCAAAGTGGGGGTCGGGGCCAAAATTGAGAATTGAATAAATGAAATAACTTAAGTAAACCAAAAACAAGCAAATTGGTGGTGATGGATCTACTGTGAATGTTTTATGTTCTTGTTGACTACTGTTTTTCCTGGAGTACTTGAAAGGGTTGCACAGAAAACAAAATAGTGTGGGATGGCCCATGTCAGAGGGGCCTTGGCTGAGATCTACTGCAATATGGGGGGGTGGTCTTGTCATGGTCAAGTTTGGGAAACCCTGGACCATAGTAGAGCCACGAGGAAACAAAGTTATCATGGCCAAAGACCATGGGTTAGCTCAGAACCCAAACTCTTATACAAATGGTAAACCACCTAATGGATAACACCAATGACGTTGATTTACTTGGAGGATGGAGTCATAAGACACTTCCATTAGGAGCAGTAACTTACCACTTACTCTGAGCTACCTGATCTGTGTCACTGAATCACCTACTTGCAAAACCCCCTAAGCAGGCCAATGTTCTCTGTCTAAGACAGAATTTCTAACTAGCTGGCTAGACAACACTCTCAAAAGGCCTAATGAATTATATATCAGACCAAAACACACCGTTTATTATATTCACCATTAGATTTTTGTCAGCTTTATCAATGAACAACAATGAAAACATAGAACAGGTAGATCCCAGTTGCACTAAATCATATGGACACTAGATGGCACAGTTGTACTGGAATGCCTCTCCACGACGCATCTGCAGACCCACTATGCAGGTGGTGTTAGACAGGCTGTTGTCAGTTTCAAGAGACAGAGGTGTGTGTCTGTGTGTGAGCGTGTATGTGTGTCTGTTTGGATCAGGGAGGGGCCTTTCATGTATGATTTGACATTTTTCCTCGTTGAGATCAGCGCCCACATTTGGAGCAGAGCAGCACGTCAGTTCAGTATTCATGGGGGTTTGCATTGGTCTTCCTGCCTGATCACAGGAAACTGTCCATTCCTTCAGCTGTCAGCCATTATACGAACGCACATACAGATCGCATGCATTCGAAATAGAGCTCCTGTATTAAAAGGAAACTTTCCATGTTATTGTTTTGCGTCATGGAAAACTTTCCGATAAGTTGGTATCTATTTCCATTTCCCTAAAATCCAACAATTAATCGGTTGCCAGGAATAGAGCTAGTATTCTGAAGCCATCATTGAAAAAAATATTTCAAACTTCACTGAAATATGTACAGTATAATGTGAGAAATCTACACATGTGATGTTCATCGAATTTGTTCACACACAATTGAAAGTTCTGCAGGGTAGCCTACCAGTTGTACCCCCATGATGCTTATAGACAACCTGAAATATTTCATGAATCACCATGAAAGGCAGTTGCTTCATGATAACATGTAAAATGCCTTGGTATCATTTCACTGATTGACAGATGGATACGCAAGCAGATCCTGGGGCTCAGCCCATCTGACCTTGACCTCTTGCTCACTAGGCCACCTGTGGGCCCCCTGGCTTCTTCACAGGTGACCTTTGACCTTGGGTGGGGGTGGCTGGCTCTGAACATCATCTCTTGGAGAGGCGCTCCCCCCTGACTCCAGAACAGCAGCATCTGCATGCGATTCGGTAAAACCTTCAAGCGATTCAACCCAACCCACCACCACCCCACCACCATGCTGTGTGCATCCACAATCACCCCACACCGCCTTTGTAGGCTTCCTTTCACGGACATACATGCACACACATATACACAAACTCATGCAAGTGCGCACACACACACACACACACACACACACACACACACACACACACACCACACACACCACACACACCACACACCACACACCACACACCACACACACCACACACCACACACCACACACCACACACACCACACACACACACACACACAGTGTTTTCATTGGGGTTATTTTGCCTTCCTCAACCACTGGAGGAACCAAAGTGCTGTAAGTAATTCAAAGTAAACGCAGGCAGGGGGGGGGGGGGGGGGGGGGGGGGGGGGGGGTAGCCACTGAAGTTAACAACAAACTAGCTGCTGTTTTTCTGATGAGCACAAAACAAAAGTATAGCCAGCATCAAGCTCTTTGTGGTGAATGGCTTTGGATTGCAAGGACAAACTAATCTACTTTTTGCTGTTGTGGAAGTGAGATGTTTACAGAGTTGTTTGGGTTTTCGAAGGTCACAACACATTCTGGTAATCTAGCCACTGACATCAGCAACACCTACTGATGGTTAGGAATGCCAACTGCTTTTGTTTATTAAATCCTGTCCTTGTTTGGGACTGGGTACTATGGCAAATGCAGTATCACCTCCACCCCCCCATCACTTCATACATTACTAACACTGACTCATATGATCGTAGGTACTGTTTTGACTCTCAGTCCAGGTTACATACACTGACGCAAATTTTCCTCTGCCTCAGAGTTTATTTAAAGCCTTTCCCTGTACATGTGATAATAAAATACAGTACAAATACACTCATGTTTATTGAATAAATAGTTAAACTGATAGAAAGCACCATGTAATTATTACCACAATGTGATGTGATGAAAGACAGAAAGGGGGGGGGGGGGGGGGGGGAAGCTCTGAGAATGTTTTGCACCAAAAATGAAAAGGGGTGAGAACAGGGTATCCTTGTGCTGTAGCCTAAGGCTTTTGCCCATGTGCTGCCCCCCCTATGCTCCTGAGGGTTGCTTTGCACAAATCCCTGCTAGCCTTTGAAGATGTGTGCAGGCTTCACATGAGTGGGGGGCAAGTAAATCACACATGGCCACATATGACGATGCTGTGTTTAATAAAGTGTACCTTTTGCCAGGATTGAATAGCAATCCACCAGCACGTATCTGTGTGTGCATGCATGTCCATTATCCATCGACTCTGGTGTGTCAGCAGGCCCGGTGCTGGGCAGAGGCAGACAAGGCAGTCGCCTAGGGCACCAAATGTCTTGGGGGTGCCTGTGATTTAAAGTCCCACAGAAGTTCAATGTCCAACGAAATGAAACTTAACATTGACGTTTTTTTGTTTTGTTTTTTTGTGAGGACTCAGTATATCTAGACACAATATCAGTTATGCTCAATTATATGTACAACACTGTGTTTACAGGTGCCAATTTCTAAATGCACAAAAAGGAGGTGCTCACCTAGGGCGCCAAACTGACTAGAACCGGCCCTGGGTGCCCGTCTGGGAACCCTTTCCTGATCGTCCTTGGTTTTAGGCAGATTTTGCAGGGATCAGATGCTTTGCTTTACAGGACCACGTGAGTTAATGTAAAGGGTTATTTCTCTGGCCTCAGATCATTGTTTTTTTAAGACTTGGGAACTTCACAGAATTGGGTCCGTATTACAATATAGTATGTATTGGGCCAGGAGCCCTTTTACTTGACTTTGTCCCGGGCCTGGCCTGGCCAAAGCTGTCGGTGGCCCTGCTTTGCAGCAGCTTTGGGAATGTTATGTGAAATTACATAAGGGGGTTACTAGAGGTATTGCAGCACGTCTAATCTCAACCACACTGCAGATAAAGAGGGGAAAGCCTGGAATAAGAGAAAAGTTTAAATACTGTACATTGACTGTAGTGTTGCTATCCCCCACAGTGATAAGAATTGCACGCAAGACATGGGATTATTACATTTCATTAATTCACACTAGTGCTGGGCAATATGGGAAAAACTTTAATTACTTTATATCACGATAAAGATATATATAGAGATATACCACAACTACATATGTTTTCAGTTACTCCCTTTATTTTCACTTAATTGTTTCTTTAAAATGAATATTTTTATATTTCTTTTTGCAGTTGTATGAACTTAGAGCATGCGTAATGACAACACAAAATGTTAATAAATTATATTAAATCGTATAGTAGCTGTACCTGGTAATAATGCTTAAAATGAGTTCATCTCTATAGAGATTATAGAGGAGAAAGGGCATGATTGGCACTATTCTATTGTCCTCACGATATATATTGTCTTATTACATGGCTCGTCTTCATTCTGTAGAATGTGCCGTTCATTTGAATGGAGCTCTCCGACGTCCGAGCAACTGTTGTATCTGTTATTCCTAATTCGCACCATTCAAAGGTCCTGATCATCAATAGGGATGTAGATTATTATCAGAATTTCACTGTGACAGGAAATTATACAAAGACATGACAAAAAGTACTCACACAGTACGTACAGTAGATTGACCTATTTATGGACTGCAAATAGTAGCTCGTCTAGCCAGATTACATTGTGTACAATCCCAAAAACAGAACAACTTGGCTCTGTTCTCTTGAGTCCTTATTGTTTTGGGGACTGGCCTGCCCTTTGCTGTGACCGATGGGCCATCACCATCCTGTCTTACTCATCTGCTCTCCCCCACACACAAACCTGTTCCTCAGCTCTGTGGTCAAGGTCAGATTCCCACTGTACAGTCTACAAAAGTATCAGACTCAGCTGCCCGTTACAGGAACCTCAGAGGAATTTTGATCAGTGAGGCGGTCAGCTACAATGTACATTGTTCCTACACAGAAATTGTGGGTGTGTGTGATTCATTGTGCGTGCCTGCGTGCGTGCGTGCGTGCGTGCCTGCGTGCGTGCGTGTGCGTATGTGTCCAGGGGTAGGGAACCTTGAAGAGGCATGTCCCAGGACTTCATAACATCTCCTACATTTCCACCATTCTCCCCACTGTGTGTTACGTAGTTGAAGCATTGGAATCTAGGGTGTAACAATGCAAACACACACCAAAGACTGCTCAAAGACGTCCAACATGAAATTGTCCTTCAGTGCTAACAGATACTTTTGCTTACTGTTTAAATTTTTTGAAAAGTGAATGCATGAAAGCCTAAAAATATTTTTTTTTGCATTTATAGTAAGCAAAAGCATTACATTACAGTGCATTACACTGAAGGACAATTTCATGTTGCACGTCTTTGACCCAAACATGGATTAGAATGATTTCTTGAACCCCACCCACCCACATACAGCCCTTCAGTGGTAATGGCCTCAGTCATGACGGGAGAAACGGCGGAAAAGTACAATGAGCACCCATCAGTGTCACTTTTTCTAAAAAAATAAAAATGTACTGAGTGATATACTCTAACCTCGTTCCATCCTGTCATGTGGAGGCTAGAATGAAAGCAGCAGTTGGGCCTGGGGGTTGGTGCTTTTAGAAATAGATTTGTAAAAACAGGGCCTGGTCCTTGCACAGCGGTGCATTTCTATTTTCCCTAACCTAACGATAACTTCTACGGGCACCTGAACCCAAGACCTTGCTGATGCATCCCAGCTGTGTGTGTGTGTGTGTGTGCGTGCGTGCTTGCGTGCGTGTGAGGGAGGGAGAGAGACAGAGGAGGTCTACAAAGGCTTGGCTTTCAGCCAGGTCTAAGTTAAGGCCACTCTGTGCCACTTGTTGAATATAGGTCATTCAGATAAGGTTACATCACTGATTCTGATTCTGATTCTGATGGTACCTCACTGGATCTTTTGCTTTTTGGGACAATTCAGATGTCTTTTTGCCAAACTTATAGGATAACTTCAGTCAATTTCAACAACATGTTGTAATGCTCACTCTACCCTGGACTTAGTACCTGAGGTTTTTCTTTTCTTCAGTCTTTTCCGAGATCCTGGTCATTGTAATGGGGGCAGCGCTTTGTTTACATTTCAAAAAACACATTTTTATTTATTCCCAAAAACATCCAGAAGGTTATACGACATCAGCAGACAACTTGCAAACAGCAGTACCTTTTGGGAAAATATTTGGAGTAGGCCTATGTTGCCCCCATTAGAATAGCTCATATCTCGGAAAGGGCTGAGCCGAAAAATGTGGCCAATGTAGTGTGATCAATACAACAGCATATTGAAATTGACTGAAGTGGTCCTTTTTGGAAATAATTCCAAATGGTTTGTTTGTCCCAACATCACCCAAATAACAACATACCTAAATTCAAGTATGGTGGTGGCAGCATTATGCTTTTGCACTGCACGGCACTGTACTGGGAGAGCAGGCTCGGTCATCATGTCTTTCAGAAAGCATGGTGCACCTGCAGTTAAGTGTAACATTATGTGGACTGGACAACACTGCATTGGGATTATGCAGACAATGAAGTATTGAGCCCAGCCCAGTGGCGGAACAATTACATACAGGGCCCCAGGGCAAGACACTGATAGGGCTGCCCATATGGCCTGCCAAGGTCACAATAGGGTCCACACATCTAATACAGGAGGGCTCTGGCCCAGGGGCAAATGCCCTGCTCACCCCCCCTATAGCTCCGCCCCTGTCCCAGCCAGATCCACCTGTAATTGTACTGCAGCACATCCTGAACGATTGACCACCACCAGTACACGTAAGAATCTGCATGAGCTCATGACCGCTGCAGAACCTATAGAGAAAATGGATATATTTATATTATAGATAGTGTGTCTCAACTGCCAGGTCCCATTTGGTGGTAAATGTTACACATTGGAGAGAAAAAAAACACAGGAATGTAAACGTGAAACAGTATCCTTTCCCTGCTGCAATGACTTTCAGTAAATGGCCTCAGAAGGCAATGTCATTAAGCAGCAGACTACCCAGGGTCAACAGCACAGATAATTAGCCTGCTCAGTGACCCCCCTCCCAGACTCGTCTTCCCCAGTCCCATGAAAAATAAACTAATCAAATCTTCCGGGTATTCCACTTGCTCCCAAGGCATCTCCCGCTCCGCTTCGGACCATCGGCTGGACCTGATTAGCTGCAGATGAGCGCAGAGCTGGACTGGGGGAGAAAGAGGGCCTGGGAACTTTACTTTTAACTTAAAGGGGTCCCCCCTCATAATTAGCAGAACAGAACTGACTCACCAGTGGGCCCAGCACCCTTGTGTGCCCCTATTTTTTTAAAAACATTTCTGAAAATAGGGGCCCACAAGGGTGTGGGGCCCACCGGGAAATGCCCCCTATGCCAGATGGCCAGTCCAGCCACAGATGAGCGTCTGTTTTAGCGCACCTGCGATGCGTAGCCAAGCCATAGCCTGCTCTTCACTAGCTAACGCAGGGTCCATCAGCCACACTGCCCCCCAGCAGGGTGTCTCCCACAGATCCCCTTTGGCAGTGCAGCGGAGTGGAGGAGAAGGACGGACACATCTGGGTATCCGACTTCTGGAGCAACACCAAGGAGGAGAGGAGGGAGTGAGAGAGAGAGAGAGAGAGAGAGAGAGAGAGAGAGAGAGAGAGAGAGAGAGGGAGAGAGAGAGAGGGAGAGAGGGAGAGATGGGGAGTGATGTTACGTTGGACATATAGAAGAATGAATCAGAGACCCCTTTGAGATCTGAGGAAGGAGTGGCAAGATTGAAAGCAGATGAGCTGGAACTGTTGTGAGCTGTGCCTGTGTGTTTCTATGTGTAGGGGTGTGTGCACATTTGTTTGTGAGTGTGTAGGTGTGTGTGTGTATGGTTCCCATTATAGTGGTAGCCCTAAAGCTCTAAATATAAAATATTCCCATCCCATTTTATTACATTCTTTCACACATGAAATATGCATTTGTTGACAATTGAATGAATTTGACCAATAACTTTCAAACATTTGAATTATCAACAATCATGATGGGTTAGTGTTGAAGGATGGACAGACAGTGGGACTCCAGAGAGCCCAATAAAACATGAAAGATGCCCAAAGTAGATTTGTGTGATCCCCCGTATGGCCCCGTGTCAAATGCCAAATGCTGTATTACACAGAGATATCAAAGCAAGATCCAAGTCATGGATGCATCCCCTCAGTCACATTTTTGGACAAGGGAAGCGTGCAGGGAGTTTATGCACTGAGCCATTGCCACAGCCTTAATAGCTTCAGAATTAGGGTTCGGTTACTACCACATCCGTGAAACAACAGGGATTCGTGTTGAGAGCATGGTGTAATGACTGTAATCAGGGATTTAGCAGATAAACCAGCCAAATCAAGTACCTGGACATTAAGGTCAATCACTACAAATTGATGGGGAGCTTTTACTGATCAGGGCTAATTCAGAGTGGCCTCTTGAATTAGTCGGCT
This sequence comes from Engraulis encrasicolus, assembly GCF_034702125.1. Lineage (NCBI taxonomy): Eukaryota > Metazoa > Chordata > Actinopteri > Clupeiformes > Engraulidae > Engraulis > Engraulis encrasicolus. Next base: position 22,178,677 of record NC_085872.1, on the reverse strand, counting down.
GCAGGATCTATAGGCCTACACGTCCGCTGATAACCTCACTTCCTCCTCCAAGTATCAAGTGCAATTAAAAACAAGCTTCCAATACTTCAGATCTCATTCACTTTTTTGGGGGTACAGGGCTGGAAATTTCATGTCTGTTTGATGTGGTTTAAAAATGAATTTAGTCTTTTCCCTCTTGTAATAACCGACTGTCTACCTGTGGAAGCAACATATAATTATAGCCAACCTTTAGCCATCTCAGCTCACTTTCTGGCTGTGATTAATTTAATTTTGACTTCTGATTGTCAGTGTTTGCTGCTATGCTGTAATGCGTCTTAATGGATTTTACTCACTATCGCATTCTTTCCCCTGTGCATTCACACACTGTGGTTCCACAGTGTTTCACTGAAATGCAATAGGATTGAAATAGTAGGACGTGTTTGAGTTAAGTTTCCACTGTCAGCCATATTGTGCATCATATTACAATGGACTTTCAAGTGTAGCAGAATCCTGTTACAGACGCGTGTGCCGTGCGTATATGCGCCTGGACATGGACGTGCATGCGAGGTGAATATTTGTACGTCCAGACCAGTTTGGGCTGCCTCGCCCTGACTGAATGAAATGTTCTTCACGGAGGCGAAATCAAGCACACATGTGCAAGCAGCACCATGCTTGTTTTGAAAAGCTCAGTCACGGCGAAGTTAAGAAAATATGGCAACCTCAAAGTACAGTACGCAGAGGTCAAAGGGCAATGCCCCCGCGGGAGTGGTAGGCGTTTTTTTGCTCTTCACAGTGGGGAGCGGATGACAGGGGAAAACGCGTCATCAGTATAGAGGCGAAAACTAAGCATTTAGACAAACAGCAGCTCAAGCGGGCTATTGGAAGTGTTATTCATGGCTAGCAGAAGAACATCATGTTTCAATTAGATCTGACATGACCGCAGCACAGTTGCTGGGAATTTGTTTGCGTTTCCTGTGCATCGGACGGTCAGCAGGAGATGACAAAAGAAAACCTGAGAGGAATGTTTATGCTTTTAAAGTCATCTCACTCTCTTTTAAGTCTTTCAGATACACAATCAAAGTTGTCCCTGGAGATCCGTGCGATAGAGAACGATGAAGTTCCTTAGAAAAGGATGTTTTCATTTCACAAAGTAGAGGTAGTTATCAGATTTTACTTGAGGATGGCCTTGCTTGTTCTCTGTGTTATTTGTAAACAAGGTGTAATGTGCCTATTTGTGTCAATTAATGTAAGTTAAGAGCAAAATCAGGCTTTTGAAGACACATTTTTAAAACCATGAAAACCCTTTTTTGTGCCATGAAACCAATGATATCACACAGTGTGCAATATTGAGATGACTCAGTATGTTTAATATGCACTGGTGACATTTCCCTTTGTGAAGGGTATTTGACATAGTCATTCATCAAACTGCACCACCACGGCGACGCCAATCGGCTCAGTGGATTCATTCACGTTAGCTGCATAATAAGCGGTTGCATTTTGCTCAGATATGATGTGTGACACTATACAGATCCACAGATTAGCTGCCTGGCCTGTGCTTTCACGTGTCATCATCAGCAGGGGTGCTGCTGTATCATGAGCGGGAGTTTAGGTAAAGCACTACAAAGTATTGGGAGGGAAAGTAATCTCATCGCCCCCTGCTGGCAACGTTCCAAGCCCCTGCAACAAATGAATGGGTTTTTTCTTTGAAAAATTACATCTCCGCCCTGACGACGAAGTAGAAGTAGTGGCAGTCATATTATAGGCATGTTGGACCGTTTTATCGAATCAGGTGGTAAAATGTTCGGTTTTTCACTGATCTGAACTGATTTTAATATTCTTTAAAAAGCTAATACAGAACTACACTGACTGGCATGTGTGACGTGTTTACTCCATGTAATTAGCATAGCCAAATTAGCATAGCCAAACATGAGCCAGAGAGGTGGTTACTTGTCACCACAGAAGCCATCATATCTACTAGAGAAGTTAAAACCAAATCAAAATGGTCGCGTGTAGGCCTATATATGTGTAATAAGAAGACAATGTGGAAGTCACAGGATTACAAGAATGTGAAGATATGCGAAGAACTTGCGTTCAATTGTTTCTCTGTGTTGTCAACGAGGTGCGAAGCACAGCATGCTGGGAGCTGTAGTCCGTTTCCGACCAGATTGGCACAATTTCTATTTTTCTTAAAAGGGCAAAAAATGACTTAAGATTTTCACAGGTAGTAGTTCATCCTATTGTGTACGCTGAAAAATGTATCTGGTGTTATAGTTCCTAGTCATATGTGACGGAGGTCATCTTGCACCTGTTCACCCCCCTCGGGGATCGAACGTGCGACCTCGCCAACTACAACGGTTCGGCAATGGGAGACACAGTACGATACCGCTGGGCCAAGAGACTAGTCTCTCGGCCCAATGGCACGAGACTGTATGAAGCTATCGGAGGAAGGTTTTACCAACGTTCCACGCCAACTCTGTGCTAGTTAGCCTCCGTTACACTCTCCCCCTTAAACCTCACTCCCATCCCGGGTCATATGGCACCACTGTGACGGAGGTCATCTTGCACCTGTTCACCCCCCTCGGGGATCGAACGTGCGACCTCGTCAACTACAACGGTTCGGCAATGGGAGACACAGTACGATACCGCTGGGCCAAGAGTCACTAGTCTCTTGGCCCAGCGGTATCGTATTGTGTCTCCCATTCCGAACCGTTGTAGTTGACGAGGTCGCACGTTCGATCCCCAAGGGGGGTGAACAGGTGCAAGATGACCTCCGTCACAGTGGTGCCGCTGACCCGGGATGGGAGTGAGGTTTAAGGGGGAGAGTGTAACGGAGGCTAACTAGCACAGAGTTGGCGTGGAACGTTGGTAAAACCTCCCTCCGATAGCTTCATACAGTCTCGTGCCATTGGGCCGAGAGACTAGTCTCTTGGCCCAGCGGTATCGTACTGTGTCTCCCATTGCCGAACCGTTGTAGTTGACGAGGTCGCACGTTCGATCCCCGAGGGGGGTGAACAGGTGCAAGATGACCTCCGTCACACATATCTTTGTGGGATTTTTTTAAAAACTTGTCTATGGGAGTTTCAATAGGTCCACCTTGGTGTTTGGAACGTAACCGCTAGGATCGCTGTTTTCCACTTTCCCTCCCAATGGGCCACACATTCAGAGGGCCCTCTAAGGACACTGTTCATGCTCATTTGGTAGAGGACTGGGGGTGGTGCTTCTGAGGCTCAAAACCATTTAATTTGGTAACCATTTCATTCGGTATTTCATATATTCTGCAACATTTTTTTTTGGTATCTCACATATTCAAGACCCCCATGCTATTCAGAGACCGCGGTTATTTGAGAAACTTTAGTCTCTGACATTTTTTAGCAGGCCCCAGCAGGTTATCAGTATTCGATGTTGGATTTGTAATCTGCACCTCTTACAGTAGATGGCACACTTTTCTCTTATCACATGGAAGAGACAACAAGTCGATGACGTCCACAGATGGAATTCACACCATGCACTCATTCCAAAAGGCATTCCACTGAAATCGGGATGCTTTGCATCAGGTTGGCAACATCAGGCTGAATTGACAGTGTTCGCAGAAACAGAAACTGAAAACAAAAAGCAGCGATCGGAAAACAATCCATTGCCCCAAGACATCAAACCTTCCTACAGGTCCAGCACTCACATCTGGGCCCCACCTGTCAAGAACACGGAGCTGCCAGATCTGCCTGTCTGGGTTTAAACATCTAAGAGTCATGGACGGTTGAGAGTGCACTGAACTATCACACCACCAGACACTATAGTCCTTCAGAATCCACCACCACTGTGTTGGAGTAAGGCCTAATAGCTCATCACAGTGAAAATTACTCAAACCATGCAATACGTACAGTATTTTGGCGCAACAGAAAGATGCAAATCTGGAACATGTCCGACATGGCAGACCGCATCTGCAAACTATAGCAATCATGCCATAATGATGTCAGTTGGTACAACAGAGCTCATTGCAGGGGCTGTGGTATACTTGTAGTTAATTTAGGATCTGACAAGGGGAATATGTTTGCTGGAAGTAGCATGGTACACTGGCAATAATTCTCTCTGCTTTAATTTTCACTCCACTCCTTTCGAATTGCTGGAATCTTCTTGAAATAAACATAAAATTATGTTTTCTTAAGTCACTACTGGAGTAGGCCTACTGGAGAAAAGTCT
>NC_085872.1:22127001-22172001 GCF_034702125.1 Engraulis encrasicolus | reverse complement strand
TGAATCCATGTCATCAAGGCAGTAAAACTCAATGCTTCCTGTTCTTTGTTATGTCTCTTCAAGACCCCCGGCGGCTTCAGAAAGCTGCTATTGATCCAGCTGCTTGCTGGACACTAATTTGCCTGGGGAAACGGTGGGGTTGTACTCAGAGACTCCTGAAGGAATGGGTCTCTCTTCTCTCCAATCCACGTTGGCCATGTGTAGCCCACAGGCTGTGCCAGCATACAGCAGCAACTGGGCGAGCCCATGTTTGCCTCCGTATTTGGATTGGCATTGGTTGCTACGAGAGGCAGGCCATCTTTGCCAAAAATGTGCTGTTGTGCCCTTCTGAGATTTTTGCGAAACCCTCCCTTCATTGCATTGTGTGGCTCAGATTTTCTCTTTCCTCAGAAATTGTGATTGCATCTTGTGCCAAAGCACAGAATGACACCACATAGTAGAGAACAAGGTACTATGCTGGGTGAATTATGGCACCCTAGCTGGACAGCCATCTTCATGTATTGAGTACAAAGTGGAAGTATTGTGCAGTGAAAGGGTTGTAGAGTAGAGTAGAGTAACTGTATGAATCCCCAGGGGGAAATTCAGGTATCCAGTAGCTTACATAAATACACAAATACACAAATGCATGTCAAGACACAAATAACATTTCAAGACACAAATAACACAGGAATAGTTAGGGAGGGGAAAATAAAAATAAAAATAGTAAAGATAAAACATGTGAAAAATGTAATTGTGCAAAAAGATATTCTGTGAGTTGAGATAGACCAATGCAGAAAACATAATCTGTCAGTTAAGGTAGACAATCTTAACATGACCTGGAACAAGTGTTGACAGATACATCTATGATATAGTATAGTGTGTAGAAGTAGGCAGTGTACAGAGTATGATAGGGGTGGACATTTCTCACAATGTCACAGTAAAGTACAGGTAAGTGTATTAGGCAATCACATACACACACACCCACACACACACACACACACACACACACACACACAAACACACACACACACACACACACACACACACACACACACACACACACACACACACACACACACACACACACACACACACACACACACACACACACACACACACACACACACACACAAAGAGGTTCCCCAGTATGAGGTTCAACTCATTCCTGTATGGCCTGGTCAAGATGAGCTGCTCTCTCTCTGCTAGACTTTTCCACTATTCTCATATAAGCCATTTTACTGTGAAGGCACGCCTTTTTCTTTTTTTTGTCTTTTTGACTTTATTTATGATAGGATAGTGAAGGTAGACGTGAAGCCTTTTATATATACACTTTAAATACTATGTCACCTAAAGGGATGAATATGTACTTTGATCTAAAACCTTTTCTGTAACTGTCTCCGATTTGTTTTTTTTTGTTTTTTTTAAATACATGTGAAATGTACTTTATATGCTCATGTACTTTATTCACATTTTTAATTTCTTGTTTCTTGAAACTTGCAAATGTTTTTGGTTTTGCCTGATGCATGATGGACACAGGCCAAGATGCCTGTCAATCCATTTGATTGACACCCTTGGGTGCCTTGCCTGGGCGGGTGTATGAATGATCATGTGATATAAGTCAGCTTCTTCGTGTTACCCATATGCCTGATGAAGATCCAGTGTGATCGAAACGTTGCATTTTAAATAATAAAGTTTATTTTTGGAGCTTATCGGCAGTGTGCAGACCTACCTTTTTCAAGGATAGTGAAGGTAGTCACAGCCGTATGGTAGACAAGTGCCCTACCCGTTTGGCCACGGCAGGGCCAGGCATGCCTTTTTCACACATCTTTCTTCACAATGTATGCCCGAAGGACCTCCTGTGTCTTCGGCGTGATTGACAGGGCGTTGGCAGAGAATGAAGTTTTCAGTTAAACCCAAAAAAGGCTTCTATACAAGGGAAGGTGTGTTATTACTGTAGTCCCTCTGACAGGAATGAGTTAGGTTGTGATGATCGAGTGCAGGCAGGGTCGGATTAACGCACAGGCTATATATGGCTGCAGCCTAGGGCCCCCCACTTGCCAGGGGCCCCCCTGACTGGCCAAAAGTGAAAAATTGCAGAATTGTGACAAGAGAAGATGCAATATTGATTCAAAAGCCCACCTATCATGGGAGTGCAGTTGGTAGACATGGTACCCTTAATTCCTAGCTCCTAATTATGACACTGTCTATGCGAATTTGTTGAGAAATTTGCCTTCCTGTGGGGGGGGCAGTAACCTATAGCCTAGGGGCCCAGGGGCATATCTGCAGGGGACAGAGCCAGGTCCTGGAAATGAAACCGATCTGAGTCAGGGGGATGGTGATTTCATAATGCCATGGCCTCCGACATGTCTTCTCTGCTCCTCTCTGGCCTAGAGAGGTTAGAGTTAGTTAGAGTTAGAGTGTTAGAGTGTACTTTATTGTCCCTGGAGGGGAAATTTGTCTTGGGCTTCAACAATCACTGCATAACATACAGTACTCACTCACATACCCATACAGCATAACATAGAGAACACAAAAAACATACAAACATAGAAAACATAAAAGCATAAGAAACAATGGGAAAAAAAAACCTGTGCACTCCCTTCACATGGCAGAGGTGTCCCGTAGATAGGGGACAGTGCTTACGGTAACACCACCCATGGGTGGACTGGCCATAAGGCATACAGGGCATTGGCCCGGTGGACTGTTGATGATTTTGGCCTGGTCCTCCCCTCCATGTATTGGCAATCTATCCAGTCCCCATGCCGCTACAGCTGACCTTTCAGAGTCAAATTCAAATATTCGTTTTGGCTGTTGTGGTCAAAATAGCTCGTAATAGATGACTTAAACATGTTGTCACCGGCTTCAATGTCTGTCTCAAATGCCGGGCGGACCGCTCTTGGGTGAGAATGCCCGGCCTGATTTTTTTATCCCCGACCAGCCCTGACACCGCCGATTAGCAACGCTGGCTCACACAGCTCAGCCGAGGCAGTGTGAACATGCATACTGATCAAGCTCAAGAGAAGAGGCTGCTGGAGGAAGGGGAATTCATCTCCATATCAGTTTGTTTGCACCTCTGGTGGAGTGGAGGCCAAGAGTACATTCTAATATGCACACTCGCGTCCTCCACTTGTGCTTGTGGCCTCACCCCGCCTCCTGGCTCCTCTTCCTTGGAGAAAACAATAAAGTTTCCCAGCTGTCAGCCTAGCCACAACAACTTTTTGGGGAGTATTCTTCATTCAAACATCCAGCTTGCAAATGAGAAAATGACTTTTCAATTGAGCTTTTGCGAGATATTGAAATAAAATGCTGTTGTCAGTGATGTCATCATGACATATTACTTCCTGGTTCGAGGCCACAAGCACAAGTGGAGGACGCAAGGTCGCATATTGGAACGCACAAAGTCTGTGGAGCTGTGGGGGTGGTTAGGATGGGGTGGTGGCTGCCCATTTAGCATGGTGTAAGGAACCATTTAACCCCCTTTTGCCTTTTACCCAAACATGTTTTACATAACTGTGAGGTGTGTGCAACTGCAGAGAAAACATTCTGGTGGTTGTTGATGTGAGGGAGAGGTTGGTTGCAACGCCAAAGCCCCACTAGACAACTGAGATTCTGCCCTGGCCTTCCAGTGGCTGTGCGCTCTCTCTCACCACCTCTGCTCCGCTCGTCTGTTATCCCTCACCGTGGGCCCTCTCCACGGCAACAACCCCAGCCCCTGCTTCAAAGACGGCCCCCTCTCGAGCTGATGACTGAGATAGATTGAATTTTCTGTTGCCGTAAAATAAACCCTTTCAACTCTTGTTTTGATTTGACTCACTTTGTAACCGGATGATGGCAGAAAAGGGGTGTGTGTCGTGTGTGTGTGTGTGTGTGTGTGTGTGTGTGTGTGTGTGTGTGTGTGTGTGTGTGTGTGTGTGTGTGTGTGTGTGTGTGTGTGTGTGTGTGTGTGTGGGTGTGTGTGGGTGTGGGTGTGTGTGTGTGTGTGTGAGAGAGAGAGAGAGAGAGAGAGAGAGAGAGAGAGAGAGAGAGAGAGAGAGAGAGAGAGAGAGAGAGAGAGAGAGAGAGAGAGAGAGAGAGTTGAAGGAGGGATGTTTCTCTAGACAGCTTCAGTTTTTTTTTCTGCACACAATTATTTTGTGGACACGTCACCGCTGGGATTATGGAGGTGCTTGCTTGGTGATCGTCCAATCACCATCCACCTCCGTGGTGTGTATTTTTAGAAGGAATGTTAGTTTGGGAACTGGTTCTGCTGGCATCGACGGAACGCTCTGATCCGTCTGCGAGATGCTGCTTTTCCCTCCTACGACGTGCTCCCTTTCATGCGCCAGATCATATCCAAATACCTCACAGCTGTGCCATACAGCGTTTGTTTTGCACAAGAAATTAAATGTACTCTTGCACCTCTCGCTCCGTTCCCATAGACCTCATCCGTGAAGATTATCAGCTTACTGGTGGATAAATATTACAGTCAGAGAGACTGAACTGGACACCTGCCATTACCTGCCAGAGGTTTTTTCTTTTTTTCCCTTTTTCTTGGTCTTTTTTACTTTATTTATGATAGGACAGTGAAGGTGGTGACAGGAAGCGAGTGGGGAGAGAGACGGGGAAGCCGCATGGTAGACGAGTGCCCTACCGTTTGGCCACGTCAGGGCAGTCTCCTAAGTTTTTTATCTCACCTGAATTAAAGTCATTAATTGGTCCACAAGTAGCTAGTGCCACATGGGCTTTTTTGTGCTTCTACTCACCCTGCACACACTAAATCACAACGATTATGTGATTTCTCTAAATTGTGGATGCATGGAAGCGGACCATGCAGCAGTGGTAAGTGCTGGCTGTCAATCCCCACTGACTAGCCTAATGACTCGAAACGCGGCCCACTGCAGAGATTGTGTCAAAAACCAAATGTTATTCGTTCAAACAAAGCTTGAGCCCTCTGAGAACAGGGAGAGATGTGATTAATATTTCCTTCCTAAGCCTAAACAAACCTGCGGGAGAAGGCTTAATCATACGCCTCCATCAGAACAGGGCGAACAAAGTATTCGCTCTTTCAGCAAAAATCTAGTGTTTGCCCTGCTCGTAGTTTAACTACCATGTCATTACAAGGGGTTCATTTTACCACCGAGGGCAAGACTGACTACACAGTTAGGACACTCCTCTGGTCTTTCCCATGGCATGTGGATACATGGAGGAGGTGAGAGAACATATAGCAACCTCCTGCTTGGCCATGGGAAAAAGTAGGGGCATCCTGTCTGTATCAAATAAATGACTGTAGGCCTAGACTTAAAGCGTTCCATGTAAAATAAGAAGAAATAGACAAATCTGCTAAGAATGAGAGAGTTGATTAAATGTGTCATAAGAACTACCTTTAAAGAAACAGACGCACATGCACACGCACACACACATGGAGGGTCTTTCTGACATCAACCACAAACTGATGAAGTGCACAAATTATTAGAGATGCACCGGATCCAAGATCCTGTTCCGGATCCAGCAGGATAATAGGGTTTTTCACAGGATCCGGGTCCGGCAGGATCTTAAGCAGTGGGTCCAGTATCCGGCAGTTACCTAAAAATCAGGATCTGGTGCATCTCTAGTTTTTACTTAGCCTAGGCTTTTCAGTCAGTCTTTCACAACCCCAATCGCTGCATGGCGTGAAAGAGCTTTGGAAGCGGCCGTTGCAGACAGTGTGGCAATAAGGCAATGAGTCTAAAAAATAGTTTGAGACAACGTAATAAAAAGGGCCCACTTGTGCGAGTAGGCTGTGTGTTTCAACCCTTTCGTAGGATCCGGTATTCGGTTCCGGATCCGGCAGGATCCCTAAAAATCAGGATCCGGTGCATCTCTACAAATTATACACTATTCATCTATGTCCTTCACATATTTGTTATATTATTACTAAGTTTTGCTTGAGATTAACCCACATGTCGTTTCTATTAAACTCTACAACAGCACAATTACATTTAACATTTTATGTGTTTCCATGTCCATTTTACGTAAATATTTGACGGGCAGTGCTTCCGCTGGGATGGTTCTGCTTGCATTATTCCCTGCTCCCTGAGAGTAGGCTACTTCCAATTCAAGATATAACCAGGCTGCTGGCTGACCTCAACGCTCATGTTGAAACTGGCTTTCTATGACTGTCTTTTATGTGCCATATCTAAATAACCATAGAAATATTCTGACGATAAGCAAAAACACAGCGAATGCATTTGCCGGCCATTTTCGTACTCTTGGGTTATAATGCCATTCGACAAAACACCCCTGTCATTCCTTTGCTGCACATTCCTTCCAAGACATGATGGTCCATTAAAGTAGTTATAACCCCTGCTAGCCTGGGGTTCTCCCAACATCTCCTCCCGGGCCAAAACAAGAGTCCAGAATTAATTGTCTGTAATGCCTTTGTTTTTAGAGAGCAAATGGTCAAAGTAGCTGCACCGGTAGAATGTGATAGCCTCCATATGGTCTGAATTTTTACTTCCCCCTATTGAATTCACTAACACGGTCAGTCTCACGAGCTTCCCGACATTGATATTCCAGAATGCAGTCACAGTGCGGAGGGTTGACCTTATCACTAAATAATTTCCTGCCATACCATTTCCAGATTTAAAGAAAAGCAAAAACGGAATTACTGATTGAGTGTTCGTTGTGAAATAAATAACATTGGTGACAAGCAAGAGTTCATAGACCCATTATGAGATCTCTGAGGTCAGCTCACTCCCATTCTGTTTGACGCATTGAAGCCTGAGGTATAATGACTATTTCCTGCCAGCGCAATACTATGCAACCCCCCCACGCTCCATCATCACCATAGCCATTAGGGAATTGGGTGTTTGCTCAGTAGTTTTACATTGTCTTTTTTCCATGCCAAAAATCAGCATTTTTATTTATTCGTTTTATTTCATCATTTTCATTTTTTTTTTTTTAAATTTCACCTGCTTTCTAATGACATGACTCTACTGATCCACACTCACCACCCTTGCTGGCATTGTTCTTGGCGTGTTATTACCATGATCTCAATGCTATGCATCATCAGACGCCAATGGGGAGGATTATACACCCCCTTTTTGTCTGTCTTGGGTAAGGTTTGCTCATCCATGATGCATACAGTTAAGGCACAAGTTGAGGAAACCCATGTTCAGGTAGCTCGGGTTGAGAGAGAGAGAGAGAGAGAGAGAGAGAGAGAGAGAGAGAGAGAGAGAGAGAGAGAGAGAGAGAGAGAGAGAGAGAGAGAGAGAGAGAGAGAGAGAGAGAAGAGGTTGAGATTAGCCCCACTGGAACTCAAATCAATGAGCAGCAAAAGGGTGATAAAAATGAAAGAGAAAAGAGAGAGACAGAGAGGGGGGGGTGTCTATACCAGTGTTTCTCAACCTTTTTTTAGGCGAAGCACCCTTTCAATTCATTAAAAATTTCAAGGCACCCCAAACCAACAAGCCGTAAAATGGCATCGCATCCGATACCACAAAAGCTTAGAAAAGTAACACATTTGGAGACGTCACACGACCTACGTTCAAAGTTGCAGCTGACTGGGGCGACCTATATTTACTTTATTGTGCGTAAATGGCTGATGAAAGATTTCACTGACTAGCATTAACTTATCAATTTAGACAAATATGTATCATATTACATAATTTATTTATCAGCCATGTTCCCGCGGCACCCCTGAGGGGGGCCTGCGGCACCCCTGTTGAGAAACACTGGTCTATCAAAACTATAAAATTCTTCAACAATATTATCTTCAGCCTACCTCAGGAATCACATTTCATATAATAACACAGAGATGCTAATGAGCGGTTCCTTGGTTTTGGTGTCAGTGTCAAATTTGCATCTATCATTGGACGCTATATTCAATATCAGATAGGGCCTGAGCAGGGGGCATTGACCATTAAATAAGGAACAAAAAAAAGTCAGCTTCAACCAAATGTTTTGACTTCCCGCTCTATACCTGGTTGAAGTAGACTTGTTTTCCTCTAATATTTATGTTCCATTGGTTCTGCTCTCAGGGCAAGAATCAGAATGTGCAGGCTCTACAGTCTCAGTATGAAACAAATGCAACGGTGACGGTTGCATGCCTCCGTCTTCTATTGATGTAACATTTTTATGCTTACATAAGAGTTAGACAGAGCTGACAGAGGATGTCTTATTTGGCATGACATGCACACAAGTGAACATTGAACAGAGTTGATTGAATTCACTGTGTTTGACGAAGCCGAGCATGTCCTCCATTAGAGACAATGACCTTATAAGTGGTTGGCTGTTTCAAAATGCCTCATTATGTTGTACTGTGTGCATACACACACAGAGCAAAATAACAGTACTCAAGGGAGGTGTTTGTGGTACCATTACACTTCTACATTTGCTGCCTGCGACCAAATTACTCTATTATGTCTAGTAGTAAATAAAGGCCCAACCCAGCTCCTTGAGAGAGAGAGAGAGAGAGAGAGAGAGAGAGAGAGAGAGAGAGAGAGAGAGAGAGAGAGAAACTTTCCTCATGCCGTGCCATACCACTCCCACACCATTTCACTCTGGCCTCCGATCGCACATGTGCAGTCATCCCTGGCTAGTGATTCACTGCAGGTGGTTCGCCCGCCATTCTCCTCTGTTATTGTCATGACAAACAGTGCTATCCGAGCTAGATGAAGAGTCAGCCATATTGTATTGCTGTGGTTGGAGGAGCAGCAGTTTTTTTTCCAATGTCATATTGCTGCGTGTTCCAGAAACAGGCTTTTACGGTCACAAGATTGTGGTGTCCTTGCAACCACATTTTGGAAAGTGTGATCAGCAAAAAGGGTTTTTCTGTTGCTGTTTGTATTCACTATCTTTTTTAGTCATGACGCTCAGAGCAACAAAATTCACCTTCTCCTGGTAATGCTCCTCAAAGAGGCGGGCCTACCCCTGCAGTGTGTTCAGGGCTGCTGTCAGCTTCAGCCAGGCCCAGGGCAAAATCATCTGAAAGCCCCCCCCAGCCCAATACATACAGTGTAATGAGGACCCAATTCTGTGCCCCCTCTCTCCCTGGGCCCGGGACAACTGTCTCCTTTGTCCCCCCTGTCGGCACTCCTGAGTGTATTTGTTTTCTCAGTGTTCACTCTGTTCGCTTGTCTTGGCGAGTAACAGGTTGAGGTCCGTAGGCAATTGTGGTGTAAATATGCAGCGTTTGAGGTCCGGTGTGTATGTGGACAGGTAAAGGGTTACAAACTAAGCAATGAAGCATAAACCAGAACCAGCAGTATGTGTGTGTGGGTGCGTGCGTGCGTGCATCCGTGCGTGCATCCGTGCGTACATGCGCGTGTGCATGCGGCTGTGTATATGTGCGCGTGTATCCGTCAGGAGTGTGTGTGTGTGTGTGTGTATTTGCATGGCTCAGTGAGACCACCAACTAAACACTGTAGGCTATATAAAATCCCAGCAATCCATTGTGTGTAACTGTTAATTATGACATTAAGTCAAACAAATGAAAGAGTCCATATTCATCATCATCGCCATGGTAGATGCTGTGCATAACCCACAGGATGGATCACGAGGGTGTGTAACCATGATATTTATGTGCACAATATACCTGCCCATCAAGCGTAAATCACTAATACCATTGTGGTGCACGATGTTGCTGCACTGATGAGAGTGTGATTTGTTGCGCTGATCAATAATAGTGGAATCCTGTTTGGATAATATACTGAGTGTATGCTGGACGGTGGCCCGGATAGCCTAGGGTTATTGATGGAAGTTTGTTTATGTTTCTCAGTAGGGTGGATGAATGCAGTGCCAGCTGTTGAGGAAGTTTCACTGGCAAGCCAAAAGAACACTCACTTGTCAAATCATCTTGCTTGGGGAGTGACCATATTTTCAGGACACTGAGGAAAAAGCCTATATCCAGTATTTAAATGAAATGAAGTGCCTTTAAATTGGTGCTGCTGTTGCATGTTTAATTTGTTCCATGTTTCACGTTTTAGTTTTGCTTTCCATTCAGTGGTTTGGATAAATGGTCATCTTCCGGCTCAATCAACTTTCTTGCTTAGAGTCCACCTTTGTGTACTTAGACCCCTAGTGAGATTATGGGTGTGTTTTTTTTCCAAGCAAAGAGGACACACAAGCCTTTTTCCTCTTTAATAGAGCACACTACAGGGAACTATGATGGAAATCCATGGAAGTAAACATCTTCCCACATGTGCCGTTCAGGAGAAATGGGTGTGAGATGATCACATTTTTATTTTGACTGAGACTTTGGTTTAAGTAAGAGATAGCTACAGCAAAGTGCAGCATTTCATTCATGATGCTTGAGTCTAAACAACGGAAGATTGTTTGGTAATACTTAACGCCAGTGTCATATGACATAACACTGTCATAAAAGTGACATAACACAGTCATGCATGTGTCCTAAACATTATATCAATGTCGTAAACATTTTTGCATATGTCATTAAGTGACATTTGGTTATGGTAAAGACAACCCTAACAATGTCAACTTTTCATGACGTTTATGACATTAACGTCATCAGGGCCGGATTAAGATGGCCTGGGGCCCCTAGGCTACAGGCTGCTTTGGGTCCCCCTGGAAGGCAAATTTCGTGACAAATTTACATAGACCGTGTCATAATTAGGAGCTAGGAATTAAGGGTACATTAACGACAGATGAGTTTTTCGATATTGCATATTGCAATTCTGCAATTTTTCACTTTTGTCCAGCCAGGGGGGCCCTGGCAAGTGGGGGCCCGTAGGCTGCAGCCATATCTAGCCTGTGTGATAATCCGGCCCTGAACGTCATGTTTATGACTCGTCCATGACTGAGCCATGACACTGTTATGACACTATTATGACACTGCTATAGGCCTATCATACGTTACACATGATGCCGGCGTCAAGTTAAGTGTAACCGATTGTTCTGTAGGCAGACTAGATTACATTACATTTAGTAGACTGCAGGGTATTATTTACAGTCCCTGGTACAATATGGGAGTTGGGTCTCTTGATCAAGGATACTACAGCCTTGGATGAGGGTGTAGGAGGCAGGAGATGCAATTCTTACTCTTAGTACAATTGTTGAACCTGTAAACTCCAGGAACTGTAAACTCCAATCCCAAGAGCTATACTCTCTAATGCTAGCCATGACTGTCCACAAAAAAACTGTTCTCTAGAAGACCAATCAATGCTTTCTCAGGGATTTCTTCATCCTGACTGAGTGGGGAGTTTTATTTGTTCTCAAGGATCCAGTTTTTGAAACTTTCCGAAACAATGAAACTTTCCTTTGTTTCTCAGCTCATCAATACCAGGTCAGAAGTCATGGCAGCGGTGTGTGCTTGATGTCGCTCCTTCAGTACAACGGCCCTTGGCAAGCCTCCCATGTGTTGCCTTCATCCCTCTCACGCACCTCCGAGGCCGCCTGTTTTCCCACAGCCTCTGTCTGTCCAGCTGTCGGCGGAGCAACTTTGTGTTTGCTTTTTGTTCGGGACCTCCTCCTCCTCTCGCCTTTTCCGACAGGGTGACAGGGCTTCTGTCTCCGCAAACCAACAAAGAGGAGTTTATGATGTACTGTATACCGATGAGCCCTTGTAGAGGCAGACACACACACATGCACGCACGCACGCACACACACACGCACTCACGCACGCACACACGCACATACATACATACACACACGTGAGCGCACGCACGCACGCACGCACGCACGCACGCACGCACGCACGCACGCACACACACACACAGGAGGAGTTGCAACTGTTACATAACGCCTGCCACAGTTATCGGAAAAGAGAGGGGATGGGTTCATCTTAGGTCTGAGGAAGCACAGGAGGGCTTTTCATCAAGGCACACAGAGAGCTGGACCACTCTGATGACGTCAATGCAATGGATCGATGTGACCGCCATCAACAAGATGGTAGGCTATGAAAAAAATGGACAGGAAAAGAAGGATCCTAAATGGAAGAAAGGCTAATGACATTACGACCATCCTCTCTGCATATTGATATAGGAGAATCCACATAATGGGCTGCTGTTTTAATGTAGTAATTGTTATCATGTATTAGTATCCAAAAATGGAAAGAGACTTATTTTTAAGGAGGGGGAGGGCGGGGCAAAAGCCGAGCGATATACCCCCAAAATGCCATAACCACAGAGCTGAAACCAATTCCACAAGAGCTACTGATATCAAAGAGTTACGATAGAGGTCTCCTCAGCTGGTAGATCAACCAAGCTGCAACTCTATATTTATTATAGGACCAGTTCAGTCAATTTCAATATGCTGTTGTATTGCTCACGCTACCCTTGACTTGTCAGTACCCGGTGATGCCACATTTTTCAGCTCAGCCCTTTCCGAGATATGAGCTATTCTAATGGGGGCATTACTCCAAATATTTTCCCAAAAGGTACAGCTGTTTGCTAGTTGTCTGCTGATGTTGTATAACCTTTTGGATGTTTTCGGGAATAAATAAAAATGTGTTTTTTAAATGTAAACAAAGCGATGCCCCCATTACAATGACCAGGATCTCGCAAAAGGCTGAAGAAGAAAGAAAAAAAATCTCAGGTACTGACAAGTCCAGGGTAGTGTGAGCATTACAACTGCATGTTGAAATTGACTGAACTGCTCCTTTAACTTGACAGCAGAGAACATCCAGCTACATGATTTTGTTTTGCTGTGATTTATTTCACATATTGAATTCATGGATGAAACTCACATGGTTTGACCTTTGTGTCATCCACAAAATCACACAGAGGGAATTATTCAGTGTGCACATACAGTATTTCTTTTTTCCATATTGTATTGTTTGTTTAATTATATAGGCTCAATATACAATTTCACATTCATATTTTATAATTGCAAATTTCACATTTCTGTCATCTCATGAAGTGTTTGTCGTGAGCTTCTGGTTGTGTGACTCATGTGCTGTGTGGCTTTGCAAATGCTTAATGTTTTCCAGCTTTCCGATGCTTGCCATGCCAAGCCATTTGGTGGCATGCCATTTGATCCTGCTGTCCTCACCTCGTCATTTATTGCCAGTGACTCCCTTTGTTCTCCCATGACCCTATCAGAAACCACAGGAAGTGACTCACCATATTTATTCGGTTAAGGGAACTCATAAGTCAATTCAGCCCAGTCTCAGCCAGATAGTCATGGTCATATTTGCACTCCCTACAGGCTGGTGAGGATCCTTGATGAGATTGAGCTGACTGAGACACACACACACACACACACACACACACACACACACACACACACACACACACACACACACACACACACACACACACACACACACACACACACACGACGCACACACACACACACACACACGCACGCATGCATGACGCACACGCCCGCACACACACGCACATGCATGACGCACACACACACACACACACACACACACACACACACACACACACACACACACACACACACACACACACACACACACACACACACACACACACACACACACACACGCACGCACGCACGCATGCACACACGCACGAACGCACGCACGCACACACATGAACACATACACACACATACACACTTGAACTCTGCTCAACATGGCCTGTGGCAGCAGCTGCCCCCTCTGGTAGCCAACACAAAGTGATGATGAAGCTCTGACTTGTTTCTGAGGTTTTTCAGTTTACAAGAGATCACGAGAATCTGTGATGAAAGTAAACATGCACTGCATGATGCAGGGCCGCACGTCAAGTTGATGAGCAGGAATTCTCTTTTGTTTTTGTTGTTTGCACACATAGATTTATCTGTGGATGAATGCCTTTGACACAGCTGCCTACTGTGACAAACAGTCGTAATAGCTCCCTGTCCAAGGAAACAACAAGTGGCTGATGCATGGCTGTTGTTTTTTCCCTCTAAACGCAGTGCATCGTGTGTTTGTGTCCCTGGCAATTCGAACAATGACAAGCCAATTTGATGCTTTGGTACAGGGCTGGACAGACCATCTGGCATAGCGGGCATTTCCCGGTGGGCCCTGCACCCTTGTGGGCCCCTATTTTCAGAAATGTACAGAAAAAAATATTGCAGGGCCCACAGGGGAGACAGTTCTGCGCCGCTTATTATGAGCGACCCTGTTGTGCCGAAAAGCGAGTCCCTGCCAGAACACGAGTGCCTTCATTGAAACCAATGGAAACCAGTGACCAATTTTTCAGATATTTTTTACCCATTTTTTCAGACAAATCCGACACAATTTAAGATGGAAAGCCTATCAATAAAGCATCCACATTCCTTCTGGAAGTATTACAAAGAGCTGGTTACAATTTCAGTATTATTTCCATAAAATAATCGAAGAATTGTCATAACAAATGTTACGGTTTCATTCAAATATCTCATATTAAGTGGAGGACGAGTAATGTTTCATAAGCATATTTTTAGTTCATAAATTATGTAATTCATTCTGCAAAAATTAGTATGATTTCCTCTCAAAAAATGTCATTGGTTTCAATGAGGGCACTCGTGTTCTGGCAGGGACTCGCTTTTCGGCACGACAACCCCTTTAAGCCAAAAGTGCCCGGGTCCTGTTTCTCCACCAGTCCAGCCCTGCTTTGGTACAGTGCATCTCCTGGTGTCCATTAACCTTTTCCTAATATGAAAACATGTAAATTGAGTTTTGAGTTTGATTAGATGCATTCTGCCGGCGCTTTATACTCGCTGCAGTTGTGTCTGTGTCTAATCGTGTTTTGGGGACCCTGAGCGTGGAGGAGTAGGCTTTATTTGCCCCTGGAAAGTTTAATTTCCTGTCTGTCCCTCTCTGTAGTGTCATCAGCACTGTTTGTTTCTATGGTGCCGTGTTTACCGAACACAGGTGCTGCCATTCATTTCTTTGTTCACAGCTGATTGTCTGCGATGATAACAGGCCATAAGGGTTGGAGCAGGCGTCACCCAACAGTTTTTCTCTTCCTTTTAAGGGTGCTGACCAAAATATTGTAAACCTGAAAAATGAAAAAAGGTCGCACCATGCATAGGTTTCTTTATTACACAGACGCGTTTCGGCGCACTGCCTTCCTCAGTGTGCACACAGTGCGCCGAAACGCATCTGTGTAATAAAGAAACCTATGCATGGTGCGACCTTTTTTCATTTGTCTGCGATGATAACAGGCCGTATCAGCCTGGAGGAGCCTCACCTCGCTCAGCTTCCAAAAGTTGTGTTGTTTTTTTCAAATGAAGTTTAGATGAGTCTTCCCTGTGGTTTATGTCTGAATAGTAATAAGCAGAGAGCTGTACTCTGAGTCAGTGTTCTTGAGTCAGTCTACAAAACATTAGTGTGTGCTATCTGTTGTATGAATAGGGAGTAAATGGCATGAACCATCACATTTGATTCCAATTGTCCACCCTCGCTAAAAATGATGGTTGATTGTTTTTATGTGTAGGCGACTATTCATAATAACGCTGTTAGTCTTTTTCTTTCTCGCACGTAGGCATACGCACACGGGAACGCACGCGCACACACACACACACACACACACACACACACACAGGCAGGCAGACATGCGCATATACACGCACATACACACACACACACACACACACACACACACACTCCACCACCTACCCATCTCACTCTAAGCAGATGGAGCTCTCTCTCTCTCTCTCTCTCTCTCTCTCTCTCTCTCTCTCTCTCTCTCTCTCTCTCTCTCTCTTTCTCTCTGTCACATACTTCCAGACATACACATAACAGACACATGTGTGCCAGGGGACAAAGGGATTCGGTGAAGTCCCCTTCGCGTTCATTTTTTTCCTGCTTCTATAATTAGAATCATGGGTGTTGAAAGGAGACAGAATAAGAGAGAGGAGGGGGTAGGAGAGAAAGAGAGAGAGAGAGAGAGAGAGAGAGAGAGAGAGAGAGAGAGAGAGAGAGAGAGAGAGAAAGAGAGAGCTCTAACTGCTTAGAGTGAGATAGGCGTTGGAGTGTGTGTTTGTGCATAATATGTGTTTTTGTGGGCGCCTGCCTGCCTGAGTGATCGCGTGTATGTCTGTATACATGTGTGTGTATGTCCGTGCGTGCGTGCGTGCGTGCGTGCGTGCGTGCCTGCGTGCCTGCATGTACACTTGCATGTGAGTGTGTGCGTGCATCAGGTCAGAGGAGGTTGAGGTGCAGCTGAATCCTTCTTCAGCTGCAATTTCCTTTATTAAACTCTAATTAGTTTACACACTCATTACCCCAGCTCCTCACTCGAGAGCCAGTCACAGGGCGCTGAATGGACTATCCATCCGTCGTCTCCCTTTGATGGCGCCAGGCTCACTAGTCCCTGCCGAGCCCCCAGCAAAACACTCAGCAGCCACTGTCTGGCTGTTTACGCCAGCAACCCTCACTCTGCTGTTCCACACGTCTCTCTCTGATACCATTTCAAGGGACCTTGCAGATAACAGCACCGGGTGGCTAGAATGTTTTCTGGCTGTGTGGGATCAGAAAAAAAAAAAAAGTTTTTCTTTTCTGTTTTGGTCTGTCCTTGATGGTTGTGGCGTGTATGTGAAGGCCAACTTGTGGAATGGATGGATGCTTGACAGACAAGTAGACACACAGACACACAAATGCACGCACGCACACGCACGCACGCACGCATACACACACACACACACGCACATACACACGCACGCCCGCACACACACTCAATGGGGGAGTCATAGCTGGGAGGAGTTGATAGTATTATATGCTGTGTCCCTGACAGTAACAGGAGTGCCTCTAGATGTCTCTAACAGCCCATCGCTACTACTCAAGCTTTTCTAATGAGACTTGTTGAGCTGAGCAGACACACTGTATCATACCAGACATTTCATTGCTAACATAGTTTCTGTCGCACCAAAAGTAGAATAATACGTTGATAATGCAATAGCATAACACTCATTAACAGGCCCGTTTCTAGGATTTTGGGGGCCCTAGGCAAAGGGGTTGTCGGGGCCCTAGGCTATTTTTTTCCGGGGGGCACCTGATGGGGCAGTCAGGGCACAAGAATTTCTGTTTCGGATGGGCCAGACCATTTTTGGATGGCACTTCAGTCATTGTCACATAGCCTACCATTACAACATAATGTCACAGAATCCATGGAAACCTAGGAACAAACAAGTCACCTTACAGACAGTGTTGTGACTAGGGCAACACATGCATGAAGGGCAATGAATGCATAAAAAGCAAGCATATATGTGTACACCAGCATTTTCTGTGAGGAAATGCAATCTAATTATTATGATAACTAGTCCCTACAGTTCATTTTATGAAACTTTATGAAGAAAGACCTGGGCAAATAAAGCCCATTCCATTCAGTAGGCTCATTTCTCATGAAGTAGGCCATAGGCTAATTGAATGTTCAGTTGTTTAACCTCTCACATGAAAGTAGGCCTATATGGCCCAATCGGGTTTTTTTTACCCTACCACGAAAATCATGATCATTGCACAAATAAAGAATGGTCTAATCTTTCCAATCACTTTTAAAATCTAACCGAGGGTGCTCCATTTGTGCAAAACGAAATATTGACTCATAAAACAATAGGCCTACAGTCCAGAAACTCAAGGCTGAGAAACGAATGGGCTGGCACAGTGGGGGTTTGGGGGAATGTGATATTGGTAAGCAAGAAACCCAATGGGGGTCTCCTCGACGAGATTTTTTTTCGTATCGCATCCATCACGCACTTGAAAATACAATCCAAATGTTGCCTAATATCGCAGCAAACACGAATAGGCTACAGTAGCGAACAAGATCACTGAACAAGTTAACAACCACCTGCGTTACTCCGTGGTTGACAACGGTGTCAATTATAGGGGACCAATATCCCGGTGCCCTTACCTTGAGTTGTCTTGACCGCAGAATGTAGCCTATCCCAGAATGTATCCCAACCTCTGACTGTAATCCACGCGTTTCCACAATCATGGTTCCAAATTCCATAGTAATCCAGTAATAGCAAGACAGGCTATTGTGCTACAATGTAGCTATCCCACTCGACGCACTTGTGTGACTCGTGTCACCTTGATATCCGATAGGCATTACATTGTTCATTCGTTTCTTCTTGCGTTTGTCCACATCCAAAACAGTTCCGTGTCGGGAAAATGCGCGTTATTGAACAATCGACGTTTGCCCAGTGCTTGTTACAGCACGTGGATTAATGCTTCACAGACGTTTTTGAAAACACAATACATTGTAAAGTGTAGGCTAAATGAAGCACCTTGCTGTCTGTGCGATGTCAACTGGCCTGGGACAGTTTGGTGGTTTGGCAGTAGGCCTACAGAGAGTAATGTGTCGTCTTCAAAATTAACTTGTATTATAAAAGCAACTGTCTTGAGCCAAAAATGTAGAGCGTACTGTAGGCTGAACTGGCGTCTGCGCAACATCCAGTGAGAGATTATGTCGCTTGATTTCCAGTTTGTATTTGCGCTGGATTTTGACGCTTGAACCAATTGGAAGGGGGCCCCCCTCCAGCTGGGGGTACTTTGACTGACTAAATTGTCGTTGCGCTGTTTGGCAATTGACATTTTCACGTTGTCGCTGATGCAAACCTATTGGGAGGGGGGCCCCCTCGAGCAGGGGGTATTAGAGAGGCGCTGTTGCTTCCCTCGCAGCAGAGCCCTTCATACAGATGACAGTGCCTTATTGTAAAGCTATTTAAAATCGTCATTGCTGTTGGGTACATAACCTGTCGTCCTTGGGGGCCCCACCTACTCGGGGGCCCTAGGCAACTGCCTACATTGCGTACCTTAACGCAACGGGCCTGCTCATTAACTCTTTATAGATGTATTGTCACTCCAGTCTTCCCGTAGGCCTATTTAGGCTGTCAATGTGCAAAATGACAGTGGGTCTTGCTGTGTGGGTTGTAGCACAGTCCATTTTATTTAACTGTCAGAGCCACTTGTTCTGCCTTCGAAAGACTTTCTACAAAACAAAAACGTTGTTGCTTTTGCTTTCTGTCTGGGAATGAGGAAGAATTAGTTTGTAAAAGCTGGTAGTACTGTGGTTGCTGAGAGGTACTCTCCACAAAGTAAAACTGTACATCAAGACATAACATATTTTGCATACAGTACAGACATGCACATTTGGGCAAACACACACACACACACACACACACACACACACACACACACACACACACACACACACACACACACACACACACACACACACACACACACACACACACACACACACACACGTAATCATGGCATACGTATGTAAAAATGGCTTGCAAGTATTTATCTGTAAGCATCATATTTTAATCACGCAACACACACTTAAAATATTCACATGCGGACATCCACACACAAGAGGTTAACAGGGCAAGTGCAAACAATATTTGTTTCATGGAAAAGCATCTCCTTAGTCACTGTCTCCATGGAGATTGTTGGACCAACTCTCCCCTTTGGAGGACCAAGATCATCCGCCCCCCATATTGTGCATACAATAATGAACACCTCACTATCTTAGGGCTGTTATTGCTCATATCGTAATGAACACCATGGTGCTACATCACTGTTAATATACGTATTTTAATGAAGCCCACGGCAGCAGTGTAGATGCAATCATGAAGGAGCAGGCAGTGCATTTCTGCTGCACCAGTAATATCACCAGTTAGCAGAAGGAAGCCTGTTCATAGGCCTGCCTGGTGAAACGGCAGCAATTATGTTTTGCTATTGCAGTGATCCCTTGCGAAAAATATCTGTATAGAACTTACATAATCGTTCATGTAGGACTATACAATACACTAGGGTTCATATTATAAAAGGGACACATTCCTCATGTTTTTCATTTTATGTAGCCTACTGCAACATACAAACACTAAAAGGCCCCATTTTTCCACACAAAGACGTAAGATTTGCATAGCCCCTTGTACGATTTGGTAGCCTATGTTTTTAATAGGATATTGCACAAGGCTTTTCACAGGGAATTTTTCATTCACTCATACAGTTTGTCTCATGTTATTTAATAGTGGAGCTACCATAAACCATCCATCTGCTGATGAAAGGGCCCTCCTTAGAGTACCACTTTGTTACAATCGGCTTCATTCAGAAGAGGAAATAACAGTGTGAATATGGCTGTAATATGTGGCTGACGAATGTAGCCTTTGTTGAATTGATCCTTCCTCGTTCATTGCATTATTTAATATCACTGGCGCATTACAACCTTTAGTCAAGCACAATGGAGATGGAGAAAACGCATTTCTTTTTTTTTCTCTCTTTTTAAAATCAGGACTCACACAAAGGAGATACATGACTCGTACAAAGTGATCATAGCAAGCCCAGCTTTATATGACTAAAAAAGAAACAGGCCACTTTTATATTGTGCGCCATATGAACACAAACACACACACACATACTGTATGTCAAGTTGATACCTTTTATCGCGCACCCAAAGTCAGTCATTTTTTCCAAGAACTTGAGCGCGTCCTCTGACATACATGTGTGCACACACTGTAAAACTATAATGTTTATAATGGTGAGATATAAGCATTGCAGGAAGGGCGATATGTGCCTTACTCACATACTGTATGAGGAAAATAAGAAGTGTCATGTAAGACTTGTGCAGTCTATTTACGGTATATGAACCATTTCAAGTTTCATATCCTTCTGTATTTGTATGGGAGGATCCGAGGAGAGTTCTTTTGTTGATTATTGGGGGTCTGAGTAGGAGGGCCACCTGACTGCAGGACAGAGCCATGAGCTGCCCTTGGAGCACTGGTGGGTGCACACACACGCTCAAGCATTCACAGCCAATTCACCCAGCTGCAGCAGGGATGATCAACTTTGACTGCAAGTCTCACATAGTGTCTGAAACAGAGTTTATTTCAAGTCAAGTCAAGTGGGTTTTATTGTCAATTTCTTTACATGCACTGGTCATACAAAGAATTTGAAATGACATTTCTTGCTTTCCCATACAGACATAGACTAATCTAGGTAAGGACATAGACAGTATAGACATAGACAGTACTTATACATGGACTTAAGACAGTATGGACATAGACAGTGCTCATTTCCACGACATCCTGACCAGATATTCATGGAAATGAATGATATCATTCGACAACTTGTGCAAGTGGACGGTGATTAGGCTACTTTTGTAAATTGAGTGGTTGCATGGGTTCATTTTTGTCTGTGCCACTGAATAATGGCAGCCAGCGCTCAAGAGATGACTCCTTAAAACTGTGGACTATGAGAGTGCTTGAAAATGTACGATCACAAAGGCTATCCCTTCAAACAATTTGACATCTCCCTGAGTCTGTGGCCAAAAAACCTCCCACGCTTCTCTAGAGTGCTGGATTAGAGACGCCAGACATTTTAACTGTTGCAATCATTTATGGATACATTAAGAATGGCTGTCTGGTATGTGCCTGCTAAGACTACAAAGAAGGCGAGTCCCACAGTTTAAAAATAAACGTTTAAGCATGACAATGCTTTTCCTGATGTTTTTTTTTTTAATTACATTTTTAGCAGCAGTTAAGCTTAGCAACTCAAGGCAAGCAATTCTTTCGAGCTACAAAAGCTAACCTCCCCCTGTTTTCAAACAACAATATGCAATAAAATACAGCATTGCGCCTGAATATTGAGGCAGTGATGTGGTTATTGCAGATCATACGACAGCTGATCGTACCTCAGGTGAGAGCGTGGCGAAAGGTAATCCTCTTAGCCTTCCTACCTACCGTCCTGTTGTCTGCTGTTATATTCATTAGTGAGTGATCCTTTTAAGTCATTCAAAGGCTAATGTATTGGCCTGCGTTGAATGGGGATGAATGGTTGCCTGGACACAGTCCTGCTTCCATTCATTCTTCTCCCCGTCCTCTTAAGGGCACCATTTAAGTGTGCGTGCCTGTGTGCGTGCGTGCGTGCGTGAGTGCATGAGTGCATGAGTGTGCGTGTGTGGGTGCATGCCTGTGTGCTTGTGTGTGCGTGTGTGTGTATGTGTGTTTCTATTGTTGTGCTTTAGTCTCTGCAGGTAGGCTGTACTAGGCCTACAGCCTTACCGCTGGCTCTAGAGGAGAGCTTCATGCTGTTGAGAATGGCGTGGAGTGAAATGTAAAATGGGCAGGTGTGTACACATTGTACAGCCCTCCCACTAGTTACACACATGTGCCCATCCCCTCCTCCAGTTAAACACTTACAGACTCTCCCTGATGTGTATGGTCAAGGGAAATGTGACAACCTGTGGGTCATCACACTTAACACCTTAGCGCAGCACTATGGCTCTCTGTAATGTCTTTTCAATGTTGTTATGATGTAGTTAAGCATTTTCAGCAAGTGAATAGGGTCGCCGGCGACCCCTGCTGCAGCTACAAGGGCCATAAAACACTTTTTAACAACATTGTGGTCAGACGTCACAAGTTGTATTGGGCAGTATATACGTTACTAGACAGTATAGTTGTACTGTATACATACTGTATATCTGACTAGTGTACTACCGGGATTTAGATTACTACATGGCCTCCCTCCCCTGTCAGATACTAATAGAATCAAAAGTATTCTCCCCTTTTGTAGAGGAACCCACACCAAGTAGTGAGTCCCAAAACTGAATATTGCTTTCCCAGAGTGCATGATGCTTCTTGTTATTACTACAGCTACAGTATAGTCATGGGAGGCTGTGTCAGTCATTCATTAGGAAAATCATTCTGCCAATGATATAATTTGTAAGGGGTCTGTTTTGGCTCAGCAGTGTAGGCCTACTAGGCAGTCAGACACTGTATCATATTATGTGTTGATGATAATAACACATGGGTTTTGCAATTTGGTTATGTGAATCATTCCCATGTATGTCTGTGGCATAGTCTGGTTTATTTGCAATTGCTTATTGCCTTTGCAGGGCAGTCATGTCTAAGCGGTTAGGGCAGGGGTGGGCAATTATTTTGGTCCGAGGGCCGCATTGGGTTTAGAATATTGACCTAAGGGCCGGATGCCACCGTCAACTTAGCCTACCTGTGTCAATAATAAATACCTTGGCAGCAATGATATACGTTCCTGCACATTATAGTTAAATGTATTTAGATGAAACCTATGTCTTTGGTTAATATTGATTTCACCAGACTCTTGTTTTAGGAAGCATTTTAAGAATGTTGAGTAACCATTTGAATTTGGATTTGAAAGTTGTCTGTCTTGAAAAGGCTCTGGGGGCCACATGAAATGGCTCAGGGGGCCGCATGTGGCCCCCGGGCCTGAGTTTGCCCACGTCTGGGTTAGGGCATCAGACTTGTAGCCCAAAAGTTGCCGGTTCGACTCCCGACCCGCCAGGTTGGTGGTGGGAGTAATTAACCAGTGCTCTCCCCCATTCTCCTCCATGACTGAGGTACCCTGAGCACGGTACTGTCCCGCAGCACTGCTCCCTTGGGGTGCCATTGAGGGCTGCCCCCTTGCATGGGTGAGGCACAAATGCATTTTCGATGTGAGCAGTGTTCACTTGTGCGTGGAGTGCTGTGTCACAATGACAATGGGAGTTGGAGTTTCCCAAATGGGCTTTCACTTTCACTTAATTGCAGAGACCATACATCACTTTCACCCACATTTCTATCACACCCCCACCCAAATATGATCCGTGGACCCAAGGTACCTTTTTTTTAAGGCGATGCACCCTTTCAATTCATGAATAATTTCAAGGCACCCCAAACTAACAGGCAATAACATGGCATCGCATCCGATACCACACAAGCTTAGAAAAGTAACACATTTGGAAAGGTCACACGATCTACGTTTGAAATTGTAGCTGACTGGGGCGACCTATATTTACTTTATTGTGCGCAAATGGCAGATGAAAGATTCCACTGACTAGCATTAACTTATCAATTTAGACAAATATGCATTATATTACATAATTGTATTTATCAGCCACGTTTCCGTGGCACCCCTGAAGGGGCCCCGCGGAACCCCAGGGTTCCCTGGCACCCCTGTTGAGAAACACTGCCTTAGGACCCACAAGATAACCTAAACATGTATTACTTAGTGGATACATATCAAAACCACCAGAACAATGCATCTATCTATTCCAACTCCCCAGTATTTCAGTGTATGACCACAGACACACAGGCTGTATCTGAAAGTCGAGGATCCTGGTCTTCCTAGGACCTGAAACGCCCAGCGATTGGATACTCCCATCACTCATATCCCCCCAACAACACTGTATTGTGATTGCTCATTCTACTTGCACCAACTCAAAACAAACACACACACACACACACACACACACACACACACACACACACACACACACACACACACACACACACACACACACACACACACACACTCTCTCTCTCACACACACACACACACACACACACACACACACACACACACACACACACACACACACACACACACACACACACACACACACACACATTGCTTACTTTATTTATTATTATTTCACAATGTTACTATCACTATGTCAGAATCGTCAAAATAGGACATAACTGGAAATGCACAACACTACCTCTTTTTAATATGTACGTTCCATGTATGTCTGCTGTTGCCCAGTCTTGCACTTTATATGTCTGTATGGGTACTGTATAGGTACTCTAGGTGTAATGTATGCTAACTGTTTACGTCTAATTGTCTATGTCTAATTGTCTATGTCCATACCTAAAGTCTTTGTCTATGTCTGCATGGGAAAGTAAGAAACGTAATTACAAATTATTTGTATGACCAGTGCATGTAAAGAAATTGACAATAAAGCCGACTTGACTTGACTTGACTTGACTTGACTTGACTACTCCGCGGAGTTCACCAAAGAGCATCCAATCACTGGGCGTTTCACATCCTAGCAAGGCCAGGATCCCTGACTTTGAGATAGAGCCACAGTCTGGACCTCGTCCTCGACACGCACTCATGCAGCGACCCTTAAGTCCGGTAACCACGGTAACCACTTCTGCACTGCAGCTAACTCATCTGACTCATTTGTTCATTTCCTCAATAGGTGAGCAGCCAGCCATTCACCAGGTGTGAAAGGAGTGCCCCTTTTTATCGTATACAAGGCAGGGGTTCCCAACTTGGGGTCCACTTGAAATTTTCACAAATATTGGGTCACCTCTGACCCAGTAAACAATAAAACTCAAATAAATAGTCAACAACAACTGCACACAAAAATATTATTTTGATTTTGTTGAAAATGATTTCAAGGCCCACTTGGGATACCTTCAGGGCCCACCAGTGGGCCCCGGCCCACAGTTTGAGAATCACTGGTACAAGGCAGGGACATTTCCTGTTGAGCTTTTCATTAGAGCTCTGATGCCCCTCTGACATCGTTGGCTTTGACGTACTTCGTCCTCTCTTCAACCACGCCATGGGGTGACTGACTCGCTCCTTCCCCTGACTCACGGCTCTGAAGTACTGGCCCCTTTGATGGCCGAGATATGCATTCGTAACCTTTGTCCACACTACTAGCCAAGTAACAAAAAGGCATCGCCACCTTGGTTGGTGTTACAAAAAATTACGTCAAGGGCCTAAATCAAAAGAAAGACGTCATCATACTGCAGTGGCTAACAAAAGGGAGCACAGACAGAACGCTATGTTCCATGACAGGAAGAAGACTGCAGACGTCACATTTTTTTCCTCATTACAGTTTGTGCTCAGAAGGAAGGACAATCCGAGCAGCACCTTTGCCACTTCTTCCAAACCAATTACAGAGACACTGCAGACAGGAATCCACTTAACCAGGACTCCCATGCTCCTGAAAATCCATAGGAGAAAAAAAAGCTCATTTAATGACTTCCTCCATGACAGCATCACCATCATTTTTCTTATGACTACCAACACCTTTTTGGGAAAAAGAAAAGACAAACCATATAATGATGCCACCATATACCAGCAGCAGCATGATGATCATCAGAGAAAAACCATGTCTCCTTTCTGTAGAAGCTGCCCCATCCTTATCTGCATTCCCTGTTCTTCCTGATTCATCTCTGCCTCTTTACTGGCCTCATATTTATCTGTCACGGTCTGGGATCCTCGTTTGTCCAGATGGTGAGTGCCATGTTCATCGTGTTACGCACCTCCTCTTGGTACCCGCGTGGAAGCGATGCAGACAGGGAGCCAAGTGGATCAGTGATGCATGGAGTAGCTTACACAGGCCATGCAGGCCTCCATGGATGAATGGTCCACCATGTCCCTGTGACTGTACACCTAACTGTGCAGTTACTGCCCTAGGCCCAGTGCCAAAGATTAGACTGGAAACGATTGTCTTTTCAATGGCTTCATTCTGTGACAAAGCCTTACGGTCCCAATGTGTCCCATTTTGCGATGTAAAATTTGTTACAATATCTACAATATCCAACCTAATGCCAAGGCTTTGAAGGCATTTCTCTCAGTTTAAATGTTGAGATACTGCACTTTGCCTGTGTAAATAATGTGTAAATAACAACATTATTTAGTAGCTTAAGATGTAAGGATGAATGTTTCTCTGGCTTCAGGCCAAGTCAAGATTGACCTCCAACTTGTCTTGTTAGATAAACTATGGCCTCATGGTCTAATCAAGCCAAATTGTTACGCAGTAACAAGGTAGTCAGAGTATTTCTCAGAGAGTTCACGGAGTACTCTCCCATTTCCACACAAGCCTGTGTACGCACTTTCCAGTGGATGTAGATGCCAAGTGGAAGCCTGGCCACTGAAATCCCCCACTCACAGGCAGGCTATCCCATGTGCCTCAGCCAGGGACCCCATTCATCTAATTGCCCTCATTGCGCACAGCACAGGCCAGGGTTTGCTGCTGATGCAAGGCTTTGCCTGACTCCTGACGCTTGGAGTTTGCCAGCCAGTCAGGTCACTGCACCATCACGCTCTCCATTTCATTATAAGGCTGTGGTGGGCAGGGCAGGGGAGCAGGGGAGTCAGGGAGTGCATGAGGTGAGTAGGGACGGCAGAATTTATGATCCCAGAATGCAGCACTACTGTGGCGAGGCGCGGTGCGCTCCCCTAATGCATTTATGGCACCGGTGCTCTGGGCCCTGGCACCGGCACAGCCCTCAGTCATCTCAATTAGACTATGCAAGGAGGGAATCACAGCCCCTGCAGATGTTTTTTTTTCTTTTTGCACATTATGCTACTGAAGCCAACGGGGCTCTACTCTGAGTCTGACAGACCAAGTAGGCCTATAGAAGAAACAGCAAAACATATGTTCATTGGATACTTATGTTCTAAAACAGAATAGGTGCTTTCATCACAACAGTAGATTTTTTAAGGTGAATAAATCAAATTATTAGAAATAGACCAGATATCCCTTTGAGGTAAGTCATCAAGAATTCATTGACTGATTAACAGATCAACAAAATGGAAAGCAAGAAAGGGCAATATAATATTTAAAAAAACAGTCACAAACACAAGTTTGATAAAAGACTTATATTACTACTATTATCATTACTAGCCTACTATTATATCACTATTATTTGTAACTCAAAGCTGTAGCTGTTGAAACGTCACAACACACATTAAGCATGTGGATGCACATGAATTAAGATTCCATCTCCATTGAAGCTTCACCACACATATAATTACAACTCCACATAAATATACCACTATCAAATTAGTGTTTGATAGAGCTGCTTGGATATCAGCCATAAGGTAATGGGAGGAATATCTGTGTGTGCCTGCTGAGACTATGACCGTTTTGCTGCAAACCCCTGTGGTCAGAGTTCCGATGACTCAGAAATGATACCCTGTCACCACGGCACCAATGTGCCACAGGCGCGAACGGAGCTGGTAAAGAGAAAAAAAAACAAGCATGGTGTTGCCTTAGGAGTGTAACACCTGCTGGTGAACTGACCTCCCACGCTACACATGGGAAACTAATACTTTCTTCAAGTGCAGTCAAATCAGTATTATCATTTCTTTGACATTCCCCTGGTGTACTGTATATATAATGTGAGGCTTCGCTTTTAAAGGTGACATCTTCTGTCTCTGAAATGCCAGAGAAGCAACAGCATAGAGCTGCTCTTATCAGAAACTACTTTCACAGTTCTTATGATGGCGGCTGTTGAAACAGTCATATCAGAAACCTGCGATTCCATGAAGCATAGCTTTGGAACGGTTCCCATGAAATGACACATTGCCAAGGATTTATCCTCCTCTCAAGGCTTTCTCATTTACATTCAGTGTAACTTGCTTCATGTGTTAGCTGACAGACTAACATTCTGGGATATTTTGCGATCTCTTTCAGTTGTCCTCAGGCCAGCCATTGGCTCCTCGCCACACATGCTCATGACTGTGCCAAAGCATGATTCGTGTTTCCTTCATGTGTTTCTCATAGCCAATTTAAAGGGACACTGTGTGAGATTTTTAGTTGTTTATTTCCAGAATGCATGCTGCCCATTCACTAATGTTACCTTTTTCATGAATACTTACCACCACCATCAAATTCTAAGTATTCATTATGACTGGAAAAATGGCAGTTTTCATACATGAAAAGGGGGATCTTCTCCATGGTCCGCCATTTTGAATTTCCAAAAATAGCCATTTTCAGCAGCAAAAATTACTCTACTTGGCCCATACTAGAAAATATTTGTTTATTACTTTGTACACTTTCATGTAAAGATCAAATTTGGCAATAGGCAGCACAGTTTCAATGAGCAGCATAGTTGTAGTACCTTTTTTGACCATTTCCTGCACAGTGTCCCTTTAAAGGAGGAAAGCCCCTCTCATCTCTGATTGTATCTACATGTTTGTTTTCCATATGGATCTACGTAATCCAGGGGATGTACAGTATTGTATGGAAAGGAATGCTTTTCAGGGACCTACAATGTTGGAAACTGGCTTTTTTGCTCTCACTGTTAACAGGCACCTTCTCAAAATTATATGAAAGACACTAAAACAGAACAAGTATTGAAGCAGCCGAAATATGGAATGTTTCTCTCTCTCTCTCTCTCTCTCTCTCTCTCTCTCTCTCTCTCTCTCTCTCTCTCTCTCTCTCTCTCTCTCTCTCTCTCTCTCTCTCTCTCTCTCTCTGTGCGTTTGTGTGTATATGATTGTGTGTGCATGTGTGCATGCATATGTGCATGTCCTCACACATGCCCTGCCTTTTTCAGGCTACTATAAGTTGACAATGCCCACCCACCCTTTTCTGTTTTCCCGACACCTCTCTCTGACCCTGAGTGCAGAGTAAAACAGGCTGATGGCTTCGGTGCATGTTCTGCATGTTCATCGTGTATCTGCCAGGAACACCAGCCCTTTGAGAAAAGGTGGGTCACCTGATGGGACTGAGGAAGCAAGTAGTAAACAATAACTTCCATTGAAGGTTATGGAACTGTGAAAAGACTGGAGGGAAGACCAAAAAGGTTTTATATGGAATATTGGGAGATAGGTGCAGTGATCAAAAGCTGAAAAAGAATACGGCCAGTAACTAAGGTGACTGACTGCAGGCAGTGATTTAATCAATGCTGATTCTTTGATCATCCATTCTAAGTATTAATACGCGCACCTCATTAGGCTTAATTTGAGGGTGGCTTAGTATTCATCTCAACCCCACCCCACAGCAAACGCACCTCTTAATGACTGCCTGCCATCATGGGAGGGCTCTTCCCCTGAAACAGCCAGCCCACCTCCTGAAAGGTCAGGCATCTGTCCTCCCTGTGCACACTGCTAGGCACCACTTTTGTTCTGCGTCACAGGTCTCAGGCCATCAAAAAGCATGGCACAGCAGTAGCCTCTGGCCACCCTCTGGAGCTATGTGGCCAGGGTGTCCTACATATGGGCTAATGAATAGGGGTTGGTCCGAATGCTCAGGGCGGAGGGGGAGTGGACTCTTTAGCAGGTGACTTACAGTAACACCAGTAGCAAACACGACTTTCTGATTTTCAGTCAGCAATCTATTGCTGCAATGCAGTGGTGTGTTGTTATACAGTACAGTGCTACCACCTTCACATGTTGCTAACTGAATGTCAACACACTAAAAAAATATTTAAGGCGTCACTGTGCAACAAATATTTCACTCACGGGGTGTTAGTGGTTGTTAAGAAAAGTGATGACACGACGGCGCAGGGAGATGAGATGTCTATGTGATAGATACGGGTGCTTATAGTGTTACCTCAACGGGCTTGAATTATAAAGCAATTGCGAGATAAACCAGCAGGAGAAGGTGAAATTTTGTGGGAGTTTATTAAATAATGTTAGAAGCTTATTAATATTTTAAATGTTTCCTTTTACACGTGACTTCTTTCATACGGCACAGTGAAAAGTTTGCTTTGCCTCTTGTTTTTGCTTGACAAAATATCTCCTGGTTAATGCATATTCATATAGGCTGTCTACAGTGGTAGGCCTATAGCAAATCCATCTCTGACAATAGAAATAGCCTTTAATTAGCTTGGGGTAAAGCTGTAGCGCTGTCACGTGAGTATGCAACATATAGGCCCTACTGAGAGCTATACTTAATACTTAATGACTGACATTATATGAGAATCATAATTAACTGGCTCAACAAGGACCCATTAGACCGGCCATTAAGCTATACAGTGTTGCCTTTCTGAGATAGGCAACACTGTGGAAACACCCATCTGTCCTTCAGTCTGAAAGGAAAAGAATGTGTGGCAAATGTGAGCTTGAGAGTATTTTGTTGTTAATTAAAATGAAAAGATGCAGTAAAAGAATTGAAATGCAGATGGGGTAATGAAGGATAAGCAAACTGAATACAAATGAAAAAAATGTTTTGAATGCTCTAGCAGTTGTATTGCTTCCCATTGTATGAAGACGACAAGGCAGAGAAAACATTTTTTTTCATT
Organism: Engraulis encrasicolus; assembly: GCF_034702125.1. Taxonomy (NCBI): domain Eukaryota; kingdom Metazoa; phylum Chordata; class Actinopteri; order Clupeiformes; family Engraulidae; genus Engraulis; species Engraulis encrasicolus. The sequence goes on along the minus strand of NC_085872.1, from coordinate 22,141,380 downwards.
TCCAGATATGTGATATACAGTGCACATACTTTATACTGTATGCTGTTAACTTTGGGGACCTCATTGATGACATGTTATTTTGCATGCATTTTTTAGACCTAAATGCACAAACAATTCTGTGTTTTCATGAATCATTTCTTCTAATGTTTAATGCGAATGACAAACTGTTTCATATAGCGGTGTATTTCGATGTGAATAGCCTACTAATCAGTGCATAATGACCAGTTGAGGGCCCCCTTTAAATAGACCCTGCAAGGGGATGCTGCCCTGGGTACACACAGCAACAATTGAGCTAACCTTGACCTACAGTCACCCTCTAGAAATAAAAGCATTGTAAACACAAGATACTAAATTGTATAAATAATGCAAAGGGACACTGGAACTGGTACAGGGACACACCTGAAGATGAAAGGCCCGCGTCGCGATGGACTGAGACAGCGTGGAGGCAGCCAGGGTCCAAGACACAAAGCTGTCTTTAGATAGAGGTCACTCATCTCATCAAGTCAGAGCACCCATCATCACAGGCTCATTGGCCTCAGTGCGGTTTCAAATGGCCCTTTTGTCCTCCACAGCAAATGATGGTTATGAATCAATGCTATACACTGGGATGTAGACTACAGCAAAGACTCTTCAGTGCCCTAAGAACAAGGCAGGGCAGCCAGAAAAAAAATAGTGCGTTAGGGGGCATATGACAAAGTATTGGGATGTTTGCGTCTGAGAATTCTTCCAATATGTGTGCTGTGCAATAGTTAGGCCTACTCAGTGACTGGGTATTAGAATACCCAATTTGGGTTCTTTTTAACCCAGTATTTTTTAGTGTGAAACTACACATTTTTCACGTGATCTCTTACACAAACGTATGTAATAAAAGTAAAACATGTTCGGTCCATGTAGCCATATTATATATTGAGTTTGGCTATTAGGCCTGGCCTACAAACAATTGCATGTGCCTATTTTTATTTTGTGGCAACTCTACCATTGGAGTAATTGCATGACCCATGTTTACAATACAATACGCAACCAATTTACAGCATACTAAATTAAGGGAATGAAATAAAATAAGCAAACAACATTGACTTCTCTAACAACGTTCACCGGACTGGGATGACCAGTGATTTTTTGGGGGATTGCGCCTTTCATTTGGTTATGCAGACACTAAGGGAAAAAGACAGTCACTGGGCTAAGCGACATAACGTCACTGACGTAGGTGAAGACGTGGAGGCTCGCTGATAAATAATGAATTTGGCATCATATCACGTGGTGTAATAACGCCTGAATAATTTAATACGTTCAACATAGCTGAATACCCCTGCTTCAGAGAACGCTGACTGCATGCAAAATGGAGTTTGTCAACGCGCCGTAAGATGTTAATCCGCTAGATTCAGACCATTGCTCTCTAAAGTCGAGCCATAAAGGGGTGGACATGGCGTTTCGTGGAGTGTGTCCTTTGTGTAGTGTGTTTGTGGATACGCAAACGGAAATGCACCCTCAATGACTACCACCTGCTCTTGCATGGTTTCGGATGCACCGCCCCATTGAGCTGATCTAAACAGCAGATCACATCAGTCGAGCTGGCTCTGGACCGACAGCATCATTCAAGGTACCTTTAATAAAACGTTGATGCAGATTTGATCCAGGCGGGTGATTAGGTGTCTCGGACAGTGTTTGGTATCGAACATGATGTAGACTGTACGTTTCTATGTTTAAGAAAATAGGAGGCAATCGTGCAGGCATTTAAGCAAGGTCTTTCTCTGCCCTGACTATTATGTGCTCATATCAACTTGACATCAGCCTTAAATCCGTGCTAGTGAGGTAGCCTAGTGTTACAGTAGTGGTCCAGGCGATGATGGGGAGGATGCTAGACGGGGCAGCATGCCATTCAAACTTGGGCTGTGCAGTTGCTACAACTCCCGGGGTATTTAAAAGTCCATATGTTCGCGATACCATTTCCATGTGGACTGTTGCATTGAAATTGTCCAGAAATGCGGATAATGGCTCTCCCACTTTGGTGCATCTGGGATGCGGGGGGTGGATCAGAGTAGCTTTAAGGATTTGGCCCAGTTTACAACCTCGTAATTTAAGCATTTTAACCAGAGGATGCGAACATATCGGTTCGGTTGGCTAGGGCAGTGGTTTCACCCCTTTTCGATGGTTTCGATTGTCATTGTCATGGTGGAGGCACAATGCGTTGAATCAGGGTTAATCTCCAATGACATATAGGCAGTTACTCATGGATGCGGTTTGTTTATAATCGTGCGAAAGTGCTCTGACGTTTCCTGCCAGCGCTCTCCGCTCGGGTACTGGCCGTGGTGCTGATAATTGCTGGCGTTTACATCAAGTCTGTAGGAAGCCTATTGATGTTTGTCCGACAACAGGGGTTAAGGAGTTTTAAGTGGTAGCATGTCATTTTTCCGACACCCCTTTGGTCCGATTCGTCAATATTCCGAAAATTTCCCATTAATCCTACAGCCCACTAACTCGAAATAATTAAATGAAACCCTTTGCTCCGACAGCTCAATGTTCCGACCAATGGCTGTTTGGGGTTGGTCATCATCCCAGGTCGTATGTCCTACTTTTCTCGGTGCCAAGTAGACTTCAGCTGCATGCGCTGCGAGGAGCACAGATGCCGTTTGAGTCGGTCTTGCTGTGCCCTTACCAAAACTACCCCTAAACATAACCTGTCATTAATGCAATGTTGCCAAGTTTTGCAATTGTGCCCTACCCAAAACCATTCCTAACCCTAACCTGTCAGTAGACTATTGCAATGTTTATGAGTTTTAAAATTGTGCCTTGACCAAAACTTTCCCTAAACCTAACCTGTCACAGACAGCATGACCACTGCGATCAGAGATGACGGTGATCTAAAGCAGCTTTTGGTCGGAACATTGGACTGTCGGGACAAAGGGTTTCATTTAATTGGTAAAAAGTTATCTGAGACTAAGTGCTGTAGGATCAATGGGAAATGTTCGGAACATTGACGCATCGGACCAATGGTGCGTCGGAAAAATGAGCGGACCCTGTTTTAAGTGATGTAGCTTACGTGCACGTAACCCATTCTTGTCGATTGCATCGTGGTAGGCCCTGGACGTAGGCTAGACGGCTTTAAAACAGATATTAGCTTTTTTAGACAAGGGGGAAAACGAACTGGCTGAAAACTATGGGCATTCTTTGTCGTATTGTTTAGATACATTTCACCGTATTACTACCACCACATCCTTTATCTTGGCTTTTTAAGTTATTCTGGTGCTTTTCAGTTCTTCTCTGGAAACAGTAGCTCTACTTCTAAGCATCTATGTGGAAATGGGAGTTAGAGAGGGGAGCACTTGACCAATCTGCCTCGCCCATTTTTGCAGAGGGTGCTGCTGAATGAGTAAGAGAGGAAAGCTTTTATGAGAAAACATCCTAATATTATCTTCATTAACATATTTGTCAGGTTTCTTCCAAAGAAAAAGCGTGACCAATCTCAGTTTCATTATTTACTTAACTTTATTTAGGACTATTACAGCTGTTGTAGTTGTTTGACTAAGTCCGTCCCTTTTGTTGGGCATGGTTATGCTCTCTGTGTTGTTGGCACAATGCAAAGGGAGTGCCTGTTAGAATGGGGTAAGGGATAGCAGTGATCACGTGAACACTGACACATAGCACTGTATTTCATGAGGGCATAGAGCTGCACGTATAGCTCTCCTCTTTCAGGTCTGTAGTGAAATCGCTAAAGAGCTCTGGATGAGCCTGCATATGTGTTCTTTATGCATATGTGTGAGTGTGTGTGCGTGTGTGTGTGTGTGTGCATGTGCGTGTGCGTGTGTGTGTGTGTGTGTGTGTGTGTGTGTGTGTGTGTGTGTGTGTGTGTGTGTGTGTGTGTGTGTGTGTGTGTGTGGTTGGGGGGGAGGGGGGTGACCCATAAATCTCTGGGGCTAGATGATCTTAGACATCCGTGCCAGGCAGACTCACACAGCAGCCAGCTTATGTAACAGTGCAGAGTCTCTGGTGAGGAGAGAGAGAGAGAGAAAGAGAGAGAGAGAGAGAGAGAGAGAGAGAGAGAGAGAGAGAGAGAGAGAGAGAGAGAGAGAGAGAGAGAGAGAGAGAGAGAGAGAGAGAGAGAGAGAGAGAGAGAAAGAGGGATGGAGAGAGAAAGGGGGGGTGGAGAGAAAGAGCGAAAGAGAGAAAGAGAGAGAGAGGGACAGAGAGATAGAGGGGGAGAGAGAGGGATGGAGAGAGAGAGAAAGAGAGAGAAAGAGACAGAGAGAGAGGAAGACAGAGAGGGAGAGAGGGAGAGAGAGACAGGGAGACACAGAGAGAGAGAGAGAGAGAAAGAGAGAGAGAGAGAGAGAGAGAGAGAGAGAGAGAGAGAGAGAGAGAGAGAGAGCTTTGCTTGGCCTCTGGCAAATGTAGTTCTAGGAGAATCTGCAGGGCCAACAGTCTGCCTTTGCAAATAAAGTGATAAAGTTGGCGTTGTGGTGCTGGTTAAGCTGAGCAGCACTGTCTCCTGTTCAATTTCCATGATGCACTTTGTGACGCTCACCTCTCCAATTCAAGCATGCAACACATATCTCTGTTGGACGGACGCCTAGAGTAGGCATTCATTTAAAGGGGTATGACACTATTTTGGGGCTTAATACAGTTAAACTCGTTGGCTGGGGTTTATAAAGGTGGTAAAGTGTCTTATTTTTCATGTTGAGCGTTGTCTTGCTTTAAAGGGACAGTTTGGTCAATTTCAACATGCAGTTGTAATGCTCACACTACCCTGGACTTGTCAGTGCCTGAGATTTTTTTTTCTTCTTCTTCAGCCGTTTCCGAGATCCTGGTCATTGTAATGGGGGCAGCTCTTTGTTTACATTTCAAAAAAACATTTTTATTTATTCCCAAAAACATCCAAAAGGTTATAAAACATCAGCAGACAACTAGAAAACAGCAGTACCTTTTGGGAAAATATTTGGAGTTGGCCTATGTTTCATTTTTTAAAAATGTAAACAAACGCTGCCCCCATTAGAATTGCTCATATCTCGGAAAGGGCTGAGCCGAAAAATATGGCATCACCAGGTACTGACAAGTCAAGGGTAGCGTGAGCAATACAACTGCATGTTGAAATTGACCAAACTGTCCCTTTAAGACCAGTTAAAAGAGGGAATATGTCGCTAAGCTAGTGAAAATCAATGGATCCGTGTAGCACAATGCATATGCAATTTCAATGCAAGTATCCTGTCCATCAGTAATCCAAGCTCACAGCACAACATGGTATTAGTGCAACAGTTCAACTGGTCCCCAAGTTTGGATATGAATGAAAAGCATAAGGAGCAGAGTAGCCATACAACACATTAAATTTGGAGATGATTTTGTGTTTGTTTTGCACTTTGTGTAATGATAAGCATGCAGTTGCAAGCTGGGCAGGCTTTTAGGAAAGGGATTTTACAAATTCTGATATTAGCTTTGTGACTTGAGGGGGAAAATTGAACCACATTATCCACCTTTATAAACTCCATACTTCAGTCAGCAGAAGAGGATTGTGTAAATTGGGAAAAGCACATTTTACATGTAAATCCCTTCAAATTTAAACTACTCACTTGAATTTAACATTAAAGCATGATCACAGTACTTGTGTTATGCGTGCAAGGCATGTGGTTTGTGGGTCTTTTCTTCTACATGAACAAAACCTACAAGCAGCCACTGAGATCTGCCTGTTGCATCCTCCCTCTTTCTTCCTCTTTCTCTCCCTCTCCTGTTCCTGGTGGTGCAGTAGTGTGGGTGGGGCTTCTAGGCTCTGGCCTGTGGATCTCTGCGCATTCTTACAGTAGTGCGATGGAGATTGTTCTCTGCTTTTGATTTGCTTTGTGTCTTCATATTTTTTAAATGTAAGCAATTTATGTCTCCATATTTTTTGTATCTTTGAAAAAAATGTGTTTTTGAAGTAGCTCGGAAGGGTATTTAAAGGTTGCAGGCTGATGTGCACATGGTTGGCTAAACACAAAAGAGCAGTCATTTCTTGTTATGCAATTCACCTTGACAATCTATACATAACACGGTTTTCCATGATTTTTACCTTATCCAATGATATCAATGTGGAAATCAAGTGAATACAGTTGTAAACACGGTTCCCGAGGTTTATTGGCAAAAGTCAATAATAGAATGTGCTGTCTTTTCATGTCCATGTCAACTTCTCTCCTTCATCTGCCTCACATACACACACACACCAAGTAAAAGTAGGTGTAGGTTGAAAGATGCAGTAAAATAAGCAAGCTGACATTCTCCTTTGTACCCACTTTCCTATGGCAGACATATGAACACGCACAACATGCTCATATCAATCCTCGGCCTGCAATTACTTCTATAAATGCTAAGTCAAAAGATCAATAGCAAATTAGGTCTGCTCCCGCAGCAACAAATTGTGAAAAAATATTTCCCCATAATTATGATTCACCCTTTAAACGATGGACAAGTGTGCATGAAATCGTTTTAAATTTAATGTCAAATAGGATAGCAGTTATTGTTGTCCATGTACTACATGTAGGCCTAAGTTATAGAGTAGAAAGCCCTGAGGCCCAAGAACATACATGTATTTTCCCCTCAGGAGACCAGGAGTGTGGGGGTTGCAACTAGGTGGTCAATTACTTGTAGATGGCCAACAGCAGCATTGAGCCCATGCCAATGTGGAAGGGAGAGGTGTGGCCACGTAGGTTTTTATGGCTGAGAGAGTACAGCCAAAGTAGGCTATGCACATCCAGGACTTTTAATGTACAGCAAGACTGAAGAGCAATCAGCAAAATTGTTCATTTAATAGAAAAGATGGTGTTTGTTGCAAGCAGATGTTGGCTCCCAATAATTTGTTTATTTATTCATTGTGGCATTGTGGGCCTTCCAAACTATCCTGACACATCTGCCCAGATTTGTAAGTCTTTTACACACACACACACATATATATATATATATATATATATTAGATATTTTGTGTGTGATTTCCCTCTGCTTTACCTATCTAGCCGTTGCTGGTAATGCGTCAGAAATGGTATTCAATTCCCTTTTATGTTCATCAAAATGACAGATTATTCGTATGTGATAACAGGCTGGAAGAGGCGAGTTCCACAAAATCAAGATAGCTGGCACAATTTGCCTGCCACGTTGGCTTCAGGGCAGACCAGCCTTATTCAGCCTCTCAAAAGGTTTCAGCGTCTAGTCTGAGCATGTCTGTCTGTCTGTCTGTTGTAATCATCCCCAAGTTGCTGCTTCCACCAGTCCAAGCCATAGAACTAACTAGGGCTGCACGATAATGGAAAAAATCATAATCACGATTATTTTCATCAAAATCGTTATCACGATTATTAATCACGATTACTGATTTTTTGCAGATTTTTTGAAAATTATAACAAGATGAAATCTAACCAAGAATGAACTATATACGGGATGAGGAAAATACAATTAATTGTAATAATTATGTAAAGGCAATAGCATGAAACTTAGGTGGACAGATTTCTGGCCAGAAACACCAGCCTGTCAGTATGTTCTGGCTTCAAGGATGCTCTCAAAAGTAGGTCACTATTGCCACGATTAAATCACAACTTCGACTTCGATTTCGATTTCACTAATTTATCACGATTTTCGATTATTTTCGATTAATTGTGCAGCCCTAGAACTAACCCCCATGTCAGGGGCCAGGGGCTCGTGAGGGTAACTGGTGACAGCAAGCCCCAAAGGGCACATCGGGGATGATAGCAATATGCTGATACTGACGTGCACCCAAATCAGACATGTCCATGATCCATGATCTTGAAGCGTACCGAAACAAAGTCGTCTTGTGGTCTGTGGTTACTGTAGTACCCCTTCCTTCTCCCTGCCTCTGCTCTGCTCCGCTCTTGCTCTTACTCTTACTCTTGTTCATCTCAGCTCTGTCCATCATCCGCCGTGTGAGTAATGTGGTTGTCATCTGCTTGGCCCCTGCGCTTTTATCCTCATGTAACCTGCAGCCTCGGCGAAAGGAGTGGAATCTCCCTCCCTGCGCACTGTCGGAGGGAGCCTGCCCCATAAGTGGGCCGCGTTGAGGCGACTGTGAGCCGGACTGCAGCCTGATGATGACGAGCCACCTTTAGCCAACAGGGATTTCAAGGCAGTGGCACGAGAGGTAGTGACAGAACAGGGCCCTATGGATAAAGCCTTCACTGGGCCGCACGTTTCAAGAGGGCAGCTTTAGATGACTTAATCATCCCCCCCCCCATTCCACTCACCCCCCCCCCCCCCCCCCCAACCTCTCACCCTCTCGCCCTCTCACCCCGCCCCCCCACCGTGGTCGTGTGTGCTGGGAGGCTGTGTGGTTGTGTGGCTGGGGGTGTCACCAAGTCCACGCTCTGCTCTGTGATTCGTCGTCAGTGTGTGTCAGCTGGCAGTTTGCTCTGCAGTTGCCATTCATCAGGCTGCAGGGGATGGTGGGTGTCAGGGAGAGAAGGAGGCGTGGTGACATGTCAAACGGCGTGATGAAAGGAGCTGCTGGTACGTGTGACGTGACGGGCAGAGGGGACAGGTGTGTGGCAGACAGAGGGCGAGAGGGACAGGTGGGAAGTTAGAGGAAGATTAATCCTAATGTGTCTTCAGGTTCTCTCTCTCTCTTACACTCTCTCTCTCTCTCTCTCTCTCTCTCTCTCTCTCTCTCTCTCTCTCTCTCTCTCTCTCTCGCATGCTCTCTCTCTCTCTCTCTCTCTCTCTCTCTCTCTCTCTCTCTTACACTCTCTCTCTCTCTCTCTCTCTCTCTCTCTCTTTCACACTCTCTCTCTCTCTCTCTCTCTCTCTCTCTCTCTCTCTAGTCTCGCATGCTCTCTCTCTCTCTCTCTCTCTCTCTCTCTCTCTCTCTCTCTCTCTCTCACACACACACACACACACACACACACTCTATCTCTCTCTCTCCTACCTGCGTAGGTGAGTCTGACTGGGATTAGTGCGTGCTGTCAATGAGGCTCAGGGACCTCTCTCTCGCTCTCTTATTCTCTCTCATTCCCTGTGTGTGTGGGGGGACATGTTTGTGTCTGTGAGAAAGAGAGAGGGAAGTGGAGACAGAGAATATGTCATGGAGAAGGAGGAGAAGAGGTAGAGAATAATGAGGATATGGGTGGAAAGCACTGCCAGACAAGATAGTGAGGGATGGCACTGGCAGGGAAAGAAAAGTTAATGGTGCTAAAAAATGTCTCTTTCCCCCTGATTTTCTGCCTTCTCGCCTTTCTTTCCTTTCTCTGTTTTCATTATTCATTTTGGAACTAGTCCTATGCTGCCAGGAACATTTTCTATAGTCTCTGGAACTGGCAGGGGATGTGTCTGTTCTAGATTTCTTTTCAGATGCTGCCCTTTAAAAAAAAGAAAAGAAAAAGTAACATTGAAATCCTCAAAGTCCATGGGGCTATTTGAATTAAATGATTTATCACCTCCCACCTTTTTTAGCCTAATGAGTCCGGTCACTATGGCAACGAAGCAGTGGGACAGTGGGTGTCTTTGACTGTTGCAGTGGTATCTCTCTACTGACCATTCAGCTTTGTAGAGAAGGGTGGACTCACACCTACGCACCTTGTTATAAATAAAGAGAACAATATTCACAGTCTTTTGTGATCTCCTTATGGTAACGAGATACACATAGCCTGTACACCATTTGTGCTACTGCTTGATGCAGCCACCCACATTTGTTTACCATGACACCACTGGCGATCTCGATCTGGATCCCGTTTCTTGAAAGCATTGTTGCTAACCAGATAGCAACTTACTAGGTTTCCAATGGGAAATTGCATTGCAACCAAGTAAGTTGCTAACTTTGATAACAACGATTTTGTCGAGAAACACAGCCCCTGGATCCTGTGTCTTGAAAGCATTGTTACTAACCAGTTACCAACTTACTAGGTTTCCAATGGGAAATTGCATTGCAACCAAGGAAGTTGCTAACTTAGACAGCAACGATGTTGTCGAGAAACACAGCTCTGGTCTGCAACCTTATGAAGCCATGGATCAGCCCTCTAGCTGTAGGGGTGTTGTATAGCCTCTTCAGAGCCGGATCCGTTTTAATTGAGCCATACTATACTGTAGTAAATAAGGAAGCAATCACATGTGTGCTGAGTGGTGCCATCCATCATCTTATCTCGAGTCCGGTGCAGCAGGTTGAAACACCAGGCATGCATAATGCAGTGTGCCTGTGCTGAAGGACTCTCCATGGACCTCTGTGCTGCGATAACAGCACAGGCAAGGCAGTGGAGGTTTTTTTTGGCAAAAGACATTTGGTTAAAATGTCATGCAGTAATGCAGTGACTAAGTGGCACTGGGTTTCGGTTGTTATTTGAGCGGTTCAAAATGCATTTCTTCTGGTATTCTTTCGCATTGCCTTCATGCAGTATTTTTTTCTTCATCCTTCACTCATTTGCTGTGAACTAAATGTGTTGTCATGTTCAACATGCAAGCAGACGTTCTCCTTTGTACCCACTTCCGTATAGCTGACATTTGAGCACGCACAACATGCTCAATCCTCGGCCAGCAGTTGCTTCTATGAATGCACGAAGTCTTCTATGAATGAAGTCAAAAGATCAATAGCAAATTAGGTCTGCTCTTGCAGCAACAGATTGTGAAAAATATTTCCCCATGATTATGATTTACCCTTTAAACAATGGTCAGGTGTGCATGAAAGTGTTTTAAATATTTGTATTCTGTGGTCATGAAGAATGCTCTGAGCGTGCCTCGCAGAAAAATGTGTCCTGGAGATAGAGACTAAAATGATGTAATACTATTTCATGTTTCTTCCACAGGGGAAGTATTTCGTCTCCTGATGTCAGCGCAATGTGGAAGCACATGGCTATGGACCACATCTGAGAGACACTGACCCAAGACTCCTTTACAGTGGAACTACTCCTCCCTCGTCAGACTCACCACAACCCAAATCTTTTCCCTTTGGAGCATCTCTCAACTTAAATCTCAAGCCACTACGTAGTCAAAAAGGTCCCCATCAGCCTTCACTTGATTAACACAAAGCAAGAAAACCCCTAAATCTGTCTTGTGTCCTCCTCGTCGGCCAAGATGAGTGGGCTTATGGGAAAGCTGCGGCGGGTGCAGTGGGGCGCCACCTGGTTTGCCTTCCAGGCGCGCGTGCTCCGCACCAAACCCGTGGAGTCAATGCTGGAGAGCACGGGCGGCACGAGCGCCCACGGCACCAAGTTGGCACGCGTCCTCACCACCGTGGACCTGGTGTCCCTCGGCGTGGGCAGCTGTGTCGGCACGGGCATGTACGTTGTCTCTGGACTGGTCGCCAAGGAGATGGCAGGGCCGGGAGTCATCATGTCCTTCATCATCGCGGCGGTGGCCTCGTTCCTCTCAGGTGAGGTTCCTCTCAGGTGAGGCCATCCCCATCACCTGGGTTACCTCAGTCAGGGTCACAGGCAAGCAAACATGACTGTTGTTCAGTCATATGAAGGGTCTGCTCTCTTAAAAAAAGTGTCAGATAGGTTTCAGATAAATAGTGATAAAAGAGAGCTGATGAATAAGCAGTGACTTGTGGCATAGTAAGCATGATCGGTTCATCACACTTAATTTAGCATCTTGGTAACGCTTTGCTTTACGGTACAGTTACCATACATACTTTCTGGGTAACAACAGGGTAACAGAGAGAAGTTACATGGTATAATGTGTAACAGGGGGTAATTACAAAGTAAATACCATTAATGGGGTAACAACAGGGTAACAGAGAGAGGTTAGATGATTATGTGGTTAGAAAGTACACAGTAGTTTTATAGTAATTCTCGAGATATGTGTATTTTGGTGGAAGTTATTTGTGTGTCAGTACTTTGTTATCTGTGTAAGCTTTTGCTACTTTTGCCTGCAACCAAATCTACCTTCGGGTACAAATAAAGTTACCTTACCTTACCTTACCTTACCTTACATGGTATTTACTTTGTAATTACCCCTTTTTTACTTATTAGATACCTTGTAACGTCTCTCTGTTAGCCTGTTATTGCGCAGAAAGTACACAGCAATTACTGTACCGTAAAGTAAAGCGTTACATTACAACAGATCTCCATTTACTCATTGGTGAATGTCTGTAACCTTGTAGACACATTGTGTGTTTTCTTCCCAAATATAATAGCATATTCGTTTCTGCCAATGTCTGTGCACATTCGGCGATGGGACGGGATACTATCTTTTACATGGGGCAGGGAGAGAGACATCATGTCTTGGCATATGTTTCTGCAGCCTTGCCTTTTGTTTCCTTGACATTTGAAAACTGATCCCTCACTTGAGCTTAAAATCAATGGCGCCCTTTCAGTCGCTTGTTAAACACTTCCATGTTCCCAGCATTGCAGAAACAACACCATCCAACATCTCATTCTCCAGCAAACAACCATCACCAGTTTGTTTCCCGGCCAGATCTGACTGTACCCCTCTCTCTTCCTGTCCACAGGTGTTTGCTACGCCGAGTTCGGTGTCCGCGTGCCAAAGACCACAGGCTCGGCCTATACCTACAGCTACGTGACAGTGGGCGAATTCGTGGCCTTCTTCATCGGCTGGAATCTGATTCTGGAGTATCTGATTGGCACAGCGGCCGGGGCCAGTGCGCTGAGCAGCATGTTCGATTCGCTGGCCAACCACACAATCAGCGGCTTCATGATCAACCACATCGGCACTCTGAACGGGCTTGGTGAGTGCAGCCTACCTAGATACTGATAGCACAGCCTCATTCCTGCTTTTCCATGCCATATCTCAAAAAACATCAAAGATGTGCTTTGAAAACAATGAATACAGCCAAAAACAGTTAAGGGGGGAGGGATGCGCTGTGCACACATTGTTTATCTGGTGATTTGTTTACAGATATATTCCGTTGAAATAAGTCATGATGATAGGGATTGGATAGTGCTCTGTGTTTACATTCCGTGTTGGAAAGTTGACAAAGACTCACACACTCTTGAGGAAGATCACAAGGCTGAAAAATGTTTAACGTTTATTGGAACAGGCAGCCGTCCTGTCTCTCTCCATGCAGCTTCCACATTTGGAGCCAATTAGCTCGGCAGCAGGCAGCTGCTGTAGAGACATGCTGACTTCAGAAGCACCCAGATATGTTTCGGTGATGAAAGGAGAAGTTCAGAGGTCTGACTGCTCTGTAATGCAACAATGCTTGTTTTCTTGGACTTACTGGAAAAACACGGCATCAGAAATTGGCAATAGTATCCATCTACCCATTTTGTCGGACACAAAAATTCAGAAAATGAAAATTATGCAGACTGGTGTATAATAACTAGCATTATCCAAGAATAAATGTGTTTATAATTAACAAAGGGACATATAGTTGCTGTGGCAACCACTGTTGTGCTAACTATAAGTAATTCATACTGCACAATTAACTTTCAGCATTGAATCTGGTGCATGCCTGCGCTCATCATTGCTGGGCTATATTTCTTTTTTACAGTTGATTTTTTGTATTTACGTATTCATACTCTGTAACATATAACTTTGTAGCCTATGTTACATGATATATACCAGACATTTTTGTTTCATCCCTTCATACAGCCTTGGTGTCATTGTGGGTAAAAGATCAAATTTCGATTAAAGTTGCTGTGCCAAAAATATGTGCAGAAAGACAGTGATTGGGATGTGCGAACTTGTGAACAAATCTAACAGATGTGAGACATTTTTAATTAACTATTAGACAAAAATAGATTACCACTGTAGAGATGTCTGTGTATGATGTGGTGTCAATTCTTTTCATAATACGTAAAAGCCTGGTGATAACTGCACATCATGTTGTTTTCTGCATTGACTTGTCTGAACTAAAAATGACTGGATGTGTCCTCACAGGTAAAGGTGAACAGTCCTACCCAGATCTTTTGGCGTTGGTGATCGCCGTGCTTGTGACGGTGGTCGTTGCGCTTGGAGTGAAGAACTCGGTGGGCTTCAATAACGTGCTGAATATCGTCAACCTGGTGGTGTGGGTCTTCATGATGATCGCCGGCCTCTTCTTCGTCAACGGGGCGAACTGGGACGAGGGCCGCTTCCTGCCCTTCGGCTGGTCAGGGGTAAGGGGTCTTACACACCAAGGCGGTAAAGCGTCACGGAACGGCCGCGTTTTTTGCCGGCGTCGGTGAAAATACATTGAAACCTATCTGTCCTTACACACCAACCGGCGGTAGTCGAGCGTCAGCAGCACGGGAGCCGGCTCCGCTCCGCGCTGCATTTGGAAAATAGAACTCGAGCGTATTTTTCACGCCGGCGACCGGCGGTGTCTCATTCAAATGAATGGCAAAGTAGCATGCTAGCTTTGGCTGTGGGGAGGGTTTTGAATAGGACTGGCCGCGCACGCCGACGCTGTCAGTGTGAAAGGCAGAGAAAAACACGCCGGCCAAAACTAAGCAGAAAGACCGCGTTCGTCCCGTGACCGTTCCG
>NC_085872.1:22119501-22122001 GCF_034702125.1 Engraulis encrasicolus | reverse complement strand
GGGTTCGAGTCCCGGCTGGGCAATTCTACTCCCCTTCGCTACAGTTACATATACGTATGCACTGCCACTGCATGAGTTCAGATGCAGTTTTGTCTGTTCAGGCCTTTTGGAAATACAGCTGTAAACAGATATACTAGCAATGTGTTCTGTGTGCAACTATTCATGTTGGCAATGAAAATTCTTGAAGTCAGTTCAGTACTGTTAAAACAGACATAAACCTGTGTCTGCTCATACTGCAGGAACATCATCGATGGCATTCTTACTAAGCAATCTTCTCTCTCTCTCTCTTCTCTCTCTCCTACCTGCGTAGGTGAGTGTGATCTTAACCCTGATGGTTCCCTCCCCCGAGATCGATGCCGAAGCGCCCCTCATGGAGATGTTTGCCCTCCACGGCTTCCAGGCCGCCAAGTACATAGTGGCCATCGGTTCCATCGCGGGCCTCACAGTCAGTTTATTCGGCTCGCTCTTCCCCATGCCCCGCATCATCTACGCCATGGCTGGTGATGGTCTGCTCTTCAAGTGAGTGGGTTGACCTACCTGCCTACCTGCCTGGCTGGCTCTTCCTTGTTGTTTTATTGGTGCTGCTGGAGTGATAGGTTGGTTACTACCTGGGGCCTATACTACAAAGCTGGTTCAGGATTAGCTAAGGTTAAAGGGGTATGCCACTATTTTGGGGCTTAATACAGTTAAAATTGTTGGCTGGGGTTTATAAAGGTGGTAAAGTGTCTTATTTTTTATGTTAAGCGTTGTCTTGCTTTAAGACAAGTTAAAAGAGGGAGTATGTCGCTAAGCTAGTGAAAGTCAATGGATCCGTGTAGCATCGGGTCCATTGACTTTCACTAGCTTAGCGACATGCTCCCTCTATTAACTTGTCTTAAAGCAAGACAACGCTTAACATAAAAAATAGGATACTTTACCACCGTTATAAACCCTGGCCAACGATTTTAACTGTATTAAGCCCCAAAATAGTGGCATACTCCTTTAAGTTAAGAGGTAAATCATCTAATGGAAAAGCCTGGAGTCCTCATTTTCTTAAGAAAAGCTCTTGTATTAGATGATTTACCTCTTAACTTAACCTTAACTTATCCTGAACCAGCTTTGTAGTACAGGTCTATTTTCTGTTGTGTGCCTTGTGTTGATGGGAATGTGCGGGATCAGTATGTGATTAATTGTTTTTAATGGCTGGCATGTAATTGAAGCATGATTATAAATGCCTTTACAACACCACAGCAGTTACAAGAATGTCAATAATACAGATGATTAAACACGGCTAAGTCAGCTCCCAGTTTTTGTACGGCACACAATGAATTGTTCATTGTGGTGTGTGCAGCCCTATGATAAGCACAAAGTAAACAACAAGGCGAACGCACACGTACACAACATTGACTGATACAGCTCATTACCCAGAATGTATAGTTTATTCATCAAGCGTGTTGCTGTTTAATAGCTCAAACACTGGACTGGTATTTTATTGATAAGTGCCATGTATAAACAAGTAGTGTGTGTGTGTGTGTGTGTGTGTGTGTGTGTGTGTGTGTGTGTGTGTGTGTGTGTGTGTGTGTGTGTGTGTGTGTGTGTGTGTGTGTGTGTGTGTGTGTGTGTGAGTGGGTGTGTGTGTGTGTGTGTGTGCGTGTGCGTGTGCGTGTGCGTGTGCCTGTGTGCACTTGCATATATTTATTTCTGCAGGTTCCTGGCGGTGATTAACTCCTACACTGAGACGCCTGTGGTGGCGTGTGTGGTATCGGGCGTGCTGGCAGCGCTGCTCTCCTTGCTGGTCAGCCTGCGGGACCTGATCGAGATGATGTCCATCGGCACGCTGCTGGCCTACACGCTGGTCTCCGTGTGCGTGCTGCTCCTCCGCTACCAGCCCGAGAGCGACATCCACGGCTTTGTCAACTTCCTGTCCGAGGAGAGCGCCAAGCGCAAAGCGGAGGGCGTGCTGGCCGAGTGCGAGAAGGACGCCGCCTGCTCGCCCGTCAGCGAGGGCACCGACGAGTTCGGCGGCCCGGCCACCAACACCTGCGGCGCCAAGAACCTGCCCTCGCTCGGCGACAACGAGATGCTGATCGGCAAGCCCGACAAGTCCACCTACACGGCCGCGCACCCCAACTACGGCACGGTGGACATGTCGTCGGTCATCGAGGCCGACGAGTCCGACGGCACCAACGTGCTGAAGCTGAAGAAGCTGCTAGGGCCCCGCTACTACACCCTCCGCATCCGGCTGGGGCTGCCGGGCAAGATGGACCGTCCCACGGTGGTCACGGGGCGCACGGTGACCCGCTGCGTCCTGTCCCTCTTCACCATGATGCTAATCTTCTGCTCGGTGCTGACGTTCGGCGAGTACTGCCTGGACAACGTCTCCTGGTGGATCATGATGGCGGTGCTGCCGGTGCTAATGTTGGCGCTGGTGTTTGTCATACTGCAGCAGCCGGAGAACCCCAAGCGGCTGCCCTACATGGCCCCCTGCGTGCCCTTCGTGCCCGCCTCCGCCATGCTGGTC
>NC_085872.1:22107001-22114501 GCF_034702125.1 Engraulis encrasicolus | reverse complement strand
ACTGTATACATACATGGACACAAACTGCACCGCGCTGCTCCATGCTGCTTTCGATAGCCACGTTTCCTGACATTGCTAGTTTGTGGTAAAAAAAAACATTGCTTGTACCTCCCAGGCCACAGTCAGTGTGTGAATCTACGTGAATATGACATTCCCTCCAACTTCTGAGTCCTGCCATCAGCATTGTATGACAATACAAACATGGAGAACATCACTTAAATGAAAAGAAAAAGACATTTTAATGTATTTTCCGAAGCTGTTTCTTGCTGTATGCACTCTCTCTCTCTACCTAAGATTTTCCATTTGGCTGGGACCTCGTTTGGTACGATACTGTTGCATTGGTATTTTTGATGTGACTACCTTTCGATGTGTCGTGTTGAATGTGTAGCATGTTCCGGTGCACAGGGCCTAGAGTAACCATGTCGCTGAGTATTTGCATGTGTGATTGCCACCGTGTGACATCATAGAACTCTTCAAATGTAGCAGAACAGAACAGAACAGAACAGAGAGGCTAAAACATCGGTGTCTGTTGAAACATAGCATCCCTCTGCTATGTGTACTCTCTATGTACCTATCTCTCTCCCCCTTCTCTTTACTAAAACAAACAGTCAGTAATGCAAGCCAAAGCATGCAGTGTTCACTGCACAAAAACAGAAGTGGCCATTAAAATTGATACTAGACAAAGTTAACCATCCAAAACATCTGGGTAGATGGGAGAATCAAAAATTGGTGTTGTTCAAAGATTCCTACAATGTTTCTAAGAGTTCTGCGGTGTAGTGTTTCTGATTGCAAGTTGTCTTTTTAAGTGTGGCACCTGCCTTTGTTAAGCGTAACTTCCCTTGAGACATTTTGTTGAAAGAAGTAAAAGCATAATATATGTAATTTTCAGTGTCTTTATAGAATTAGGAGACCATACTGATATTTCCTCCTCCTTTCATTAGTCTGAGAATGTTGATCTACGTGACCAGTAAGATAAACTTTGGATAGGGAGAATTCAGATGAAATTTCTCAACTGAGGAAAAATGACTTATTTTATTGTAATTCTATTTTAAACAGAAGAGAGAAACAACAAATTCCGCCACAAATGCTTATAAAGTCAGCTGCTAGTCATTTCTTTTGTCTTTGAAAATGGTACTGTGTTGTACTGTGTAAAACTATCCTGTCATTGCAGTTTATTTGATCTTGTTCAGGAAATGTTGAGATTGGCTTCCCTTGCAAACGTGATATTTGTTTTTGCTGTATGTTTTGGTATGAAGTTTAAATGTTTGATTCTTTTTTTTCTAATTGTTTCTTCCATTTGTGGTTTTTTGCTACCCTTGGTGCACTCTGTAATGATGATTTGTTAATACTGCTTCGATTCAAGAATGAAAGTTATTTATTGCAGATACAACGTAGAGTGTTTTCTTACTTTGAATTTGTTTAATGACGCTATCGCACCGCTGAACAAACAGCACCCATCGCTGGTCAACGAGAGCAGATTATTTGATTTAGCATGAGGCACTTCCTGAGGGGTGGGGAGCGGTTTGAGTTGCATCAACAATCACTGGAGCTCTATGCGAGTCTCTGGAGCTTGGTCTCAAAGGCAATACGCAAGCATACTGCGACTGGGGTGCTGTTAAGCTTTGCAGAGGAATGGTGTCTGTCCATACAGTCCTGCTATAGCACTACACCATTTGTCATCATCCATTGCGTTTTACAGAGAGTTGATCCAAGTCGGTGTCCAACAGTATGGTTTTGATGCGTCAAAAACATATTGTTTCATTTGAGTCATACAGAGGCACAGCCCGAGCTGCATGCATTGTATGTCACTCAACATGACGTCAGTGGACAGCTCTGAAGATACATGTGTACTGTTGTTGGAGGGTTCACAAATGTAGGGCTTATGAATTCTTCATAAGTCATGCATTCAGCCTCCATTGATGTTCTATGTCCAATGGAACTGCTACCGAAATCTATGCCATGTCGTGAGAGGTTTTTTTTTTAACGGCAGCTTTCTACGTGTGTATGTGTGTACATATGTTAGCTCTATGTATACATATGCCAAACAATGGTGCTTACTAACACAAATAACTTACAAAAACTTGAAAACTGTAGCATTTAGGAACCTACAATTTAGTTGGTAGTAAGTGTAGATGTGAGATTTCTTTCCCTATGTGTGCAGCAATACAGTTAAAGACACTTTAATGATACTCACTCATCATGACCAAGAAGAGGTTTTGATTTTAACTAGATAGAGTTAGGTAATGTTCTTTTCCTGTCCTGAGACTGGCCTACACCTAACCATATTTTATCGTACTTTGATTTCATCATAACTGTGCTAATGCTCTGAGCTGAGGGCAATATGATGTAATTGCTAATTCTCTGAATATGATGTAATGGATCATCTACACTTTCTTACAGGAACCGTTCGATTGACACTGTGGAGGAACCCTTAAGGCTTAAACAGTCCTCTAAGGAACCTTTTCAGAGAATGATTAGGGTTCCTCTGAGAACTTTAAGCTTCCCCCCAAGATTCAACTGAAGTTTCCTTAACCCGTTAAGAAACAGCATTATAAATTTGCAGTTACCAGAATGCCAAGGCGTAGTGCATTACTAAAGGCCCTGAGTTATGTCATAGTAGTGTAGTACCAGAGATTCTTTAAGTATATAGAGATATGCCAATGCAATAGGTTGCTATGGGCACCTAATATGACCAGGTTCCGGTCTGCCTAAAGGGGCGTGTCATAATGCTCCTAGCATTGAATAGAACAGTCCTTAGGTCTGCCTAAAGGGGGATCTCTCCCCCCCCCCCTGCAATAGTAGAATCCGGAAACAATGGGCCAATGGAACCTCTTTCTCTCTACTCTCTCTGGTAGTACTATCGTAGTCAACTTCTCAGTGACTAGTGTTTCACTGGTTGAACGACGTGCATTATGTGGATACGGAACCTTCAAATTTTAACAGTGTATATAACATGCAGATATCATTTCTGCCCACACACATCGCACTGTGACATGAACCTGTACACAAGGATAAGGATGATAGTACTGGCCTATACAAACAACATCAGTCAACTAATTATGCAACAACAAGACACCATACTCTGATGAAGAGATCTATGTTGTGGTGGGATGAAATTTCTTTATATTTTTGATGGGGAGGATGATGATTATTATTATTTCACATGGCTTCCGAAGTTAAATACACTCCAGTGATCAGTTATGTCAGCATAGTTTCGCGAAGGATTCCTCTGACACAATTGTAGCCCACTCAATATTTTGGGTGACGACGGCATCATTAAATCTTGCCCATCTCTTTTGAGGTCTCTCTCTCTCACAATACACGTAACACGCTGGTCAGTTTTTTTGACATTGTTATGCTATGAGTTCTTAGTATGACTGCAGTTCAAGTTCCCTACTTCCAACAGTACCTGACTGACTTCTATGCAACTTCTAGCCTAATTGAACTACAACATAATTATGTGAGTCCTACTCATGACCATTGTTATTCAGACCAGTGAAGCTACCACAGCACAGACAGTCAAGTGTCTCATTTCTGCTGCAGAATATTTTACACAGTAAAACGAAACTCTGGCAAGGAATGGCTCCATAGTCGGTCACCGTGGCAATCCTCAGGAATACAACTGTAATGATCTGGGTGTGCGAGTCATGATTCGCAATGCCAAGTGTAAGATCACCTCAGATGACACACATGCTTGCTGATGCACAGGGAGTGTTGACAGTTGTCCAGGGGGGAAATGTCAATAAATTAGTCTACATGTCATTAATCCCAGGGCTCATCTGCGTCACTGGGGTCACCTTGACAGATGAGCACGCCTGTGAGGCCTTAGTCATAGGCCATCATTGGCTAGGGAGTCAACAATCATTTACGGCTACTAAAAAAAAAACATGCAGCCTTGTGTAGATTTGTCTTTCCAATGGAAGAAAACTGTACATGGACTTCAATGCTGCATGGTTTTGTTTCAGGGGTGATACAAATGTTTTCTTAGATGTTATTTTGCTTAAACAAAGAACTATGCAGGAAGGCAACAATGCACTTTAGCAGTTAATTTAAAAAAAAATGTTGCAAATACAGCACTCCATCACATAAAAAGGTGTTGTCAAAACCTTGATCAAAAATATTATTTTGACATAATAGTTTTCCAATAACACCATTACACAGAAACAAAGTGTAAAGCGTGAAAGAAGTTGTTTATTAAAAATAAAAAATATAAATTGATACAAATGTTGCAATAAATAAAAGAAATCACAAACTACGTCGTAAATGTCTTACAAGTTTCTAGAAAAAATAGAACACTGTTAGAGAGGAACTGGTTACATATGTCTTTTCACCTTTTTGTTTCAGGAAAAAAGTATGTCGATCATCTCAGATGGACCAAGCCCACATTTCAAATGAATTTGTGTTAGTTAGGTTTTTTTTTTTTTTGAAAATGCAAAATATAATGAGTCTACTTCCATTACAAAAGTTTAAACAGCATTTTGCTCATTGCCGGCGACATACATACGAAAAAAAAGTTTGGAATAATGTCCACTCAGTTCTGGTTTGGCTGACAGTGGGCTGGAGTTATGTAACTGCTGGGTGAGTCTCTGCCTCAGTATGCACCGCAACTGAGGCACCTGATAAGAAGAGCTCTAGCCATGCGCAAAAGTCCCTTCTAGTCTCCAAACAAGCGTCCAATTGTCCCAGCCAGGTAGCGCATAGTGGACATATCGTGTGATAGCGAGGAAAAAAATGGCACATTAAAATGCACACACAATAGTCTCAGTTCTCCGAGTTGTTCAGCACGACTAGCTCAAACTTCACATCACACGTGTGCGCTTTTGGCGTGGTTGGTGGATGGCGGAACGGTGTTGGGTCCCTGTTTGGAGTAGTAGAATCGGTTGTGGTCAGCGTACGGAGCGGGGCTTTCGGCGCTGCAGCAGGTGATCATGCAGCCCCCCAGCAAACAGAATGCGGCACCAACCCATCCTGCGTAGAGCGAGAATCCGAAAGACATGAGGCTCTCCTCTCTATGGGCACCAATGGGAAACCACACCGTGGAGACGATCCCACACATGGCTGTAAAGACAAAATCGATTTAAAACATTAACTGGTGATACTGAAATGCGCACTAGAGTTGTTGCTTTTTAATAGGCCTACACCTTGTCAGGTCATATGAAATATTCAGGAAGATTTTTTTTTCTCCATAGGCGGGCCACTGGTCATGGCAAATTTGTCTATTTTAAGTGCAGGTTGCAGTGGTCAAATCAAAGGGAATTTGGAACAGGTCATGGTAAATTCCATCGGTAGAGGAAGTGGAACGGGCGTGGGCCATTGTACATTTTCCAAGTTAAGGTATGTCGACCCACCCAGAATTAGCTTATGTTCCATATCAGTTAATTCCATTTCAATTCATTTTGTCCACATTGTGTGCGTAAAATAAGCATGAATAGGACCGCATAATTAAGTCAACAACAGAAACAAGGTAATAGCGGTGTTGATTTACCTATTATCAGAATGAGTACCCCGCCGAATACAGAGCGTTTGTTTTTAGCGCTCTCTGGCTCATTTCCCAGGTTGATGCAGGGCATGGAGCACAGCACGAGCGCCACAGCGGGCAAACCAAGGATCGACGCCGTGATCATCAGAGCACGACAGGTCTGGATGTAAGCTATAGAGGTAAAACAAAAATACGTTGGATTTGGCCAATTATTTCACACGATCACACATTGTGCTCATAGAAGAAACCATATAGGTTGCCCACTCGTTCATTGTAATATGTAGAATGACAGTATGACAATAACTACCAAACTTTGCCAAACGCAAGACTCCTTGCAGGTGGTGGAGCATTAGGCCTACATTTCAAACCACAGGGTGCTGCCAGGCGTTAAATTATTTCACATAGGCTACCAACCATGCTATTGTTTTTAAATGTTGGTAGGCTATCCTAGTTTCATTCCTGACAATCCACACAAGAGTGTTGCATATTAGGCTACAACTGACTTACCAGGTAAATCCAAAATCTGTACGAGTGAGGTGCAGTGATACAGTGCGGTAGAGATCACACACTCCGTCCATAACCCTCTGGCACCCAGTTCGTCCATCTTTTTGCAAGTATTTGGTCCATATTTGCAGGTCACAACCCAGTCATTTGTCGCCGTGGCAATGACGAGTCCTATCCATCCGATGGAACTGACGATGAACCCGCTTAACAGCAAACAGGTGTTCGCCATGGTGTATTTTTCCCCACAAGAAAGTCGCGAAAATCTTCCACAGCCAAAAATCTAAAGTTTGGTTATTAAAGACCAATTTTTCAAAGCTATCTGTTCGATTACCCGTTATTTCCAGTGGCAAACCGTTATTCTGTAAATGCTGTTCTTGGTAAATTTGATTAGTGGCTGAAAAGATCATAGAAGTCCACCTGATGGATAAGTACGCCGAAAAGTGTTAAAACATATTCACGGTCGGTAGTTTTATATCAGAAGTTTTTTTTCTAGAGGAAAAAACAATGCTCAAAACTTTCAGCCAATCACATTTTTCAAAACATTGAACCCCGCGATGTTCCCACCCTCATAACAGAGAGAGAGAGAGAGAGAGAGAGAGAGAGAGATCCACTTGTAAAGAAAACGTAGGCCTACAAAATTATACAATTCATTTCATAAAATGGCAGTAGGCCTACTCGTGGTCAGCATTGCAATGTTTGTCATTAGGTGTTAATGAGACCACCACCGGACAACACGACCTAATTGTTGACTAATCTGGATCCAAAGAATCTAAATAAAGTCTGAAAGTAAACCAATGTTATACTAAGATGACAAAATATGAAATAAAAGGTGCTCATGCAATTGCATGGTATCTACCCATGACAAAGGTAATTGGATTTAGAAAAAGGCCATTACGCACAGAAAACCAACTAGGCCTACTTTATCACCTACAAGTCAGATAAACATTTTCAAGAAAATGTTGGATTGACATTGTGAATGAAACTAGTACTAATTATTATCATTATTAAAATTACAGGGAAATTAGCCTGCTGCTGATTTCTCCATATTGGCGTGTGGGAAATAGAGGTGCCATAGACAATAGTAATAACGATTGCTGCTATTTTAAAGCCTTTACTGCCACCTACAGGCTGAAATCGTGGTGTCACTTACCTTAAAATAAGTTTGTGTGTGTGTGTGTGTGTGTGTGTGTGTGTGTGTGTGTGTGTGTGTGTGTGTGTGTGTGTGTGTGTGTGTGTGTCTGTGTTGTGTGTGTGTGTGTGTGTGCGTGCGTGCGTGCGTGCGTGGGTGCGTGCGTGCGTGCGTGCGTGCGTGCGTGCGTGCGTGTGTGTGTGTGCGCGCGCGCATGCGCACGAGAGAGAGAGAGAGAGAGAGACTGTGTGCGCACAGCACCGTGGGTGTTTGTACAGTATGTGGCCAACAGGGTGTGTGTGCACATGTGTATGTGCAATTACATGTGGGTGTGTGAGCATATTGACTTGACCGAAGAATCAGTTTATGGAGGCATGTCATAAAACAT
>NC_085872.1:22079501-22102001 GCF_034702125.1 Engraulis encrasicolus | reverse complement strand
CCCTGCTCTCAACGCCGACTGTGCAGTCATCGGCAGACATGGTGCATTTGGTGTTTCATGAGGATGAACAGCAACAAATGCCTCTGTTCTGTTCTGTTCTGTTCTGTGCTGTTTGTTATTGTCAAGCAATTTGCATCCGTGCACTTGTCGTTGTGTATTTGGCTGCCGCCGTCACGAGGGGCCAAACCTTTCACCACATGAGCAACAATCCTTCAGATTTTCCAAATAAAATGTGTAATGCCACGCAGCCCAAAGGCGTGGAAATAAAGGTCTCAACAAAACAAAAGTCCTGTGGGGCTGTTGCTCTCCTCGGGCAAATGGGGAAGGGTAAGATTGAGAGGGTTGGTGGCCACAACAGCAGCTTTGTTTTTCCCATTTCACACATCCAGATTAGAGACAAATTACATAGCCTCCATGCTTCCTCTGCCACTATTCATTATGTATGAAGATGTTCAAGGTTGGTTTTAATAGCCCAGACACTATATCAATATGCATAGTGTTCTGCTGCAGTACCTGATAATGAATCGCCTGCAAAAAGTTCAACACATGAACAAGATTACATAAAAAAGATATTATATTACAGTACATCCTGTTCTAACTGTGCACATTATACTGTAGACACAGGTCCACAGGCTGTCACAGCTGACTGGTTCCCTCCGGTTCACCCATTGAATTGCAAAATAAAGACGTATGTGTGCTCTGAATCCTTGATTTGTATTGGCAGTTGAGGTCTTTAAATTATGTAGCGGTAGAAGTTATATTAGGTCATTATGTAATTGTTAGCCTGAGTCCTGCTCTTTTTTTCTGGAGAATGGAAGTGTAACATAGTGTTTTACAGTGTGTTTAAGATGATCGTCACTGTTTCTGCTATTCGTATTCCCTGTAATGCTAGACATCTGCTTTCAGTCAGTCAGTCTCCATGATGTCATTGATTAAGGAAGCATGGTAATTCCCCTGATTTAGTGTGTTACACGTACGTTCAGCTCAGTGATTATCGCCTCCTGTGTCAGTCTGAGCGAGACACTTAAACTCAGACTGATTCCTTGTTTAGAGACACAAGATGCTGAGGCGCAAAGCTCATCCTCGTGTGAACTGCCTTCGTCTGCTTTGCGCAGATAAATAGTAATAAACTTGTGTGTCTTGATGGAATGCCGTCTGGTAGACTCTGGTCTCCAAGCTGTGTTTTGAAAGACTTAAGACTTGTCATTCAGTGTGTGTGTGTGTGTGTGTGTGTGTGTGTGTGTGTGTGTGTGTGTGTGTGTGTGTGTGTGTGTGTGTGTGTGTGTGTGTGTGTGTGTGTGTGTGTGTGTGTGTGTGTGAGAGAGACCTTGCATGAGTGTGTAGATGGGGTGCACTTAAACCCGCTGAGCAGCGTGTTCCGCCCCCCCCCCAAAAATGACACTCAAGCCTGGAAGGTGGCTTACAGCATACAAGTTAATGATAAACAAATATGTATCCCACCTCCAGAAGATGCTAAGCCTCCCACCCTAATTACCAGAGAATTCGCTATTTCTATTAACTGTAGCTGTGAACACTCAGTGAAGTCAGGGGCCAACGGAACAGCAGACAGCGTCAATAACAGAGTGCAATCATTGCACTTTACGCATGCAAATTGCTCACGACGCAACCAAAGGCACAGATTCATTTCAGGCTCATTGCTTTTTCAGTGATCTACACTGATAGACACGGTTTTCACAATCAATAAGTGCCAGGGTCCCCCCCCTCGCTGAAAAAGTGCTCTCCGTGCTGTGTAGGATCCGCTGCGAAAAGAAGTGCTATTGGTTAAAGGCTGGATCGTGCCAAATCCATTAAAAGGGTTATTCGGCTACATGGATTTACATCCAGGGTGCAGAATGATAGATCAGATGTCTGATATTACTGGGACAGCCTTGGCATGATGTAGGCTTCTGACTCAGCAGCCTCTGCTGCTCTTAAATAGTCTGTGCTACACTTTAGGACAGAGTGGGATGGGGATGAGGATGGGGATGGGGATGAGGATGGGGATGGGGATGAGGATGGGGATGGGGATGAGGATGGGGATGGGGTTGTCGACACATCCGAAGCATGATTAAGCGCTCAAAACAACATTCATTTATTATTCATTTACTATTCAATAAACGCTGACTTGTGTGGCATGTTTGTTTCCTTGCCTTTAGCCAGCCAACTTGCAAAACCCTGCACACAGGCATTGCACACTCTGGGACAGGGAGGATAAACATTTTGGGTATATAAAATTCTGATTGTGAAGATACTTGTGGTCCTGTGCTATTGAGAATAATTCAGTGTTATGATCTGAAGAGAGAATATTCTTTTTAGCGGAAGTGTTCTGAAATCGATACTTATCAGCGTACGGATCAGTAATCTTTTGCACTCTGCAGTCTTTTTGAATGGAAATGAGTCACGTCGTTGGACTAAAAAAACTGAGGATCAATTGAAATTCAAAGCACAGCTGATCAAGCTTCTGTGCTTGAAAAACAGTACATTAAACACCCACACTTGCCCTTGCTATGTCTACTTTCCCCTCAGTAGACAAAAGATAAACAAAATCTCATCACATTTACTAACCCCTGCCTCAGCTCTTATTACATTTAAGGCCTCTGCCAATTAAAACACCAATGCATAAAACAAAGTTAATGGATCATTAAAAAACTTTTTATAGCGTTTTTTTGTATAAAAGGAAAACAAGATCATTTTCTGTATTCACCCTACTTGATAACTCAAGCAGCAGAATTGAAACTGTTCAGACTTCAAAGAACAGTCATGGATTGTGCCCCATTCTTGCTTACCACTGCATACAGAGCTAACCATAATCACATACTTACGAAGCAATAAATAGATGCAAATTCTCTCTCTGTTAGACTGTCATCCGCTGTTCAGATCGTCAGTGTTTATGACTTTGGTCTCTGTGCCTTCCAGTGATGCTCCCCAGGGAAGCACGTCTGGGACTGCACATGTTAAAAGACAGCGTGAAGGTGTGCGCGCGTCGCGCGTGTCTCTGATTCAGCCGTGCATCATCAGGGATGGTGCTGGTGCCAAAAAGTACGATAACTGTCACTCATTTGACAGGATTTGTGTTGAGCGGTACCGTGAACGGTGGGCACCTTTAGACTGGGGGAGTGTAGATGTTCCTAGTTATGTATTTATGTATGTACTGTAACAAGTCATAAATCAGACACTACTAAATATGGACTACCAGATATAATGAGTCCCAGGAATTCAATTGGTGTCCCCTTGGACATACGTATACTGTACATGGATGTGTATGCATACATGGGTGTGTATGAATAGTGGGTCGGTCTCTTGACATGCAAAGCATTTAGTTGAAGTGCATGTGCGGTGTCATTTGTAAATCTTGTAAATGTTCATTAGAACTAAAGGAGTGATTACGTTAATTGACTGGTTGTAGAATATCAAATACAAGTGTAAACATTTGGATAATTAACTTCTCTTCTTATTTTCTCTTCTATACTTCTAATAAGACTTCTCGTCTTATTTTCCTATTGTACAAGCATTTACTTTGACAGCAAACTGTTTAGCATATATTCCGCATGCATACAAATCAGTTTTGAAGATATTGTTGTGGCCACACTCAGGATAATTTTTGTTTCCAAAGCTCAGATGTTTTCTGGCTCAAAATACCAAACAGATTATTCATTTAAAAAATAAAAACAGGTCATTCTCATTTTAGCCCTATTGTACATTATTATTGTATTAGAAAGTTCATAACAGAACTGTGAAATTAGATAGCTAAGCTTATACATAAAGGCCTTACTGTAGTCTAGAGCACAGGTTTAGCCTCCCCTGTTATATTTATAAGCCCAACGTCATTAAACAGTTGCCAGACTTTGTTTTGCATGTTTTATGAGTCTGCAGTGGCCGGTGCCATCCTGTTTTGCTGTTGTCCGCCATAGCCACCAAGACTGAAGATAGGACACACTAACAAACTAAACTCCCAACAATCTGATAGGCAAAGCCAGTGTGACATTGCGGGGGGATGCAGGCAGCTACCCTCCAGCCTGTGTGTCAGACGGAGAGAGGCTGTGGGTAGTAGTACGTACGTGGCATCCTGAACAATCATTCACTGCCTTTATATGACATGCTGGTCAGGTACCGCGGCACATTCAGCTGGTAGGCTGATACCAACAAAATGCACAACAGAGCCTTGCAGGATCTCATCCCTGCCAGCGCCTATTAAACTGTACACTTCCTCTCCCGGAGTGTCAGTCACTGTGAATCAACAGACTGGACACTTACATTTCTTCAACACTTTATATTCCTGCAGTGCTGTCCTCTACAGAATGGGCACACATTGTTTTTTTTTTGTTGGAGGTCAGTGTGCATGTACATACACAGGTAAACTATCATTTCCAATGTAGCTTAATACATGGATCATGCATTTTAATGCAGCTTCAGGCTCTACTGTCCTAAGTGGCTGTGTCAAATGAATGACTTTGCTTTGTATTTGGAAATCCTATAGCATTCACAGTGCAAATTTAAACTCTTTCATGCTCAAAGGCAAAAGTTATTGATCACCCTGGCACTGCCTTCAGCAGTGGAGAGAAGAACGTAATGCATAGAATATCTACTGGAGGAGCTTGATAAGGTGTCTCTCCATCAGCTCCCTTTGGCCTCCATTAAAGAAGGAGATGTCAAGGTGCAGTCCATGTCTGGAAGCCATTAGGCGGGCTGTCACCACAGCTTTTCAACTGGACGAACGACTTTAGTCTGCAAGGTCAGAGGGGTTAAATGATTTGTTGCTCTATACCCCAGTAAGATAATGTGTCTAATTCCAAGTCATCAGTTTAAAATTAGACCGAATGCCAGAGCTGGCATCAGCTCAGCGTCTGTGCGGGACACAGCCTTTCACTATCTCTCTTTCGCTCTCTCGCTCTCTCTCTCTCTCTCTCTCTCTCTCTCTCTCTCTCTCTGCAGCCACCGTCAGACAAAGTCATGCCCACCATTTTGGACAAGCGGGCAGTTGTGGTGATTTAGTGCTGCGGTATGGTGGGGCATCAGTAGTGTTTCAGGGTGTGATGGAGGGAGGGAGGGAGGTAGGCATATCTCTGCACGCAAGTGGAAGTGTAATGTAGCAGTGGAATAGGGTGGGCATTTTTAAGTGTAATGTAGCCAGAACTCTAAATTAACTTTTTTTTCATCACCAGCCAAAATGACTAGTAGATGGTAACAGCCAAACACTCACTAATGGGTCAAAGTGGCTAGTAAATTGGTCTTCTACCAGCCAAACTGAAATTTCACCAGCATTTGTCTGGTTGGCTGGCGCTAATTTAGAGCCCTGAATGTAGCAGCAGTAGAATAGGGCGGGGATTTTTAAGTGGTGGAACTTTTTAAGAAAGAAACCGAGTGGATTGGCAGTGTTTTTTTTCTTCTTCTCTCTGGTGGGGGAGGGAGGGAGGGAGGGAGGCAATGCAAATAGGTAGGCCCAGGAGGAGGTCACCTCTCTGGAGCTGCTTGCGTTTTATCTTTGCGCTGGCAGACAGCTGGCCCCTGAGGTGGCTCCAGGGAGTCTCTCCCTGCGGCATGGCAGCCACTCTGTGGTGGAGGACTGGGGGAGGACAGACAACATAAGGAACTCTTCAAATCTTTGTTGTGGGAATCGGATGCAGTCCACTTTGAAAAGCTACTTGTTGACAGTTTTTGTTTGTCTTTGGTGTAGGGCTCTTGTGGGGGATTTTGTTTATTTCAAGTTAAGACTCGAGTTGAGTCTGGTACACTCGAGTTGCCGTAGTGATGAGCCTCGAGTTGCCTGGTGCTGCCCCATCTCTGAACTTTTAAGTGGCAGTGGCTCGTTCTCATTCCGCTCAGTGCAGCTGTCTGTGTCATTTGTCATAGTCACCACCCATACAAGAGAAGCATAAAATCAGTCTCTCTGGCTCCTGCAACTCTTAAGTTAAAAAGTGATTCTGACACAAGTCTTTAAAATGTGAATTAAATGGTTCTCACTAGCCGTCTGTCCAAGATAGTAGTATTGAGTGGATTGGGTTTAAAAAAATAATAAAATACTGGTTTTGTATAGTCAAAATGGAAATAAATTACAGAAGATGTGTGATTTCATGGGGAATTAGGCTGTGGGCACTTCCTCTGAAAAATCAAACAGCTGGTCAGTAGGGGATTGTATAATGAAAATGAAATACATATACCATGCCAGCTGCATGGATAACTAAATATATTTTGTTAAATAAATTGTGCAGTGCAAGCATTTAGAGACAGCTGCAAGAGACAACCTACATTTGAATAAACCGTCCAAAATTAGCCAGGACCTGATGAGCAGATTTACGCTGTGGAATTGCAAATAAATAAAATGCGCTAATCACTATTACTGAAATAATGATAAACAACAGCTAACAAACATGTGCTTAGTTAAGCCCAGGCAAAAAAAATCTAATGTGCCTCTAATGTTGTCTGGTTTAATCTCTAGCCTCGGGCATCTTTTCAGCTCCTCTGTCTAGGCACATGAACATCAAAGGGAGGGACTACTACTATATAGCATCAGACCAGGCAGCACAGCCCTGGCATGAGTACAGACAACAGCAGCACTGCACTGACCTAATGAGATGCGATGCAGACGCAGCATGCTATCAACATGGTCCCAGCCAACTAGCCGGTCAAGTGGACAGCGCGTGGCGTGGCGTGGCGTGTGTGGAGAGGGGCTTGGTAGCAAAAACCATTTTGGCCGGCCATGCCGTCATTGGCAACAAACCTAATTAGGCCAGCGCAGCAGCGGTATTCTCTAAATATATTAGTTATGGCACCTGAAGGCATGTGTGGTGCGTGCTAGCTAGTCAATGCCTTTCCATTAATAATACATTGTCATGCTTTTTTCACACATCGGCCCACATATATACCGCATAGTCATCCTTATTTTTTTCATGTTTTTATATTATATGCAGCTATTGGTATCACCATCACGCCCTCCAAGTTCTACCTATTTTCCATATGAGTCATGCAAGAGTATAGCTTTCCATGGGAAGGTAATTGCCAGCCATGTACCACTGTAGCAGCAACTCTGCAGCTGTATTGAATGGCTGTAGGCCTTGGGGCGCGTGGATGGAGTGTTTTAATTGAATCACTAGTGACTCTTGTATGAGGAATACAGTGGCACTGGAAAAAAGTTTTTTCCCCCCTTTTTTCGTTTCTCCAAGTAAGTTGCAGAACAACTCTTGTCATCTGAGATAGCAGTGGTGGGGCCAGGACAAGAGCTTTGAGCTTCGTGTTTAATTAGTTAACTTTAGTGTGTGGTGTTGGCCACTGGAGCTCTTGACGTGTGGTGTTTTGGACAGAGGGGAAGAAAGTTCTCCTACTTTTTGAAAAGAAAAAAAACATGACAAAGAAAAATTCAAAGGAACTCTGGATATTTAAAATCTGCTAGGTTTGGAAGAGAAGCTCATATTAAGCCACAAGGTAAAAGGCCATTGTATTCCATGTCTGTGATCATACTGTTACGTGTACATTATAGAGTAGTATGAATGGAGAGAGAGAGAGAGAGAGAGAGAGAGAGAGAGAGAGAGGGAGGTAGAGGGAGGTAGAGGGAGGTAGAAAGAGAGAAGAGAGAGAATAAATTAAAGATTTATGTTATTGACTGTTATAGCTTTAAAACCTTTTGTCAATACAAGATTATCTATTACAAACCACATATATATAATGGTGCACACTAACAAGGATCCATTATGTCAGTTCATAGTTTTGCTCTGTCTTTTCAGCCATTAATCTTGGTGTAAACAACATCAAGGAAAAGGGGAAATCAGCACTGAAGGCAACGGTTCGCTGGTCACAGGATAGTGGACACAGCAATTCAGGTAAGCTGTTACTAAACACATCTTGAGCCTTTTCTCTCTTTTTTTCTTTCTTTCGTTTGTTTCTATATGTTATTTGAAGTGCATATCAGAACATTTTGCATGTGTTTTTTTCTCTACTTTCAACATCTCAGCTATAGCTATCACTTGCAGGGATTTTACTCCAACGCAAAATTGTTTTGCATGTATACGTCAAATAAAAGCTGCGGACAAATGGCTACAGAAAACTGTCAAAATGTAAAAGAGACTGAAAAATGTCATCAAAGTGTATAAAGCCCCAGATGACAAGGGAACCATCCGGAGAGCAAAGCCGGTTTCCTTATTTTCCCTTTTTTTGAGGAACAGACACTGACACAGTGTGAGATGAACATCTAAGTGGGCTAAGCTACATGCTCAGTTAAATATGTTTTGACATTGTGTGAAAAAGACACCAGCCATAGCCCTCTAGTTGGTATGTATGTATGCCATGCTAATGATGCATCTTGCCTCGTTCTCCCTTGCATACAGCACCAGTAGCCTATAAGGGCCTCGTTTCACATGAAGAATACGTTCACAAACACCAGCCTAACCACTGGAGTGAATCCAAGGTTGAAACCAAGGTTCTTGAATCTTTCTGTCGACCCACCATGGCCGTAACTACCATTGAGGACGCAGAGGTCATGTCCTTGGTTTTTTTTTTCAGTAATGTAAAATTTCTCTATGATGACAATTGATATATGATCAACAATGATACATTCAGTCTGTATATGACACCCCCATTTATCTTCAAGGCAGTGATTAATAATGAAAACAAACTCAAGAGTTTGAAATATTTGAAGAATTCAAAATGCTCAGTATACAGTACACCATGCAGCATTTGACCTCGGTATTTGAAAATGTCTGGTTACGGTCCAGCGACCCACTACTTTTATTTATTACCAACATGGTGGTAAGGTCAAGGCAAGAGATCCCATTTCCTCTTACACTTCCAAATGACTACTAATGTAGAGGATGTTCTGCTACAGGACCCTGTTCACATGCACTGCTAATTTCCAGATGCTAAGGGAGGGGATCAGTCATCAACAGCCACGCTGTGGGCATTCTTTGTTTGAGTCATTTGGCTGCGTTTCCTTTGCAGAGCCGGAATTTTCACTTTTTTTAATCATTTCTCACAATTTAGTGGACTAATGAGACAAGAACAATGTTGACAAGGTTAATTAGATGAGACCTCCTGTGATTGAGGGAAACCTGACTAGGGCCCCAAACGTTAATGGCAAATCAAGATGGAGCGGCACACACTATGCTAGATAAGAGTTCGGCCGAGCGCAGCACACAGATCTCGATCATCGGTAATGGCAAAAAAGCAAGTGACTGTATCAATATTGCATTATTAGAGTTTCTTAATTTAAACGGATTAGACTGATGTGCTTAATTCTGTTTTGATAGCAGCACTAGTTTACTCTCCTTAATAAAATGGCACAGAGGCATCCATGCTATATTTCATCCGCAACCCACAGTACTCACAGGACACTTTTAATATCTCATCTTTGCCACGGGGCTATTAGGCACTTGTTGCAGCCGGCAATGTTTATCATCTCTTAAGTGCGTAAACTTCTACCCTGTTGGCTACCGGAGGCATAATTGAGAGGCAGTTGTAATCTCCTGCAGTTTTGCATTTTTATGATTTCACAGTTTATATCTGAGGTACACTTCCTTTTTCCCCAGAGTCTCGCAAATGAGGGAGTAAAAAAAAAGCTATTTGGTTGTGGGGTCAAGAAAAGTCTCCCTGTAGGCCTCTCTTGGGACAAAGTTCTCCTTCTCAAGAGGCAGCGTCCTCCTATAATAATCCTTGATTAGAAGCCCTTGAGATCTGGCAGACCATTGATGATTAAATTAATGCAAGGAGAGATAAATGTCTAGACGGTTTTCAATAGTTTGTTTTTACGATCCTCTAAAAAGTGAATCAGCATCCGCGGCTGGAAATCTAACTGGAGATGGTATGGCTCCGGGGCTGGACTGCGGAAGAAATAGGCCCCGGGCTCTTTTCGCTTAAACTTAAAGGACCAGTTCAGTCAATTTCTTTTTTTTTTTAATATATATTTTTAGGGGCTTTTATGCCTTTATTTTGACAGGACAGTTGAAGATGGTGACAGGAAGCGAATGGGACAGAGAGACAGGGGAGGATCGGGAAATGACCCCAGCCGGATTCGAACCGGGATCCCCGTGGGTGGGCATGCAAGCCCAAATGTGGGGGGCTTAGCAGGCTGCGCCACAGCGCCCCCTCAGTTCAGTCAATTTCAATATGCTGTTGTATTGCTCACGCTACCCTTGACTTATCAGTACCCGCTGATGCCACATTTTTCGGCTCAGCCCTTTCCGAGATATGAGCTATTCTAATGGGGGCAGGGTTTGTTTACATTTAAAAAAAATAAACAGGCACTCCGATGGGCCCCATTTTTTTTTTACATTTCTGAAAATAGGGGTGTGGGGCCCACCGGGAAATGCCTGCTTTGCCAGATGACCAGTCCAGCCCTGTATGGCACCCCAAAAATCATAAACTCCTGCCTACAAAAAGTCTCTCAGCCTCTCGCCGGGAAAGAAACCATTTAGCTACACCGGGCGGTGTCGCAATAAACAGGGGTGACTGGTCCATTGAGCAGGAGACACGACTGTTGCATTTAGGGATGATGAGTTAGGGGGTTTGCACATACACCAGTTGATGTTTTATTGTCTTTATATTACTTTTGGGACAAGCCTCCTGTCTCTGATGCGTCAGTCACTGTAGGCTTATAAAAG
This sequence comes from Engraulis encrasicolus, assembly GCF_034702125.1. Lineage (NCBI taxonomy): Eukaryota > Metazoa > Chordata > Actinopteri > Clupeiformes > Engraulidae > Engraulis > Engraulis encrasicolus. Next base: position 22,091,415 of record NC_085872.1, on the reverse strand, counting down.
GAAGATATCTGTCTATCAAGTTTGGATGATTTTTATTTTATTTTTTTGTCTTTCTTTCTTTCCCCCTCGCACCTAATTCCCCCCTACACAGAGGCATATGTGTTTATGCAATTGTCACCTTTTATGTTATCACTTTATATACACAAAAAAAGAAAGTGTCTACAAGTTGAACCTACAAATGATCAGATGAAAATGTTGACTTGAATAAGCAATAAAGTATTAAAAAAATAATAATAATAAAAAAAGGTTGGATGAAATGCAGAACTGTACCTGACAGAAATATGTTAAGTCGATAATCCAGTTTTAACATACACATGCTGTTTTGGTGTGTGATATATGCTAAACGGGTTTATTTCCAGCAGTATAATTTAGCTCCAGTGTGTGGACCGAAGCGAAAAGGTGCTTTCATTCAGCTCTTCCAACCAGGCTCTTCCCTAGACCCATTCAGAGTCTCCCTACAATCAGCAGTCAGAATTTTAACCTAACAAGCTGTATGATTAACACGAGGAAGGGCAGGGAAGGAGTGCACTTGTTATTTACTTTGTTGTTTATAATTAAAGTAGTGATGGCTTGATTAGCATGCGATTAGAGTGTAATCATGCATGTCATTGCATTTGATCTGTCTGTCAGAGAGAGAGAGACCGAGAGAGTACAAAGCATAATTTCCCCACCTTCAGAAAAAATTCAAAGCAGCAACTCAGGGTCCAGCTGAGTACTGGCGGAACCCCGGAGTGTATCTTCTTGCCTGGCAGTTGAGTTGTGGGGGAGGATTCGGACTGTATATTTATGCGTCAGAGCCGAGCATATGAATAGCCCCAGCCGCACAAAGGTGCCTAGCAAGTGGATCTGACTGAGGCAGGAGAGGAGCGGTGCAAAGGTCGGGTGGGCCCGGCCGGCACGACAGGCAGGCATCACTGCTCCTCATCACTCATGCTAACGCCGTGCATGAGTGCATCCATCCACCTACTCTGCCTTGCCTTCGGGAGCCCAGAAAGGTCAGATAACAAATCACCCCTCGGAGGGGGAGAGAGCACAGGTCAATCACCAAGGCCTAATCATATTTCACCTACTCTGTCTAATGGCTGGCCTGAGTTTACGCCAAGTCAATGACGGTTTAGGGGTATTGACTTGTGTGTCTTTTGTGCTCCCTGTGGAATGCTGTAAACAGGTATGTATGTGTGCGTGTGTGCGTCTGTGTGCGTGCGTGTGTGCGTGCGTGCGTCTGTGTGTGCGTGTGCGTGTGCGTGTGTGTGTGTGCATGCATGCGTGCGTGCGTGTGTGTGTGTGTACCTCAGATATCGTTTTGATGAAAGTGGTATTTTCAAGGGGGACTAAAAGTAGCTTCCTTGTGAAGATGAAGACAGCGCAGCCGTGAATGATAAGGACAGCGAAGCCTATCTCTGAAGTAAAAAATAAAAAAATTCAAAAAGTCTCTTGCATCTCTGCCAGAGCGACCCCTTGCCTGACCTCAATTAGCTCTGCCTCAGAGGGCCAGAAGCCTCAAAGACGTCTGTAGTATTCCTAACCATGCCAGGCAATGGATGCATAGGATCAGCTGGATTGGTCCACCAAACAGACCGACAGACCGACAGACAGACAGACAGACACCTGTTAGTGTTTCACAGCCCAGGTGGCAAGCGGCGTGCAACATTTCACCATACCCCGAGGCACAGGTGTTTAACATTCACTGGCGCGTGTTCCTCGGGTCATTTCATTGATTTAGTTCTTTAATGTAATGGCCGTGTTGAACAAAAATATGTGACGCAAATGGAAAATGGAAAGAACGCGCTGGCTCGCACCTCACCCAGGCCGTGACTCCGAGACACGGACCGCAGGATTCATCTCGGCAGCTGCTAAATAATCTCGATCAAACGGCTTCCATTGCCCTTTGAGTAGGTCATTTAAATTACAGGAACCTGAAGAATTACAACAAGATAGATTTATATTACTGGCACGTTAAGTGGCATGTGGGAAAATGTCTTAAGATGCGGAGGATCTAGAAGAAGTGAGAAGGGTGGAAGATTTTTTTCTCTCTTTCCCTTTCCTTTTAATTTATGGTTTGTAGAGAACACAAAGTCAAACAAGATTTTCACCCAGCTGCCGTCCTTGCATGGTGGCACCTGTGAGGGGATCGATCGGGCCATCAGTCACCGGATGAGGGCGGGCGTGGGGGGGAGTGGCGGCCATGTGGCTGAGGGGAGGTGCAGAGGGAGTAGGCAATCAGCGAGGCATCGCCGGCCGGCTGGACTGTGGCTGAGGTGCTTCCGACCGCGGCACCATGCATGTGGCCAGCTGAGAGAGGGGGGGGGGGCTCGGAGGGTGTGGGGCTGAGCATGACGCCACTAACTGGCCCTGATTCCTCTGCAAATTGCCCCAACTCAGCAAGATGAGTCATTCCAGTGGCTGCCCATGCACATGCGGCTCCCAGTCAAGACAAGTCAGTCTGGATACATGCACACCACCACACACGACACCTGGGCTTTTTATTCAATTCATCTCATTTGTAAGCACCAAGGCTGTTATTTGCTGTTTACCTCGCCATGGTCCATGTTACACTTCCATTTCGTTCAGCATCCATTTCTTTACTCCTTCTAGAAGTAAATGTTACGGCTCTTAGCTACTGCTTGTCAGATTACATGACCAAAAATAAAGTGATATTAGGACAAGTGCATACTGTAGTTATTGTACATCTGCGGCGACCAATCACAAAGAATGGGGGGAGAAATATGAAGCAATGTGGTTCACTCTTAAGCTTTACATATCAACCACGGCACCTCTCTCGCATAAAATCAAATCACATTAGTAAGTTGGAAAGCATTCACAGGTACAGTAACCGCTTTCAGAGTTTATAATCCTCCTTCTTCAGACTGGCAATATTGAAGTATATTTACATGAAGGGGCTGGCTGGTAATAATTAAGAGGCATGTTTGCTCACAGAGCTGAAGCTTATTCTGCTACTGCGGATGAATTGAAAGCCCATCTAGTGGAAGCCCCACAAACAGATGTGCACAGAATACTTTTCCCGGTTATTTTCCAGTTAAACCTCTCAATTTTGACACCCAATTATGAATAAGAGAGAGAGGGGGGTAATATTCCCTTCCAAAGAAATTTTTACTTTGATGTGCTTATACAGAGTGATTATGGCCTTGACTAGATTCATCAGGATGTCTTTTTCCAAATGACTAATAAATGTGCTGGCCTGGCGATGATTAAAATAGTGCTATCTCCAGAGATGGGAGAATAGATAATTCATTAGAATTAAGTCATTTTAAGAAAAGATATCCACACTGGCATGGGGTGGGGGGAAGGTACTGTACGTGATCTGCTTTGTATAATAGAATACAGTATGTGCAGTCAGAACATGTCTTGTCTTTACAGCATATGATGAATGATGTACTCTGATATACTGCATTCATGCATATCTTGTGTTGATAAGAGGGAAACAACTGCATGTAGCCAGTAATATGGCTTTGGAGTGCCAAACGTGTAGCAGCTCTTTTTGAAATGCACTCACGCCATATTAGGCAATGTGCAGGGACATGCCTCCCCTTGCCAAAATGTGCTTTTAAACCCTTCCAAAATTCCCCCTTTAAGCAATCAGACCCATACGGACCGTCATCTAAAAAAAATAACCATTGTTAATTAACATCACGAAACTCATTAACGTTTATCCACAGAATCACTGTCACTGGAATGAGATACAATGAAGTGGTCATGAAATTTAGCTGGGCTGTTTAATGAGGTTGCATATAGATAGCCTCCTGCTGTGGGACAGCCAATGTACTTATGCCGGGCCACGTTCTCAGCAGCCAAAAAAAGAATATTTGAAATATTCTTGCTCTCCTTTGTACCCTCCGTGGAGTTACATGAAATTCTTGTGGTAGAAACTTTTTTACTGTCTTTTTTTTGCAAAACTCTCTATTTTTTGACAGTCAGCCTACTGGCGATATAATTCGCTGTGGGTCCTTTCTTTTAAAAATTGGCACCAATACAAAGTCTTCACACAAAAACCACAAGAAAGGGCCCGCAATGTTTATCGCCGTTGGCAACCTTTGGCACCAGGCGTCAGCATGCATTTTCCTGCCCATGCCATGTGTTTTTATTGCAGGATAATTTCATCATCATGTTCACAATCATGCAGAGTGTCCTTCAAAAGCTGCCACGCAATCCGTTCATTAACGGCCTGAACTGATAATGGAGCAATTAGTCAACTTGGGTGTGCCAGGAATGAATGCATAGGCTAGGGTTCCTCTCTCTGACATTTACACCCTGCCTTCTCCCCTCTCCGTGGGTCTCCACCGTGGCATTACAGGGGATTACAGAGTGCTGTGATATCCAGTTTTGCTCAGGCATCTACGGTCTTGAGCTAATCTTGGCCTCTAAGTCTGCATTCGGGAAGCCACGAGTCGCTCTCTAAAACCCTGTGGATGGTGGCAAGCTCCTATGCGAGGAGAGAGCGAGAAAAGAAGAGAGAGAGAGACAGAGAGAGACGGAGAGAGAGAGAGAGAGAGAGAGCCCAGCTGATTTCCATTCCAAACCTTTCCGATGTGGTGAATCAAATTAGATGAGTTCAAAATGCCGAATGGCGCCCCCTCTGCGATACGTATGTCCAAGTCGTAATTAAAGAGGTGGCGAGCGTGAAAGGAGGAAAGCAGGGATTATCTACATATGGAAATTAGCTAAAAAAGAGAGAGAAAAACGCACGGAGGTAATCCTCCTGAGATAAAGGTCTCTTAATTGACTTCCTGATAACTGATAAATCAGTTTTCTGCTCGAACACATTGGGACTGTTTAGGGGAGGCAGGAGGGGGAGGACGGGTTGGCTGGGCCACATTTGTGCTTCCAATATGACTCCAGGCGTGTTACGCATGGAGCCAAATGACAGGCACCGTGCCTGCTCCCCCCCATCCCCTCCCTCCCTCCACGTGAAGACGGCTGAAAGCCACATCACATCAGTGAAATGGGTTGCTCCTCCTGGCCTGTCCTGAAACAGTGTCAATTTCCCCCTGAATAACTCGGCGTGTATTTACAGCGTGCAAGGCTGCTCCCTCCCTGACAGATCTGACAGGTTTTTGATGCCAGCCAGCCGAGCTTGGGAGGGGAGAGACCACACGAGCATCTCAAAGGTACATGTTATTGTCGATGCAGACCTCCAGATGAATAAATCAAGGTCATCGCGACATTGGAACTAAGGCAGAGATTACGCTTCACGGGAGAGGAAATGTAGAAAGTGTTAAGACATAGGGGTGTCATTTGAATTGAATTGTCTGAGGCTGGTTGAGAGGGAGGGAGTGAGTGTGTGTGTGCATGTGTGTGTGTGTGTGTGTGCGTGTACGTGAGCGTGTGCGTGTGTGTGTGTGTGTGTGTGTGTGTGTGTGTGTGTGTGTGTGTGTGTGTGTGTGTGTGTGTGTGTGTGTGTGTGTGTGTGTGTGTGTGTGTGTGCCAAGCATGATGCAGACAATGTGTAATGTCTACTAAAGGCTGGAGAGCCCACTTAATTTGCCCATGGGTCACATGGCTCATGTTCACCCACTGTGCTGTAATCCTCAATTAGTCTTTGACACCAGAGTCATTATTAATGGCAAATAGAGCTCAGAGAGCAAGAAAGTGACCAAAAATGTGAGGCCGAGACTCTGTCCAGAAAGAGGGGACTTGACATCATGGGTCTTGAAGTGCCTTGCAAATCCTTGTATCCCTTTAAAGATGTGGCACTGTGAATTGTGATCGGTAAATCGGCCCCGTCATGACAAATTCAAATGCATACTGTGTAACTGTAGGGGGTGCAGAACCAGATGGCACATGTAAGGAAATGTTTTTGGGACACTGATGTTGAACCTTGTGAGTTTGGCTCTGGGAACACTGACATTTTCACACAGAAAACATCTGGATATCTTGGCAAACACACTTTTCCACATGCAACACAGCATGCTCAAGTAGTGTGCATCAGAGCAAGCATAATGCACTGTGTTTGCTAAATAAACTATTAGTTTGCACATAGTGTTGACAGTCTAGTGAACAACGGTAGCTGTGGGATAATACAAATGCATGTTTTGTCATTAATACTGTGTAGGCCTACATATGAATTAATATTGCCACGTTATGAACGTAATTGAATGTTTTTTTCCATAATATCTGAAACTTGAGCATTTTTGTATGCTGAAATAAAAAAAATGGTTGTAAATGAGACAGTAACACATGCATATGATTGCGCGTTATAACAGCTGGATAGAGCGCATGGGCTTGTGAGCTGTGCTGCTCTACCAACCAAAGTGTCTGAGTGTGAAAGGTGATTTTAAAACACAGGGCGGAAGGGGGTGTGGATCCTAATGCACCCTCAACTAATTCTTGCCTGACGTGGTCGCACAGGCAGCGTATCTCGGCTGCAAGTGAAGGTAGTCTTTCAAACTGTCCTCCAGCGGTCTCATGGAAGCAGGGGAAATGGCAGTGGCGCGGCGCCTTCTCTATCCAGCAGGTAGCTCTCCTCGTTCCCAAGCCGGGCGCACATTTCACTCGCACTCAAGTCGCAACACCGGACTTCTGGCATCGGAAGCGATAATAAAAAACAATTGAGGACGAGCAAACTGTACCACGAGAGAAAGAGAGCGATGCCATCTTCTGTCGAGACGTCATTCCAGTTGCGAAAGGAGCAGGATGAATTTAGTGTTTTCACGATTCTTGGCATACCTTCACATCGGGTTCCAAGTCGTTCTCCATACGTTCATCCACCCGAGTCATCTTCACCCGCAGCCCTGCCACATCCTGGCTCGCATCGGACACACCGTGCGCTTGGGCGCGCTTTTGCCTACTCGACAGCCGTCCAGGATACAGTCCGCCCTGAACCGCGCCCTCGTCCACCTCCGTCAAACTGGTAACAACTTTTTACCCTATAACCTGAGTTTGGAGGTACTGTCTCGGGAGCCCCTGAACGGAGACCCAGAATCCCTCTTCAGATGCGTGTGTCAAGACATAGTCGTGCAGGGAGTCTCTGCCGTTCTCGCTTTTCCCCAGACCGAGGAAGAGCTCATACAAGTGGAGTTTATGTCCACCTTTTTAGAAATACCTTTCATCAGTATCATTGAACAAGGAGAGCCTCTCAGAACGGAGGTAAGTGTATAAAGTATGTACAACACTGGCATAGGAAAAATCATAGGCATAGTTTTTTTTTTTTTTTAAGAAACCGAAATGAAGCCAAAATTCCGTTATAAGGAAAAAAATTAACAGTCAACCATATTTATGATTCCTGCACAATCAGGAGAAATATCTGTTTTACATGTTTGTTTACATTTTCATGCCAAACATATCTTTCATCTGTGCTTATCTCCCTCTGTCTGTTATCTCCCTCATTAGTGCTCCTCCACCTAGTGTTTCAGAGAAATATAAATGAAACCTCTCTGTTATGAAACACAAGTTCATTATAAGAGATTCATTGGTTGTTACAGCAAGTGTGGAATATTTTGCATGTTTTTTGGTGAGGTAGGCTATAGGGTCACCCAGCCTGCTGGCGAGATGACCCCCTCATCCCCTCACATCCCTCTTCCTTTGCATTCTTAGGGGTATGCTTCCACCTAGCCTGATTCCACCCATCCTCCACCCCCTCTCTCTCCATCTCTCTCTCTCTCTCTCTCTCCTTCCCTCTCTTTTCCTCTCCCTGTCTCACCACGCCTCATCTCCTCACATCTCCACTGGACTGTCGCTGTGGGCTCTACACAGCCTGCTGATGGGTTATCAATAGCAATCTTCCGGGTGATTTGCCCTCGGATAGCAGCAGGGTTGCCCTATAGCAGTGGCAGCAGCGATAGCCGGTATATGCCAATCACGTCCGTTATTTTTGGTCTCCAGCAGCACCAGCAGCCAGTGGCTGTGAAATTCCGCTGGCAGAGGTCTGCCTCAAAAGACTTTTTATCCATCATTCAGCATGAGCCTCTGCCAACATATGGGCATGAAGGAACAAAGAGGCCACTGAGTTTGGCCCTCAGTGAGCTCGACAATGGTCCACATCAGGCAGGACCCACCAGAGGCGGTGCAAAGTGGAAATGTTATCATCCGTCACAAGTCATCTCCGCAGCAAATGATATTGACATGCTCTAAAAAATTCCCATCCTGGTTCTGGGCGGCGGAAATGTAAAAGACTTTTTTAATAAGACGATAATTCTCCTCTGACTGGCAACAGTCGTCACAAAGTCTTGCTGCACCTTGGCTGGGTTTTTACGGTTCCTCGCTAGATCAAAAAATACATCCTCCCCTTTTTAAAATCCAGACGTGTCTGAGTTAAGACCTTTCCTTCGTGTCAGGGGAAGTGATGGAAGCCCTCTCCAGAGAGGATGGCGGGGCAGGCAGGCATTGGTGAAGTGGGGGCAGGGTTTGCCCAACAATGTCTTATTTCATTGACGAATGGAATTTGGCATGTGCAGCTGTCCACATAATTGCTCATGATGAAATTAAAAGTGGTGGGAATTAAGAAAGAGGGAATACGCTGCCGTTAATCCTCTGATTATAAGGAGAGAAAATAAATAACTGTATCCTGCTTCTTGAATATGAAAAAAATCTAGCTAGAAGTAGCTTCCTTTTTTCCACCAGCTGTTGGCCTTCATTCCACTAGTAGTGCAGCTACTAGTACAGCTTAAAGGAGAAGTCCACTTTTTTGAACATTAAGGCCATTTTCTGAGTGGTCTGCAATGTTTTAGAGTCCCCCACACCGTTTATTTCATGTTTGCTGCAGTCTCTGTTATTTGGCTTATTTAGATTTGATCTCAACCAGCTTTAGAATGGCCATCTATGGGCACCTGCAACTCTGTTCTTAAAATCACCTTTAACATTTGTTTTCAAGAATATGCAACTCACCAAGTGTTCAGCAGTATTCACTGGTGTTCCTTAACAATTTTTGTAGTGAAATATGGCATCTGTCATGTTTTATGTGTGTTTTATGTAGCAATTTGTAAGTTAAGTTTCACTTTCACTTTCACTTTCTTTCACAAAATGGCAAATAAAAAATGACAGAAGCCATATTTCGCCTTGAAACTTGTTAGGGACTGCTAGTGAACACCCCTAACCACTTTGGGAGCTGTAGACTTTCAAAAACAAATGTTTAAGGTGATTTTAAGAGCAGAGTTGCAGGTGCCCATAGACGGCCATTCTAAAGCTGGTTGAGATGAAATCCAAATCAGCCAAATAACAGAGAGTGCAGCAAACATGAAATAAACGGTGAGGGGGACTCTAAAACATTGCAGACCACTCAGAAAATGGCCTTAATGTTCAAAAAAGTGGACTTCTCCTTTAATTAATCTTCCCTGTGGAGGCCTCGACCAAAGGACCTCCGTTCTAATGCCTGTGGTCTACTCCCAACAAATAGCACTGTGCGTTAATTTGGCGATAGTGACTAAGGTAATGGAGGTGCTTTTTAGGGAGGCAATTGTGTAAATTCCTCATTTCCATACTCGGTCTGTCTCTTAGCTGCTTAATGTTTGAGGGGGCAGCTCTCCTCACTCTCTCTCTCTCTCTCTCTCTCTCTCTCTCTCTCTCTCTCTCTCTCTCTCTCTCTCTCTCTCTCTCTCTCTCTCTCTCTCTCTCTCTCTCTCTCTCTCTCTCTCTCCACGCCTAAGCCTGGCTTTCATTAAGTTGATGGCTTTGCACAGGAGATATCTCGTTATGTGCAAGAAAAGGAGAGGACAAAAAAAAGATTACCACATGAAACACTCGCAGTTTGTGCCTCTGCCCCCAAAATTACATTCTAATCTTATAGACCTCTCTTACCGCTTCATTTCGGTGTGGCCGACCACTGAACTTTCTCTGTACTTAGATTATGAGGCTTAATGAGGCCTAAGCTGCAGAGTCTGTTTGGGTCCTGAGAACGGAGGACATCAAAGCAATACACACCTCGCCACCCGGCTCCGCAAACCTGACAAACCAGCTGCAATAGTCCAGGTCCAGTTTGCTGCACAAATGATTCTTCCCCTGATGAGAGTGTTGGAGTGTGTCCCTGTTATTAGACTGTAAAGAATTAAGGTCAGCAAGAACTGTGATTTTCAATTAGGTTTTCACTTTGCAGAGTGGCGGCCGGGCGGCCCCCAGCCCGCCTAGCTGCTTGGCCAAATGTGTTTCCTGCTCCAGTGAAAGAGACATGAGAGTGTTGTGCAGCAGACTCAGAGCAGGAGGACCAAACACCATGCAGCTCTCTCTTGGTCGGCGCCCAGGTGGTGATCAATCTTGCTCAGAACAGGAGCGAACAAAGGTGGTGGTTAAGATAATGATAGCCGTTACAGTTGTCAAAGGGAAGGCTCTGCGAAGTGACACACAATCAGAGCTATCTGCACTGCACTGGAACTGCTCCTGCTCTGTTCTGTAAAAGGCAACGGATGGGACCATGTGGCTCTGGCGCAGATAAGGAGTGCTGCTTTTTTTTTAATAAACTGGCTGCATATGGCTATGGCTGTTAAACCCAGGGCTTTAGTTACAGTGTTGTTGAATGGGGCTTCATGCCGAGGCAGCTCTAGAAAAGCTTGCATGTATTAATAATCTGGGCTGTTAGTTCACAGCTGGTAACACAGGCATCAGCTCGGGCTCTTCGAGAATTAATTTTCTGCGCGCCCCCTGTATATATAAACATATTATGGAGTCATGAAGTAAGCGCAAGATAAGGGTTATATGGAGCATTTGCAGCGGGGTTGCACCCATCCATTCAAGCCATGCATTCAGGGCTTAAATCTTAAAGTTGTGCACTCACCACAAATGCGCAGCCGGAAATGCAAATGAATCGACGGTGGAGGTACTCCTGACACCATTCCATCCCACTCAATTTGTCTGTCAGCCGTTCTTTCTCATGCAAACACACACACATACACACACTCACAAACACACACACACACACACACACACACGTATGCACATACACACACACCTGTTTACATGTACACAGATGTGTGCGCACGCACTCGCACACACACACACACACACACACACACACACGTATGCACATTTACGTGTGCACAGATGTGCGTGCACACACACACACACACACACACACCAATGCACAACACAAACACCAATGCAAACACACACACACACACATACGCAAACCATGCCAAGCCACACGCACAGAGAGTGTCCACAGAGTCATCAGTAATCACTTTTCCTGACAATGGCGATCATCTGAAGCCGTTCAGCCCTGATTGTCGGTGCCCCCGTAGACCCATTATTGCGGGCCGACAGTAAATAAAGTGCGGAATACCTGCGGGTGGGAGCTCTGTAATCTCCCCCGTATGCGGCACGGAGATAAGGCCGGCAGAGGCCACACAGGCCCGCCACAGCGGAGTTCCTGAAGTGGGAGGGGCATTGCTTCCGAGTCTCTGCCAGGTGATCTGGGGTGGGGAAGGAGCGAGGGCGAGGGCGAGGGCGAGGGCGAGGGCGAGGGCGAGGATGAGGGGCAGGGAGGGCGAGCAAGGGGGAGGCGTTCATTGGGAGCTCCGCTTAAAGGGTCAGAGAGGGTTTTGCCTCGGCGGCGGCATTGCCAGGGTCTTAGTGAGCGGTGTGCGTGGCGGTGTGTGCATTCACATGATTTAATACCCACCTCTTAAGGTGGCCAAATACCATCTGCATGTGGCGTAATACCCATCTGCACAGCACAGGTCTTCGCTGACCCATCAAGACAAAAATGCATCCTGCTGTGCTATCCGTAAGAGAGATCAGCAGTCAGTCATTTTCTTTTTTTTTCGCCTTGCTGCTTGCCAGACTCGTATTAATCAGCACTTTTCTTTTTTCTGGAAGAGGCAGGTGAGGAGAAAAGGGAAAAAGTGTGTGCGTTTGTGTGTGTGTGTGTGTAATGCATCTTCCTGGTCTTATGTGTGGTACCCAGAAAAGACTGTGTTTGTGTGTGTGTGCATCTTCCGGTCTTACGTGTGGTGGCCAGTGGTAGCCTGCA
>NC_085872.1:22062001-22074501 GCF_034702125.1 Engraulis encrasicolus | reverse complement strand
AGCGGAAAGCATGACTTCTTTTTGAAGTATGCTCTGCATTAGTCTTGCATTTCCAGTGTGATGTGTTTTGGAAAGGGGTATTTACTGCAGTGCAATGGTGCCTTGAGCAAACACATTGTCCATTATCACCCTCCCATCAGGAAACAAGATTTGATTCTGCCACGGTCGACTGTTCCAAAGAGATATACGATTTTGTATGCACTAAGAGGTAACAGTGTTTTGGGGAATTACCTTAATAAGTTATGGGGAGAACAAAATACACACAGACTTGCTCGGGTGCATTGTTGCTCCGGTCCACACACGCCTTTGCAGGAAGTTTCGTCATGAGCCTCAATCGTAACAGATGAACTGCAAAAGCCTCTGTATAGACAGTCTCATCTGTCGCTGAAATTTGGGCAGGTCGTTTGCTAAATCACCCCATCCATAAAGCAGCCTGTCCCCAAATGGCTTCCATTTTCCAGCGCCGCTCGGTCTCCCTCCGTGGGAGTATGGAATCCGCTGGAGAGTTCACTGGCTCTAATGTGAGGGATCGTTTCTATTATGAAGTTTTAAAAGACATATTTCTGTTTCCGGGGGCCCCAGAAAAGCTCATTACGGCTCTGTAATGTTTCCAGCAGTGTAATGAATATATGGGGGGTGTATATGCTCTGTGTGTGTGTGTGTGTGTGTGTGTGTGTGTGTGTGTGTGTGTGTGTGTGTGTGTGTGTGTGTGTGTGTGAGTGTGTGTGTGTGTGTGTGTGTGTGTGTGTGTGTGTGTGTGTGTGTGTGTGTGTGTGTGTGTGTGTGTGTGTGTGTGTGTGTGTGTGTGTGTGTGCTCTGCCTAAACATGCTGACATTTTGCTGCATGGGCTCAGAGGGGTGTGTGTGTGTGTGTCAGGTAAATAGGATTTGCGGGGGGGGGGGGAGTTATCGCGAATAATAACAGGTTAGAGCGCAGCCATGTGACACCTAATAACTCTGGCAGGGCATGCTGTCCACAGCAGGTCCATTCACAGGGAGACTGCAGATCCAGCTGAAATGCTGGAAATTGATTTATATTAACTGATTACCAGCAACAGCCACTGGTATTTAAATGCCTGAAGATCATCATTAAGTAAATTATGTGTGTGGTGTATCAATTTGTATCGTGTCAACCGAGTTTCATTACCCATCTATCAAATTTTTGCAGCGGCCCGTTTATTCTGTAATTTCCAAATGTCTACAGCCCTTGTAAACAGTAGTTGCCAAGGCCTTCAGATTTGTGTGCATTTTCCCTAGCAATTTACTGTCATTCAGATATTTCAATGTAATTTGTCTCTGCTCACAAAATTTGATGTCTGGTTATTTATGTTTAAATTGAGATGGACCTTGTGACAATCCATTACATTTCTTTGGTGGTTGGCGTGAATTTGGTGATGGCCAGGTTGTGCTCGGATAGCAACTGCAACTGTCAGTTTTCAAGAAAACCTCTATGATATCTGCAGATGAAAGGGCCCTTTTTTCCACCGTTAAAGGCGTTTATGTATGCTGACATTTATGCTGTATGATAGGTAAAATATGATGTGTGCAGTCTGGGGGGAGGATACTCAGCTAAGAGCGAAATGCTTTCAGGTGGTGAAGGCAAGATTTCCCATTTCCTCATAATAAGTGCTGGAGTTGAAAAAGCAAAAACACACACATTTGAAATACGTATATGCAAATATTTTGTTGGTTCTTTAATATCATGCTGAGGGCAAAATCATGTTTGCTAAATGCCATAGTATTCTTTATTCACACAGCAAATGTTTTGTACATACCTTCTGGCCAGTAAGACGAGTGTGATATATTACATTCTAGATTAAACTAATCAATAAGGCCCTGATTCATCAGATGACTTGAGGCATATGACATAATATGAAACATTAACCACACCGTGATGAAAAAACAATATGTGGTCACATAGTGATGTTAGACTATGTAGTTTAGTACACAATAAATGTTGCAGTAGTAATTGGACACTGTGTGTAGAGTATATGGAGCCAATAGAGGAGTGCTGAATTTGACTCCAAGTGTTGAATTAACACTGCACAAGTGTCTGTGTTGGTATGGTGCAAGTTACATTACATTACATTATTACATTACATTTCCTTCTTTCTTCCCTGTTTCCTTTCATTTACATTTGTTAACTTTGTGAAGCACATTGAGTTGCACCTGTGTATGAAATGCGCTATATAAATAAACTTGCCTTGCCTTGCCTTACATTACATTGCATTTGGCAGACGCTTTATAACCAAAGCGACTTTCAAAAGAGGACATAATCAAACCAACATCACAAGCAAATACAAAGTGCACAGGAAATATACAGAACAACAAGTGCAGTTGCAAGGAGGGGTTTTTTTTTGGGGGGAGGGGGGTGTTAATTACTAAGGAGTACACACACAGCACACACACAAACACATACACACACGCACACACACACTCAAACTAAACTAAACTAAACTAGACTAAACTAAAGTAAACATCATGTCAAGAGTCTGCCCTGGGCCTAGGCCAGCTCAAGCATCAAGTTAACAGTGGCTGTGGTGTTGTGTAAAGTGGAGATGTTAGTTAGGGCTTTGGCTCCTACAATAGGACAATGTAGTTCTCGTAGTTGCATTTGCGAGACCTCAGGAGAGGTAAGTCTGATTACCGCCATATAACTACTGTTTATGCAGTCATTCCTGGGAGAAATATAGAGGCAGCGCTGAGATAAGCCGTCTGATAGTAAGTATTTGCCATAGCTGACAGAAAAGGTATCTTAGACTTCCCCCTCTCCACTGCTGCGTTGAGCCATCATTTTGACATAAACTAGTTAAATGCACTTCAGTGTGAAATTACGTGCCTTCTCCCTTGTGGTGCTTCCCTTACAGATAAAGAGAAGAAGAAGAAGAGCACTTTGAGATGTCCAAATATTTAGTAAACAATGTGCATGATTCGTGACTGTTCAGATCTCTTCTTTACCACGAGCAAACAAAAACCGGTCGATTGTGAAATCTGACAAATGGGAGACTTAATTTCATTGCTGTTTCTGCGGTGCTTGGGAAAAACAAAAACGAACGATCACAAGCAGATCCTCCCTTTTTAGACTTGTTGTTGTTGTTTGTGGTTGTTTGTGCTCCGCTCTCAGCCTGATTACCATGCGTGGTGGTGTTATTGAGCGACCTGCCCTTAACAGCCCCTCTGGTAGCACAGCCATGGGAGCTCCACTGCTGGTCAAGCCAGCGGGGCCGACGGCCGGCGCTGTCTGTGAGCGAGCGGAGAGAGTGTACTGTACTGAAGGCATTAAGTTGTTACAGGGGCTAGCGTTGCCTCATCAGCACCAGGGCTTTGGCAGCTGTGTTTGATGATTGTTGTAGATGGTGAGTAGTTCCGGCACCCCGTGCACCCCATCTCCTCAGGGCTCCGCACCCCCTGTACCGTACGCCCCCCACACACCCCCGCCCGTACACTGGACACCTGCCCCAGCCCCGGGCGCTCTGCTCTGCTCTCCTCTCCTCCGTGGGCCGGATGCTCCCTTCCCTCCACTTTGATGTGGGAGCTGAGTGTAAGGAAACACCGGTGGCAAGCCTGTGGAGAATAGCCACGGCAAAGGATTCAAGCCTTGTGTATTATTAGCATATGCCCATACTGCAGAGGATGCTGTGCTCTGCCGCCCACGCACGCACCCACGTACGCACGCACGCACGCACGCACGCACGCACAGGCCACAGGTATAGGAATGTGTGATTCGGTGGCGTTTTGTTGTTTGTTAATATTGCATATCCTCCTGTCCTGTGTGCGCTGTTTGAAGGGAGATGTTGTTTTGGATGGAATAGTGATGGCATGGTTCATACCACTTTGATTCTCACTTACAGAGTGCCGGCTGTGTCTGAGAACACGGAGGGTTTTTTGACAAGCAGAGAAGACATCAGCAGTGCTGCGAGGATCAATACACTGAATTTTACACAGGGTACATTGGATAAGAGTTGAGGGTTGTGTCCTCAACATGGCTTTTCTCTTTGCCATATCGCGTATAAGAACAGTCTCTCATTGATGACCTTGAGAGGATTTATCTGAACTTTAAAAAAAAAAAAATCTGATATCATCCTTGCTCATTTTGTCCCCCCCCACTTCAGTTAAGTAGCCAAAGTCACATACATCATGCATGTATTGCCATGATCTGTTTGCTGATGTTATTAAGGTGGATTAGATCCATCCATTATTCATCATTGTCAAAATACAGAAGGCTTCTGTGTGACGTCCTATACTCCAGCAGCAAGCCTTCTGTGAGAGACAGAGTTGAGGCGAGACAGATGTTAAGACAATGGGCTGGAGGCTTATCATTTACATTAAAAGACTAGTGTTGGTAGAACCCGACCGAGCAGTGTGAATATATCACACAAGTCCATTGTATGGAAGAGAGACTGTCTCTTTCACTTGCATCGCCGCTCTCTGTTTTTCAATGGTGGCAATATTTCAGTTCTGGTGCATCTTACTGTCTGCACTCAATTATGGGAGCCATTCACACAAACATGAAATATCTTGTTGAAAATGAGTCATACTTTTAGCTCACTGATTTAGATCCTGCTAGCCGCTTAGAGTAGCGTTGCTGCCAACCTCCAGTGTCTTCTGCTGCAGCGCCTGGTTTACAGTTGTTTTGTTCGCAGTTCTTATTCGTCTGACAGATTTCTCAGGCACAACTTTTCATTTTGATCATCTTGTTCCGGTTTGAGTTGTCTCCCTGGTGTCATTTTAGAGCAAAGTGGCACAAATGCATGCCACAGCCAGCGGTATTTAAAGCGTTTAGAGTGATTTGTTGCACCAGAGTTTTGTTTTTTTTTACCAAGGAGGAGTAGAGCTGTCTTACTTTCAACACCGTCAGAACGCAGTGGTGCATTTTATAGAGAACACCCCCCGGAATTAAGTCATTAATTTGGTCATTGTTTTTGTCGACTGGGCTTTTAGCAGCCCGGTGTTGTGCAGGAATTATAAAACTAAAAAAAAAAACAAGCTCGCACCCACTTACCTATTATAGATAAGCAACTGCAAGCAAAAGCGTCTGCAAAGATTATGATTACCCGCAAGGCTTATTTGCTGATAATTCATGAGGCAGCTGAATCATCACCTGATAACATTTAGCATGTGGGGTAATGAATATACAACTATAAATAACGCAATCCACCCTTAAATACATGCGGTAATTAAAGAACGATTTTCTTTTCTTACTGACACAAATAGTATGCGCCGTGTTACCAGTCTGTTACCAGGAAAACATTTCTGTACTAACTGCCTGGTAAGCGAAGATAAACAGTAATTTCATGCTGTAAATGGGTAGCGGCTGTCTAGTGGCTTGCAGTACGTCATGGTTCACTTGCATGCCTGGCCTCGGTGCTTTGTGGCAATGACAGATAGTATGCATTGGGAGACAGACGTGGGGGGGGGGATGCATAAGGCTGGGCTGGACTGGGTTTGGGGCGGGTTGAGGGTTGCTGTGCATGGTGAAAACTCAGTGTGCAATTATGTGCAATTATACTCCACCTTGCACATCATCATCATCATCATATAGCAGAATTTGTTATGGGGGAGGAAATAAGTGCAGAATATTCATTCCGTCTGAATGGCGACCATTAACGCGACTCTCTCCCACCCTCTTTTACCGCCCATCTTCCCACTCAGCCCCTGAAAGCCTCAGCCCCCAAGACAACTTTGTGCTGAAATACATGAACAATTATGTTGCTGTTGTAAAGCCTAATGCAAATCCGTCATAAAACTCTGTATACATCAAAGATTAAATACCCATCTGCAGTTTGGAAGAAGAAGCTTTAAAATGCAATGCAAATTAGTGCCTTTAGTGTTAAATGTGCTGGATTAGTTGAAATGCTGTTGACAGTCAGACATGTATTGTTGGCCTGTTTTTTTTCTTTCTGGTGGCTGTTCATTACGAGATCTATCACATCTCACGTCTTTGTTCCTCAGTGGCAGAGGACGAAGCCAGTTAATCAGACTCGTGTTCATGTTTAAGGATTTGGCTGCCCTGCCTTTTTCATGCAAGAATGATATCACTCGCTGGATGAGTTGGAGTCCAGAGGAAAAGACCATTCTCTCTCTCTCTCTCTCTCTCTCTCTCTCTCTCTCTCTCTCTCTCTCTCTCTCTCTCTCTCTGTCTGTCTTCCTTCCAAAAGCCGACTTGGTCGCTTTTGACGAGCAAATCTATGATTCACTTCCATTCTTCCCAAGAGCTCATCAAAATTCACATTCAGGTAAGTCCTCCCCCTGTCGCTCACCCTGAAACCCTTTTCATTTGGACCCAGACAGAGGAAGGTGACAGTCCAATGACAGAAGCACACAGACTTTCACTTGCTCACTTGCTCTCACACCCACAGACACACATACACATACACAGACGCGCGCACGCGCGCACGCACGCACGCACGCACACACACACGCACACACACAAAGAAACACACACACACACGCACGCACACACACAAAGAAACACACACACACACGCACGCACACACACACACACACACACATGCACACACGCACACATAAACAAACAAACACACACCCATGTGCACACACGCTACACATTCACACATGCAAACACAGCCTTACTTACTCAAACATTTCCTCAACAAAATTTGAACACACACAGAGACACACCGCATCACGCCATCCACAAACAGAGACACTCACTCACACACACACAGGTAGACTGTAAGATTCCTTTTTTTGACCAATAATGTTATTCTGGTCACAGAGTCCTCATGCCAGCACAATGTCCCCCTCCACTCCCCTCCTGCCTCCTTCGCCTCTGCTGTTTATTCACACACTCCCCCGCAGAGTTCAAACACTCGCAGGGAATGGCATACTCCCAGTTTGATGATGGATCTCCAGTGCCACTGTGCTCCGTCTCGCCCTGCCCCTCTCTGTCCTGCTCTGTCTACCCCATCAAAAGAGCACCTGTTCTGAGAGCGTTCTGGCCCACCGGGCCTCTGCCGCAGGGGCTCAGTGTGGAGAATTGGCTCAGATTGTGACATTTCCCCAAGCACCCTTTTTTGTCCCGTCACCTCCCCCCCGTGTCTTCCTCCACCCAACCCCAGCCCCAGCCCCAGCCTCAGCCCCTCTCGCTGCCACCTCCCCACCTTCAGAGTCAGCCTTCGCTCTGAGGTTTTTTTTAGGTTTCTCCTTGGTCGGCCTTAAGTCCCTTATATACAGTCTGTCTGTGTGGCTTCTTTTAATGTCGCTGCCAAAGCAGAGAGGAAAACGAGGCCTGTTTTCTGGAAGAAGAAAAAAACAGCCGTAAAAGAAGGAGTCCAGCTTAGGTTTACAAACAAATGTGCCTAACTTTCAACTTCTTGGGGTGCTTCTCATGTAAGAGACAAAGCGCCCTTTTTTTCCGAAAGTTTGTCCCTTCCATGGGGAGGGGAAAAAGTGCCCACCTAAGCAGAATGGAGTTAATTCCCCAGTTATTTATTATTTACAGTCTGAGGAGAGGGGAGTTCAAGGCGTGTGCTGGGCTCTTCCTTCAGGAGGGACCCTGTCTTTCCGCTGCCGTTTCCAAGCAAGCAGGTTAGAGGAACAACACACAGCCCGGGCCCATTTGAAGATGAAAGGGATTTTCTAAGGTCCACATACAAGGTTTCCCCATCCGGATGAAGGGTCTGTTCCAGCTTGGGAAAAAACATGTAGGGTCTTTATGATGTTTGTGTTGCTGTGAAGAAGGAACAGGCTTTCTGTTAAGTGCTGATTTCATTTTTTTTCTCCACCTTGCACTCCTTTTTTGTATTTTTCTCTCAACTTCACCAACCTCCTCCCCCTGACTCCCTTTCTCACACACAAACCACTCCTCTCTCTCTCTCTCTCTCTCTCTCTCTCTCTCTCTCTCTCTCTCTCTCTCTCTCTCTCTGTCTCTCTCTGTCTCTCTCTCTCTCTCTCTCTCTCTCTCTCTCTGGTGAGAACAAAATTTCCCCTCATGGACAGTAAAGTCTTTCTATCTCTCTCTCTCTCTCTTACACCCCCCTCCCTTCCAATCTCAATCTCTCTCTCTCTCTCTCTCTCTCTCTCTCTCTCTCTCTCTCTCTCTCTCTCTCTCTCTCTCTCTCTCTCTCTCTCTCTCTCTCTCTCTCTCTCTCTCATCCTCCCCCTCCACATAGAACCGCTTCCACGTGCAGATGCTGATGCGGATGCCGCCCTCCGGCCTGGCCGACCTGCTGGTGGGCGTCCTCCGGCAGGGGGGTTGGCGCGGGGGCACGGCCGTGCTGTGCGATGGCTGGGAGGCTAGCGGCGTGCTGCAGGCGCTGGAGCAGTCCGACCGCCTGAGCGCCGACTCCGGTGCTGCCGGCGCGTCCGCGGGGCGCAGGAGGTGGGCTCACTGGCACCTGTGGGAACCTCTGGACCTGTCGGGCTCCCCGTCGTCGGACCGGGGCGAGGAGGAGCTGCTGGAGCTGCTGTCGCATCACCTGAGCCAGGCGCCGTCGCCGCTGGCCTCCTCTGTGTGGCTCTTCGGCTCCGAGCCGCAGTGCGTCTCCGCCGTGCTGAGCGCCGCCCACCGGCTCAACCTCGGCCAGGCGGTGGCGCTCGGCGCCGCCTCGGCGCACTGGATTATGGGATACCCGTTGACGCTGGACGCGCTGCAGGCCATCGGGTCGCCGCAGGGCCTGCTGGCCTACGGCGAGGTGAACCGCAAGCCGCTCAGCTTCTACGTCCGCGACGCGCTGCAGCTGATTGGTCGAGCCGTGACGACGGCCACGCTGGTGCGGCCCGACCTGGCGCTCATCCAGAACATGGTCAACTGCTACGACAAGCCCAACAAGCACGAGCTGCCCTCATCCGGACAGTACCTGGCAAGGTAACATATCTTTTTTTTTGGGGGGTGGCAGGGGGGGTTATTATAGGACAGTGTGAGAGTAGTAGTAATTGGGAGAGAGAGATGGGGCAGGGCCGGGAAATGACCTCGGCCGGATTCGAACCGGGGTCCCCGTGGGCAATGTACGCCAAAATGTGGGGGGCTTAGCGCGCTTCCCAACAGCGCCCCCTGTACCTGGCAAGGTAACCCCTAGTCGCACACTGATCTCAATATCAAGGCTGGACATATATATCGTATATATCAACACAGCAGTCGCAGAAGCCACTCCAGGCAGGGCTGTAGCAGTGGGTAGTCTATTACTTCCTGGGGGTCCGTAGGAGAGTAGCCTACTGTACCTTGCAAAGTATCTCCAAATATCCTTATAGAACACCATTAAAATGTCCCTTGTAACACTCTTGGTCACGCACTTATCTTAATATCAAGCATGGACACATCGCATATATCAACACAGCAGTCGCAGGAGCTACCAGACAGGCTTCAGCAGTGGGTAGTCTGTTATGTTCAGGGGCAAACTGAGATGTAATTTGTCTCAGCTGTGTGTAGTATTAATTATTTAAAGAGAGAGTCAAGACGGATTTAAATTACCTTTATGTTACTTTCCTCTTTTATTCGTCAAATGTGCAGAGCATGATGGCGCCACGCTGAGAGCTAGCTGCTTAGCAGCTTTTAATAGCACATTTGCAGCCGCTCCAAGGTGAGACCGAAGTTGAAGGTGAAAGAGAGCGTGTAATAAATTGGGCTTGAGTATTGGTACCTCCTAATTGCACATTACTATTTTCTTAAAGTTAAAAGTGTATGTGTGAGGTGAGGTAGATTAAGGTTGAGGTCAGATAATCAGATGGCAAATGGCAAACCAATTTAAAGCAAATTAAACAATAGAGTCGTTATATTCAACCCAGGTGTCATGCAGCCAGTTAACGCTTGCTTGGTAGACCTTGGAGAGGTGTTTGTTAGGAGCGGGAGCAGAAACTTTTTTTCACTCTAACTTCTCTGCTATGTGATGCCAGAGATCCTTATTATTACTTGGCTAGGTTGTGTGTGTGTGTGTGTGTGTGTGTGTGTGTGTGTGTGTGTGTGTGTGTGTGTGTGTGTGTGTGTGTGTGTGTGTGTGTGTGTGTGTGTGTGTGTGTGTGTGTGTGTGTGTGTGTGTGTGTGTGTGTGTGTGTGTGCGTGCGTGCGTGCGTGTGTGCGTGCGTGTGCGTGTATGTGTGTGTGTATATGTGTGTGGCAGGTGGGGGTGGGAGCCATCATGACATTGTGTCTGTGTTAGTCACCACGTGACCCGCCTCACCACGGGCTCTTTCAGAAGGAAAGGCAATTAATGAGTGTGGGCCTTTCGGGAGAGAGAGCGAGCGGGAGATTTGCAATTCCTCACTCCGAGCAATAATCCGCGAGGAATTAACTGATACACAGCTGGAATACAAATACAGTATGATACACAGCTGGAACAGGGCTTGACACTGGCACCAGCCAACCGGCCAAATGCTGGTAAAACTTGCTTGTGGCTAGTAATCAGTTTAGTGTCACTAGCCAATTTGCCTGGCATCTTATTCTTTGGTATGACATACGCATCATAGCCTATATTCTATTGTTTGCCCCTTCTGTAGGCTATCAATTGTGTGTATTTAAGTTCAAGAAAAGCTCAGTAACTCAGTTTCTATTTGCTTGACACACTTCCATGTTGAAAGCTATACAGTCATCTTGCTTTAGCACCTCATCTTCCGAGGTTAGACGTACGCTATCATGATAAAGAATAGAAAAACGATATAAAATTGGTGGCTAGTGGAATACCTGAATGGCTAGTGACTCGGGAAAACCACTAGCCACAGAGGCCGGTGGGTGAAGAAGTTAATGTCAAGCCCTAAGCTGGAATACAAATTCAGTATGAGCCGACGTCGTGCTCACAGACAGGAAGGGGCTCTCTCTTACTCCGTCCCGCCAGGAGGATGGAGTAATCTCATCCCCATATCTCACCTCCAAGCTCACTTTGCTGAAAGTTAAATGTTTCTTCACCTGGACATGAAAGAGGGCCGGCCGTCTATCCGGTATTTTAGAGAGTAAAGCTCTAGGTAAATTGTAAGAAGTCTTTTTTTAAAGGTGGATTACTCAAGATTGCCATCAAAACGTTGCCACCAAACACCTTATCTTAATCGGACCACCCACACTCTCGATGCTGCGGAGTTCTTTAGCGTTTCGTCCTGGACAGGTGTGCACGCTGCCATGAGTGACAAAGCTTTTGCAGCACAGATGTGGCTGTTTTGACCGTGGAATTTCACGATCGCACCCGTTTTATTATTTAAGATGTGTGTGGACATCTAATCCATGAGATTGCTTCAATGAAAAATGTTTTATAGATTTTCCTGCAATAACCCGCGCGAAGCAAACATAAACCATGCTGCTTAACACATATTTCTCCAGCTCCCACGAAGTCGTAGAGAGAGGGGAGCATGTTTTCATAAAATCTGTTGTGGTGCCTCCTGCTTGGCACGTGTGTTGGATGCTGCAGCAGCAGTAGACGCGGGAGTGGCAGCCGGCATCCCAATCCATATTCCCAGTGGCCCTGGCCGATACTGGCCGCGCCGAGAAATAAATTCACCTACTGCATCCCATGCGCTCCCCGAGCAGCCACAAACTTTGGCCGAGAGGTGAAGTTAATGACCCGGCCACTCAATTTGCTTATTTTATTTTCTGCTCCTCTTCTTTTATTTATGATAGACGACTGCTGAAACGGTGGTCATACGGTGCGCATACTATTTACTAGCTCATTTAGGGGAGAGGGGGGGGCTATCACAGACTGCCAGAGATGAGGGAAATCTGGTCTCCCCCCTGGTTGCAGCAGCCATGATGGCACCTGCTTAGCTTAGTCACGTACCCTCTAATCTACTGATGTGGGAGAAGCTTCCCGTACGCATCCACCTGTAAAAACACATTTGCATTTCCTGTAAAAAAAGAAACTCTCTTTCTCTCTAGCTCTCGCTCTCTCGCTTTCTCTCTCTCTTTCTCTCTCTCTCTCTCTCTCTCTCGCTCTCTCGCTCTCTCTCTCTCTCTCTCACACTCTCTCAGTCGGTCTCTGTCTGTGGCTCTGTTGTGTTGTCTCCCTCTCTCTGTTTGTCTTCCTGTCTCTTTCTCTCTCTGTTCTTAAATGTGTGTGTGTGTCTGTGTGTGTCTGTGTGTTTGTGTGCACGTGCCTGTGCCTGTGTGTGTACCTGTGTGTGCATGTGCATACACCTGCTATTGTGTGTGTGTGTGTGTGTGTGTGTGTGTGTGTGTGTGTGTGTGTGTGTGTGTGTGTGTGTGTGTGTGTGTGTGTGTGTGTGTGTGTTTCTTTTGTGTGTACTACAATCAACTTTGTGTAGCCTTTTAGTGGTATTCAAATGAATTTAACCTTCAGAGCATCTTTTCAAAGGGTAATTTTTTTGAGCGGTTCTTCTTTTATTGTTGTTATTGTTCTCTTGGCAGCAAGTCATATGCTCCTCTGTCCTTGCCACAGGGAAATGCCTCCTAATGTAAACACTTATAAAGTTAATCACCTCACATAGACCATCAATCCAACCCTTGCTGTACACTCACCCCGCTCCCCCTCCTCCTCCTCCTCCTCCTCCTCCTCCTCCTCCTCCTCCTCCTATTTTATTTCCCCCTCCCTGACTATTCC